>NW_011495046.1:4181327-4198458 GCF_000754665.1 Bison bison bison
GATCATGGCATCCGGTCCCATCACTTCATGGGAAATAGATGGGGAAACAGTGGAAACAGTGTCAGACTTTATTTTTTTTGGCTCCAAAATCACTGCAGATGGTGATTGCAGCCATGAAATTAAAAGACGCTTACCCCTTGGAAGGAAAGTTATGACCAACCTAGATAGCATATTCAAAAGCAGAGATGTTACTTTGCCAACAAAGGTCCATCTAGTACAGGCTATGGTTTTTCCTGTGGTCATGTATGGATGTGAGAGTTGGACTGTGAAGAAAGCTGAGCACCGAAGAATTGATGCTTTTGAATTGTGGTGTTGGAGAAGACTCTTGAAAGTCCCCTGGACTGCAAGCAGATCCAACCAGTCCATCCTAAAGGAGATCAGTCCTGGGTGTTCATTGGAAGAACTGATGCTGAAGCTGAAACTCCAATACTTTGGCCACCTCATGCGAAGAGCTGACTCATTGGAAAAGACTCTGATGCTGGGAGGGATTGGGGGCAGGAGGAGAAGGGGACGACAGAACATGAGATGGCTAGATGGCATCACTGACTCGATGGACATGAGTTTGAGTGAACTCCGGGAATTGGTGATGGAAGGGAGGCCTGGCGTGCTGCAGTTCATGGGGTCACAAAGAGTCAGACACGACTGAGCAACTGAACTGAACTGAAGCTTCAGTAAAACAGGAATAATAGTGGTAGCTGTCCCCACAAGGTGGTTATAAAGAAGACATAAGAACAAGAACGTGCATGGAAAACTCTTATCGTGGGACTTCCCTGGTTGTGCAGTGGTTAAGAATCCACCTTGCAGTGCAGGGTAAGCTGGTTCAGTCCCTGATTGGGGAACTAAGTTCCCACATGTCATGGAGCAAATAAGCCAGTGCACTACGACTAGAGAGCTCAAGTGCTGTAACTAATACCCAAGGCAGCCAAAGAAATCAATTAAATATTTTCATAAAAAAAGAAAACCCTCCTTGTTATTCCCAGAACATAGTAAATTCCCAATAAACATTAACTGGTATATCATTTCTACTTTGACCTATGTTTCGCTCTTTACCAGGCAAAATAGCTGAGGATAATAAGAGTTAGGTGTTCAATCAGACGTCACATTTTGGACATGGCCTGGCCTTCAGTCTCCAGGCACCAGAAAACGTGTGGTGCTTTGCAACCCTTGGTTAGATGCACAAAGTCTGTGGAAGAAGGCTGTCCTCCAAAGCTACCCTCCAGCAGAGTGAGGGGTAGAGAGGGACCTCCAACTTTAAGATGCACTAAAGTTATAAAACTCACCTGAGCATTGCAAATGCAACCATCTCCAAAATTTGAACATTTTAAAAACATGACAGCTTTAGAGTTCAAACAAAAATCATTACAGCTTTTTTTTTTCTGTGACATAAACTTATTTTAAAAATGGGTCTGCTAACCAAAGGCAAAGAAAAAAAGACTCTTAAGATGGACCGCAACCCCACATCCCACAGTCATCAAGACTGGTTGTCAGTACCCCTCATCCTATGTGGAGTCCAGAGTATTCGTACTGTTGTGAACGTTCTGTGCTGCTGGGTGAAAGGAGGTAGGAAGCAGGGTGTGTCCTTCCTTCTTTAGAGGAAGAAATAGGCCTTGAATGGGGTCAAGTACAGACGGAGGACACCAGGTGGGTGAGCAAGGCAAAGATAAAGCCAGGATTACAACCCAGAATTGCCAACTCAGAGACCAGCACTTTTCATCAGCCTGGATCAAAACTACCAGGAGTCCACCCTGATCCATCACCATGTCAGAAGGGAAAAAAAATGCACTCTGGACGTGGGCTTCCCCGGGGGCTTAGGGGTAAAGAATCCACCTGCAATGCAGGAGATAAAGGTTTGATCCCTGGGTCAGGAAGATCCCCTGGAGGAGGCGACCCCACTCCAGTATTCTTGCCTGCAGAATCCCATGAACAGAGGAGCCTGGAGGGCTACAGACCATGGGTTGCAAAGAGTTGGACACTCTGAAGCGACTGAGCACACGCACACACACACTGGAAGAAGCTGAAAAATGAAAAGAACTCCACATATAAGGCAAGGTGGCTACCAGCAAATCCATAAAAGGTGACCCCTTTAAAAGAAAACCTCTCGTGTTTCTGGGTTCTGAGCTTTGAGAGAGCTGTTGCTCCAAAGAGGAGTATTTGCGCTTTCATTTTTCCCCTTAGTGTAGGGAAGCCAGCAACAGGTAAAATCAGGCACTCTGAAAAAGAGCATGAGCAACAACACATCTTAGTACCAAAGGGAGAAAATTTTCAGTCACATCTCCCTAGGCTTGCTTTCTGTGTGCCTGAGAAGAGAGGACAAATCGCCAGGGAGAGAGGAGTAGAAGGGACAACAGAAGTTCCCGTTTTGCGTTACCATTTCAGGAAATTCAGGGAACTATCATCAAGGGAAAAAATCAGGCAAATTACTTCCTCTCAGACCATCCTCAACAGGGATATTTGATTTGCTGTTGCTCCGTGAGGCTTCCTGCCGTCCTGCTCCTATTTCAGGGATGGCTCTGCCCATGCAGGCTCTAACAGCTGCTGTGCACAGCAGTTGCAGTCCTATGGGTCTCGAGACATTCAAAGTCAACCCATGTCCATTCAAAGAAGTAAATGTGAATCAAAGGATGGCTGGCAAGAAAAGAAATGGCAGTAGAAGACCTGAACATAGCAGATCTAATAAAACGTTGAGACAGAATTTGTACATCTCCACACAGAGCCAGGAGGGCTTCCCAGGTGGCTCAGTGGGAAAGAATCTGCCTGCAATGCAAGAGACGTGGGTTTGATCCCTGGGTTAGAAAGATCCTCTGCAGAAGGAAATGGCAACCCATTTCAGTATTCTTGCCTGGAGAACCCCATGAACAGAAGAGCCTGGCAGGCTACAGTCCATGAATCCATGCCAAGTCGCTTCAGTTGTGTCCGACTCTTTGCGACCCTATGGACTAGAGGGGGACCCCGCCAGGCTCCTCTGCCCATGCGATTCTCCAGGCACAAATACTGGAGTGGGTTGCCATGACCTCCTCCAGGGGATCTTCCTGACCCAAGGATCAAACCTGCGTCTCTCATGTTTCCTGCAAGTGTATTCTTTACCACTAGAGCCATCTGGGAAGCCTAGGCCACAGTCCATGGGGTCGCAAAAGAGTTGGACATGACTTCGCAATAAACAACAAAAACAGAGCCAGGAACCCCTGATCAAAGTGGGCAGTGACTTAAGATTTCACTTTGCACAGAAAAAGACTGTGCAGCCTAAATAGCATTAGTAAGTGGAATAACCTTCACAACTCAGAGCTGTATACCATTTCAGTCAACCCTCCATGTAGTTCATTGCTCTCTCACCATCTTTGAACTCAAAATTAAATATCCCTAGTAACAGAATTCAGGTCATGCTATTGGCCATTTGAATTCTCTAACTGGATGCGACGAGGCCATGAAATGCAAATTAGGTGGGCGTTTCCCTTAAATCTTGCCTAGAGAATGGAACAGATTGTGAGATCTATTTAAGACATTTGAGATGAATTTGGTTTGGTGAGTAGCTTTTTTTTATGCCCTTTAAACTTTAAATGCTGTCTCCCAGCGATTCGTGGGTCCTAAGTTCATTTCTACCATCAGAGGGGTGGATTAAAGGAGGAGTCTTTCCAGGTAGTGACCTCAATGCGCCCTGTCATCAGGATGCCGTTTAGAAATCCTTGAAATATGGGACACACTTACATACTCCCCACTAGGACTGGCACCAAAACAAGCTTTTGATTTCATTCTTAAGTCCTTCTGTAATGCACACTTTTTCTGCCATTCCTGCTTCTGAATTTAGTAGGTCACAAGGGAAAGATTTGCAGCTTGAATTCCTTTGCACAGGAGCTGCAGGCTTGGGTTCCAATTCTGGCTCAGCCACTAACTGTGTGGTTTCAAGCTTGGCTCTCACTTTTTTCAAGCTGTGTGATCTTAGGTCCTTCACTTAATCTTTAGGCCTCTGTTGCCCTGGTCTGTAAAATGAATGATTGCTGTGGTTCCTTTTGAGCTTTAGTCTATTCTTGTCCTACCGAAGTTTTAGAATCACTGGGAAAATTGATACTGTCATGTCTGTAAAAGTGCCCTATGAAAGTCTGAAAGTGTTAGTCACTCAGTCGTGTCCCACTCTTTGCCACCCCATGGACTGTAGCCCCGCAAGGCTCCTCTGTTCATGGGATTCTCCAGGCAAGAATACTGGAGTGGATTGCCATGCCCTCCTCTAGGGGATCTTCCAGACCCAGGGATCGAACCCAGGTCTCCTGCAGTGCAAGCAGATCCTTTACCATCTGAGCCTCCAGGGAAGCCTAAAAGTGCTCTACAAATCTTAATTATTTCCTGGGAGTATTTTTTTTAATATAAAGCAAGGAGAAAGGTAATGTGATTTAACTATATATATTTCTTTTTTTAATGTATTTATTTATTTGACTGAGCTGGGTATTAGTTGCAGCACTTGGAATCTTCCTTGTGGTATGCAGGATCTTTTTAGATGCAGCATGTGGAATCCAGTTCCCCAACCAGGGATCAAACCTGGGCCCCCTGCACTGGGAGCACAGAGCCTTAGCCACTGGACCACCAGGCAGGGAAGTCCCAACAATAGATATCTTAATTTACACTAAGATAAGAAGGAAACGGAGAAGGCAATGGCACCCCACTGGCACCATGCCTGGAAAATCCCATGGACAGAGGAGCCTGGAAGGCTGCAGTCCATGGGGTTGCTGACCGTCGGACACAACTGAGCGACTTCACTTTCACTTTTCACTTTCATGCATTGAAGAAGGAAATGGCAACTCACTCCAGTGTTCTTGCCTGGAGAATCCCAGGGATGGCGGAGCCTGGTGGGCTGCCATCTATGGGGTCACAGAGAGTCGGACACAACTGAAGCGACTTAGCGACTTAGGAAGGAAAGGTCGGTCTAGTCAAGGCTATGGTTTTTCCAGTGGTCATGTATGGATGTGAGAGTCGGACTGTGAAGAAAGCTGAGTGCTGAAGAATTGATGCTTTTGAACTGTGGTGTTGGAGAAGATTCTTGAGAGTCCCTTGGACTGCAAGGAGATCCAACCAGTCCATTCTGAAGGAGATCAGCCCTGGGATTTCTTTGGAAGGAATGATGCTAAAGCTGAAACTCCAGTACTCTGGCCACCTCATGCGAAGGGTTGACTCATTGGGAAAGACTCTGATGCTGGGAGGGATTGGGCGCAGGAGGAGAAGGGGACCACAGAGGATGTGATGGCCGGCATCACTGACTCAATGGACGTGAGTCTGAGTGAATTCCAGGAGTTGGTGATGGACAAGGAGGCCTGGCGTGCTGCGATTCATGGGGTCGCAAAGAGTCGGACATGACTGAGCCACTGAACTGAACTGAACTGAGGAAGAGAAAGAATGACTGCTTCTGGATTGTGTTGGAATTGAGACATTTTTTAGCTTAATGTACCTCCGGAGAAGTGCAAACTGGAAAGTGCTAACTCTGCTAGGGAGTCAGAGAAAAGGAGCCTCACCTTACTGTTTCCCTGTTGATGAAGAACTCAGGATGGTCCTTGAAAGGTGTGCTTGAACACATGTGTTTTCTGAACTTCCAGCTGAACTCAATGAAATCTTCACAACCACTATGCAAATTCCTCAAATCTCTTCCCTCTCACTCCACCCAAAAAGGAGCCAATGTTGTGTGGCATGTAAAAAGAGAAACAACACCTACGAAACACTTCCATTCTGATCCACTCCACCTCTACTCTCTGGGGATACTAATCTATATAAGAACAAGAATTCTTCATAGGAATAAACATTAACACTGGGAAAAAACCTGCTAATATGAATAACCATCTTCACCATTCACCTCACTATCTAGCTTTCAAAAAAAAGAAAATCATGTCAGCACACAAAAAACTGGAAAGATATTTCTTACTGCTTGAAAGATGGGACTTTAATACAAATACTCTGGAAAACTCCAAGTAAAAATGCCCAGGATACATTTAGCTGAGGTCAGGGCACTCAGTTAGACCCCAGTAGGATCCAAGATTGCTCTTCTTCCCTAAGATTTTTCATTATCACCATTTTTGTTTATTTCTTTATCACCGGTTTTGATACAATCACTTTTTTCTCCAGCACCACCAACATTCAAATGGCCTGGTGCTGGGTGCTATAGAAGCTACTGAGTCTCCACCACCATGGACCCAGACAGCTAACAGAACTTTTTGTTTTGTGTGACAGTCTGGACAGACCACAGAATTAATGTTCATAGACCAGGCTTGGGAGGGTGAGAACAACGTCCGTTATTTGGGCCCTACCTTCCTGAGAACCCGGGACTGTGTCCTCTAGTCCATGCTCGGCGCATGCCTGGCAACCAATTAATCTCTCTGCAATTTGAAGTTTCCCTCTGGGGAGAGGGCACAGTAAGCACCCCGATCAGATTTGTCAGTCCCTTCAGCTGCTTCAACCATTCGTGGAGAATCGTGACCTTGGCATATCGCACAGGGAGATGTCTTCCCAAATCATCTGTCTTGCATGGGCTTTCAAAAGTTCTAGCCCCAGTGTACCACCATCATCTCACAATGAATTTCAAAAATGAATTTTTATTTTCTTTCAATGAAGGGTATGGGGGAAGATATGTGGAGTTTGGAGTTTGGGGTTGGTTTGTTTTCTGTTTGCTTCAACGAGGGCTCTTTCTTCTCCAAAAGGAGGACGAAGAAAAATATACACTTGACCCACTCCCTCTCCTCCCCCCAGTAATCCTACTTCTAGAGATACCGTTTATGTACACACTGACTCCAAGAATAAGAGGTAGAGGCAGAAACACACAGATCAGAAATTACAGTGTAGCAAGCACCAAGGCTGAAGTTGTCCCCAAATCCAGGATTGTTTGTTCTATTTCAGTCGGGTCTCCTTTGTGAAGCAGAGTTACCATTTCTAGGTATTGGCAAGGGGCTTAGCACATTCAGGGAAGATGCTGTCCCGGAATCCCTAATGGTCTGAGGTTTCAGTAACACAGAGGCAGAATGTGGGGCAGGGAATGTTCCTCCAAAAAATAACCCTTGTCTGGCGGTCCCATCTCACCTAGATGAGAGGAACTCTCAAAAACTCATCCAGGCCACCTCATCGACCAGAGATATTTGTCTTGCTTGCTCCAGGCTCCCCTCTGCAGTGAGCAGTCAGCTGTAGGAGAAGACATCTTTGTGTGCCCTTATAGTGGACATCCTCGATCTCTGAGTGAGAGCCATACGTGTGTGTGTTGGTGAACGTTTACGGCTTGTGTGCTAACATGGTAAGAGACAATCCTTTTGACCAGTCACAGAGTTCAGTGGAATTAAGCTGACAAGACACCAAAACACTGGCTTCTCTGCTCTCCTCAATGACATGGCATTGGGCAAGCCCTTAACATTGGTGAGCCTCAGTCTTCTCATCCACAAAGTGGAAGCCTTGAGATCTATTCCACTGAGGATCAGATGAAACAATGCACATGAAAGCCCCGTATCACGCATAAAGCAGCGCATGACTGTGAGGAGTCATTATTTATGATGAATAACCAGGAAAGAATCCAGATGCCAATTATTTTGCTGTCTTCTCACTAGGCTAGGTAACCTAGCCAGAGGGTGAGTGGGTAAGATTTTCCCCACTTGCGTTCACAGCCAATATGTAAATCTGCAACACACAGGTGTCTGAGTTATATTATTTATAAACCTGTTTTAATACGCTATATTGTCTCTAGTTCTCGTCTGGATCTCTAGGCAATAGAAAACGCCAAAGTGAGAAAAGTTCTTTGCAAATTAACTGAGCCAGAAGGAATTTTTATCACTCATTTGTAGACCTAACTTATTTGTGTCACTAATTTCTAAGGAACGGGGCGCTATCACAATGACAATAGTGTCTGATGTGGAACTCTTTCCTCCTATCATCTTTTCCCCTTATAAAATCTGCCCCAAATTTCCTGGTGTGAGTAATAAAGAAGTTTTATGTTTGTTTGTTTGTCTGCATTAAGATATATTTGCTGAAGCTTTGGGAACCTAAAATTAGAATATTTAATAAACAACTATTGATATTCATCACCTTCTTTGGGATTTACCACTAACCCAGTGACATTATCTTTCTTGAGCTAAATTAAAAGACAAACTCAAATCCTGCATAGTAGCCACCAAAAGCATATATTTGAAAAACAGAATTCAGTGTGCCATATTATGCATTATTTAATGGTATGCAAATTGTAAGTCAGACAGTTAGGAAAACTACACTTCAGCATTAATAAACAGCAACACTACTACTACATTAATTATGATATTGCTATGATTTATTCCCAAGTTTTGCATTTTGATTCTCCTTGAAAATTTATGCCATCTGATAAGCAGTAACCTATTTTCCCTCCTGCACCTCCTACCCATCCCTCAAATCTGTCCCTCCTTCTCACCCGATAGGTGTATGCAGGACATGGGTTCAGAAACACAGTTCTAAAGCAGCTGCATTGTCTTATAAGCATTCATAATTAAAGAACAAACAAACACCACCTAAAGCTCCAACATTTATTGTGTCAATGTTAAGCACACTTCTTAAAAGACAACATAGAATGTATAGAAACAAGGGGTTTGGGGAACTCATGCTCATTTCCACAAGACAGGGAATTGGGTTGGCTGGTCTCAGAGGGGCCGGGATGGCTCTCAGAGCAGCGGTGGTCCACAGACCCTCTCTAGGGGACTGATTCACTGTTCCAATGTGGGTCTGTTTTTTTGTTTTTACTTTTTATTAAAAAATATAAATAAAATGACACTGCAGGCCCAGGCAGGAAGGACACTGCAGGACTCTGTCTTCGCACAACGGCTTCTTGGAGGCTACTGTCAGAAAACATCACAAACTAGCAGGATGACAGACCACGCAGATGTCGGCTGGGCGGCTCGCGTCCACCCCGCCCCTGGGGGTTCAAATTTTCTCAGAACTTAAGGGTTCTCGAGCTTCCATCCGAAAACTGCCACACATCTTGAGCTCTCTGGGCACTACGCCGAATGGGGGTGTGTGAAGAACCTAGAAAGAGGTTGGAGACAGAGGAGGGAGGAAAAAAAAAAAAAATACAGGTGTGACTTGGCCCAGTGATTTTCTGTTCTCTAACTAGCTTTTTAAAAATTACAACTTAAACACAGGTTGAGCCACCGGCATCTTAAGCATGATTTAAACCTGAATCTCCCCACCTCCCCCAGATCTCTGACCTCTGAGTTCTTTCCCACACCTCTCTCCCCTTCTCCCCCAAAGGACCCAGACCCCCTCCCCATCCCAGGATAGTCCTAATAAGCTGGGGACACACCTGGAAGGAACACTTGCCCTTATGACTGAGCAAACTGAGTAGGAAACAGTCCTTTGGTTGAGGAGAACAGGGGAGGGGGGAGGGAGGGGGACATTTCCTTAAAATAATAATAAAATTATAAAGAAACAAAAAAATAAAAATTGATGTAAAAGCAGCACAACGAAAACATGAAATGTTATCAAGTTCAACGTCAAAGCAGCCAACGATTTACAAGAGGCGAACAAATCTCTGAAGAGGAAACCAGAACTCAAAACAGTTGTTCCCAAATGGCACCAAAAACTGCCTGTAGTTTCTTTCAAACATGCAGTTTTCTTTTCTTTTTTTTCTTTTTGTGAGGGGGCAAGGCAGTGATGGAGGGAAGAAGGGAGTGGTTATTTTCCTTCGGGGCTCCTCCCTTGCTGTGTACATTGACTTGAAGCAGCAGAACTGGGAGTCCGGATGTGGGATGTGCCGAGGAAGAGGGCTACCACTGTGGCATTCCAGGCTTCGTTGCCATGGCGACCCGAAGCAGGGGCCTGGGGCCTCCTCTCCCCTGACTTGGCGCCGCAGGAGGCCCCAGGGTCTGGAGCTCGGCTGCTTTCCGAAAACCCCCCCTGAGCGTGGAGACCTGAGCTGAGGGGCCTGCTGTATCCAGGTGGGCTCTGGGGAATCCCCATTCCGGGCCCAGCCCTAAGTCACTGTCGTTGAAGCTCCTTTGGCTGATACCCTCTTCAAGCCACTTTGTCAGCCTGTTACCGATATTTAAAATCCTAACAGACAAAGTAGATAGCTAGCATGGGCATGCACCACGTCCACCATTATTTAAAAACACAGCCCCCACCATGGGTTTGGGGGCCCTGCTTTAGAGGACAGACCTTGGGGAAATGGCTTAATTTGCCTTTTCTGCCATCTTGTAAAGACCTGATAAATGCTCCCTTTATCACTTTACAGAAAGGAAAAACAGTATTTGGATCAACCATTGAGTTGCGTTCGGCCAAGTTTAGGTTCTTGACTACAATAACCCATGCGAACTGTATTGGTCTCCTTTCCCACGTGAAAGGGAGGAATTGATCGCCTCCCATGATCATGAATGACACTGGGAAATAGAGAGAGAGAGAGAAACAGGCCCATCCCCCTAAAGGCTGATTCATTGGCCATGTGTTTTACTAAATGAAACAGTGGCCTAATGGGATAACAAGATGACAGCAAGCAAAAGTGCAGACCCAACAACCCATGTCTACCATTTGTAGCTAAAGCAGCCCTGGAGTAAATGTACATCATCCCAATTCCATCTATGTGTTCTGATGTTCATGTCCCTAAAAAGGGGTTCATTTATTTTTATTGGGAAAGTGGCAGGGCCTCAGAAGACAGGAAAATTTGCTAAGTGGCTAACGCCTTTTGAAAGCTAACAATCGTTAAAAATCTAACAATCTGTTAAAAAACATTTTTTTCCAAGCAGGTTTAAAGAGCACTGCCAATCCCATCCTTATACCAGCAAAAGTCCCACAATTTTTTTTTCTTTTTAAATGGGAAGTCTGGGGGGTGGGGAGAGAAAAAAAAAAAGAGTATAGGATGTGAACATTCTTGAAAACACCAGGCCCAGGGACAATGGAGGAACAAATCATAATGAAGAACACACGATTACAAAACATTCATAGGAAATCATGGAGCAGGGGAGTGGTTTAAAAAATGAAAATTCTGAATTTCCTCCCTCACTCTCTGCGAGTAAAGTGTTTGAAGCAGGACAAGGTGGGGCCTGAGGCTTCTCAACTCCTTTTCAGGAAGGCCTGACATATCCCAGTACCTTTTAACAAACTTTTAGTGTCTGTGAACAAACCATCTCATTTCCTTATTTCCCCAAATGAAATGGTATCTAACCCCCACCACCACTTCCTTTCAAGTTCTCACTTCCAGCATTATGAATATATACAGGATGAACTTATTGCATATACAGAAATGGTATTTAAATAAACATTTCTATCACAGAATGCCCTGGGAAAAAACTCGGCTACTTTACACTTCCTGCCAGTGCTGGTACAAATGAAGAACCAATCTTACTTCTTAGCAACCTTTAAAATATGTCCATCTCACTCTTTCTGTAAGTCCTAAACAGAGAGAGGACTGTATGTGGTTTGCGGATAAAGGTACTACATGTAAGGCAGAGTGTCTCGGTTAAAATCTGTGAGACATAGTTATTTACTGTACTCCTATTTATTGTTTTCAAAATGAAGATAAAAGAGAACATTTTAAGCACCAGGCATTCAAGTATGTAGAGAACATTGCATTCAACACATCAGGGGTGTCACATAAATGTAACTTGAGAATCCTGAAATGTGTTCATCCTTATTATTTCTTTGTTTTAAAAAACTTTATCATGAATTCATCTACTGTTGGAAATGTTTTTTATTATTTAAATTAAGCTTTTTAATTTTAGTGTTCCGGATGCAAGATGTCATTTATAAGCTATCTTCTTGTTGCCTAGGTTTTCAGGCTTCTATTATTCACACAGCTTCAGGAATAATATTTTATAGGAGGGTTTCAATAACTCAGGAGATTGAGAACCCTGAAGAACCTGTCTCCCAATAAATTTATTTAACTTTGGGATTATGTAAATCAAACATAATTTGTGATTTATCACCAAATGTTTGCACCCCTCCCCAGTCCCCGTTTGATTTAAGGAATTTGAGCATACAAGCATAGAGTATCCACCATTAATTCTGTCTGTCAGGATGCAAAACCTCATTACACTAAGAGCATCATATACGGAGAAATTAAAATGAATACTGTATATAAAACCTTCGCAGCTGTACTCACAGCTCCTAATAAAGCAGTGATAGGAACACACAGCAGTTTTATGGACATTTAATATGGTGAAGCAGAAGTCACCATATCTGAAGCTGGCATGGCACTGAAGACTATTTCTCTATGTCTTGAACAGCATTCTGGTTGCGCTGGTGAAGTAAACTTGTCTAAAACACATATATCTCCCCTCACTTCACTGCCAACTATCACCTTCTGCAAGTACCCCCTCATGCCACCCCAGCTCCTCTACTATACTCTCCCAAATCATCTCTTACCGGATTCTTCTCTGCCTCTCTGCTTTCCACCCAATCTGACTTTTAAAAGAGTACACCTACTTTCTCTGTATTTTAGAAGGATAAAACTATTCTTGCCTCAGACAAAAGGCATTCCGTGAAAAGGCCACCTCACAAGGCACCAGGGCATAAGAACTGAGCAACAGAAATGCTACCACAAGACAACAGAATGGCTTTTGTTTTGGTTTTTACAAAAATAAGAACAATGTCGTATCCATTCATCTACACTGGGAACAGGGAGACAGTATCACAGAGGTACGTGTGTAGATGCTGCAACATGCAGTATTTGTAAAAATGACAACACAGATTTCTAAGGAGGGGCTTTTAAGACAGACCTAACTTGCTTTTCAAAGATGTTGTTTCATTTTATGTCTGTTGGTAGGCCAAAAGATAACTAAAGGGTATCCCCACTCTCATTTGCTATCAGTCAAAAAGACTCTGTAAAAACAGCTAAAACATCTGTCCCATCTAGGGTTCCTTAGGCTCTTAGAATCACAGAGCAGACCCTCATGTATCTCAGGAAATCAGTGGCTGATTCCACACATTTGGCTAAAACTGGCTAAACTCCTAAACTCCTAGCTACTGCTTTCTTTTTCTCTCTCTCTTTTTTTACCTGATGCTTTCATTTCTGGATTTTTAGATTTGAGGGGTGGGGTTATTTTGGGTATGAGGAAAGACTCTTACTCAGAAAGAAAAGAGCTGATTAAAAAAACAAAAAAACAAAAAAACACCTTTTTTACATTATGTTCTACCATAGGGCAGGTTGGGAGAATAGAAAAGAACTTTCAGACAAGAACAGCAAAAAAAATCCAGAGGGAATAAAAGTTTAAGATGCTATTACCAGAAAGTTTTTCATTTATATCTGAATGGATTACTGCTAAGAGATGGAGGGAAAGTTTTTAACATCAGACTGAAAACACTTTCCATTTCTTGAAAATTATTCTAGAACTATAAAGTCTAAAAACTATTTCCATGGCTTGAGATATGTCTATTTTAATATAGTAAGTACTTTATGTTCCTTTAGGGTATAATACACGCATCAAAATGCCCATAGAAATAATCCTGAAAAAGACTGACTGGCCTTCTCTTAAAACCTGTTATTTTCTTGAAAGTAATTTACAGAGTGTGTCAAATGAGGACACAAGAAGCTTACATTGTGTACTTTAATTTTTTTATTTTTTTCAATAAAGGGACAAAATGGGTGTATGAACAGGTTAATGCAGACAACTGCCAAAAAAACACAGACAGTGGTTTTTCCAATAGAACTTAACAAAGACCAGAAACAAATACAATAAAAAGCCAGGTTGTAATGACCTTTGGTCATCCAAATAAAAAAAAAATAAAAACAAAGAAAAATAAAAGATCAAATTAAGTGCCTCTGTTTTGAACAGGGCACATAAGCAATAATAAATAGTGACTCCCATAGTAAAAGATAAAATTTCAAGTTACGACAAACAGCTTTCATTACAGGAATAGAAAAGGCCAATAACAAAATATTCTGCATTGCCATTTACAAAAAAGTATTGACTAAAGCGGGCTTTCTCTTTAATATGCTTTGCATATGAAATTCTTTCCAATCTAAATATAAAGCACCATTTAGTTTTTGGCAATGAAAAAAACTGCAAAACATTGGTTTTTTTTTTTTTTCCTTTTTTTTTTCTTTCTTTCTTTTACTGCATATGAAGGTAAGATGCTGGAATGTAGGGTGAGAGAAGGAAAGGGACAAAAAGCACACTACATAACAAACCAACGTTATTAGCTTGCAGTACTGCATACAGTATGGCCGCAGGAAAAAGGAACAAAAAGGATATGTACAACCCCTATGACAGCCATCCGTGTGACATTCTAGCAGGCTCCCCCAAACCGCCATTATATGGCTTTTCATCTGTACAATGTCACACTTTTTTGTTTCTCTCTCTTTTTTTTTTGAAGCATACAAATAATTTGCACTATATTATCCTGCCAAATTAAAAAAATATACTGTGGCAGCCTGTCTTTTTTTTTTTTCCACTACCAAAAAAGGTACATTGATACCTTTTAAGAGAACAAGCAACAGTTAAAAATACAAGCTTCAATATAAATACTATAGTGCCTAACACTAGATGAACATTTAATTCAAATACCATTCTAGAAATACAGAAAAAAGACCATAAATGTGTTTTAGCATAGGAATCAACATGAGTGTGCATTTTCCTATATTTAAGTACTATATAATCTTAAACCTTTCCCCAATGTATGTTTTTTTTTTTTTACAACCTGAAGAGCGGTGTGTATCCAAGGCATAGAATTTCCACTACCATTTTTAAATGGATAACAAGTCTTGTAACACCACCAAGACAATGGAACCCTAAAATGCAGTTCCCCCCTAAACATAATGAAGTGTTTTTTTAAAAAAATTTTTTCTTAACATTTATATTTAAAAAAGTTTTGTACAAAAAAATCCTTGCACTGTAGAAGCGAAAGCAATCATTCATCTCTATGGTAAGTGTATTCTGTTTTCCATTCACAGCGCTTGCAATGTTGAGTCCGAGTAAGTAAGCTCATTAGTCAAGTAAATGGCTGGCAAAGTTTTTTTTTAGTTTTTTTTTAAAAAATGCTCATCAATGAGATTGTGTTCAAATTATTTTTTTCAGCATTCTTGCAACTTTTCCCTTAAGCATAGACCTGTAAACTGGGAAAATTGTACAGTGCACTTAATTGTCCTATCTGAGCAGGTTTATTTTATACTCAACCTCTGTATCTCTGATTAGAGAAAAGATACAGATATTACAGGCAGAGTCAAGTGCTATTTGAACACCAACTCGGGCAGATGCTAGCTTAATAAAAAGAAAGGAAAAGAAAAGAAAAAATTAAAAAAATAAAATAAAAACAATGAATCCTCTTCCATGTTAACACAAATAGCACACAGTGTATGGAAAAGAAATGAAGTACAACTTTTAGGGAGCACAGACATATATCCTGCTACTCTTAAAATTCTTTTTCTTCTTTTTTAAGAATGTCACATTTAAACACAAGTCTTAAGAATTCATAGTTAATCATCATTGTATCAATATTAGCTTATACACCTGTTCTAGTTTAAAATGGCAAAGAGTACCATGTTGTGCTAATAAATCACATATTTTTCCCCCTCTGTTACCCTCTGTCAAACCTTATTGTCAGTCTCTTCTTTTTAACATGCTATTCGAGGTCCTAACGTTTATTGTTCGATTGTCCATTTGACAACCAAGTAGGTCTGGATCTATTTCTTCTGGTGCCAGAACTTTTCTTCAAAAGTCATTATTTAAAACAAGTTATCTTCATAAAATGAATTCCTTACTAATGTATTTAATCATGTTTCAGGGCCTTTGCACGTTGCACATTCAATTTAATCATCAGTTAAAAAAAATAAAACTTTGGGCAAAAGAGCCCACTTCTTTTAAGCTCTCACCAGGAGCGAAATAGCTTTTATACTGGTATAATCAGTTTTGCTTACAAGATTAAACGAAAGGGAAAATGATGATTAACTAGGACAACGGGTCATATTTTTAGGTAGCCATTGTTGTGAGAAATACAATATAGAATTATACTCTAGGTCCTAAGGTTTATTACCTCACCCAATGCTGATTTAAGCTACAAGTTTATAACAAGTAGAAAGAACCATCAACGTGGTTGTAATAGATCCAAGGCACTCATATTTTAAAACCAAATGATAGAATAAACTTTTTTCTGTTAGTTTGTCAATTCAAGGCCTTTTCTTCCTCTCCAATTGATAATATTTAACCCTTTAGAGACAGACGTTTACTGTGTAGATTTTCTTTCAGTGCCATCTATTCTGTCTATAGAGGGTTAATCCAAAGACTGTTTTTCCTCCTCACGTTATAAAAGAAAACTGTACATGATATGTATTACAGAATGTATGCAGCATGGTCTTTTTCTCTCTCTCTCTCTTTTTCTCTCAGAACGGAACTGGAAACAGCAACGGTGTTTTCTCAGCAACGAATCGGGGACAATTTAAAATAGCCGTAACATACCATACATGCTGTCTAAGTTTAAAAAAGAAAAAAAAGAAAAAAAAAAAAACATACACAACATGTAAATTATTGCACAAGAGAAAGGCTCAAAGTTTGCGTAAAATGCAATAGTATTGCCCCATACAGATCATGCATTCAAACGGTGAGAACATAAAGGAAAAAAAGAAAAAGAAAAAAAGAAAAGAAAAAAAAAAACAAAAAAACAGGTGTGCTGGTGACAAGCACTCTCATTTTCTTAGCTTCCGTTACTTCTGTTTGTTTGTTTGTTTAAATCACATGGGACTAGAAAAAAATCCTACAGGTTGTGGGGCTGGAGGGCGATGGGGAAGGGGGGCGGGGAATGGTGAAAAAAGGAGGTGGCAGGTGGGAGTGAGGGAGGGGGTATTCATATACCTCTATTCAGTTTTTATATCATTATTCAACACTCGATCACTGTGCCATTTTTTCATGTGTTTCTCCAGAGTACTGTACACGCTAAAAGGCATCTTACAAATTTCACATTTGTAAACGTCCTTCCCCACCTGGCCATGCGTTTTCATGTGCCTGGTGAGCTTGCTACTCTGGGCACAGGCATAGTTGCACAGCTCGCATTTATAAGGCCTTTCGCCCGTGTGGCTTCTCCTGTGGACAGTGAGATTGCTACAGTTCTTGAAGACTTTCCCACAGTACTCACAAGTGTCGCTGCGTCTGCCCTCTTTTGAGCTGGGCCTGCCCGGGCCCGGACCACTAATATGGGGCGTGCTCCCTCCACTTCCCGTGCCGCTGCGCCC
>NW_011495046.1:4198559-4199179 GCF_000754665.1 Bison bison bison
CCCCGGGCGGCGTGGAGAAGCGCAAGCTCCCGTTCTCCGACGAGTGCTCCGACGAGGAGGCGAAAGGCGATTGTCTGGAGTCTCCGAAGCTCAGGAAGGGATCTTTGAGCTGCCTGGAGGCTGCGTAGCCGGCTAGCCACTGCGAGTACACGTTCTCCGTGTTGGGCATCGCGGCGGGAGGCAGGTCGAACTCCTTCTCGAGCTTGATGCGCTTGGAGAAGGGGCTCAGCGAGCTGGGGCTGCCCAGCAGCAGCTTTTTGGACAGACCCCCCGAGGCCGACTCACCCGGGGAGCAGCCGCGGCCGTTAACAGTGCCATCGTCTATGCGGTCCGACTCGCCGGCCACCGAGTCTTCGTCGCAAGTGTCCCTGTGGCCCTCGGCCTCGGCCAGGTGGCCGCGCTTATGCTTCTCGCCCAGGACCTGGTGGAAGGCCTCGCTGAAGTGCTGCATGGAGCTGAGCACCATGCCCTGCATGACGTCCGGCAGGGGGCGGCCCTCGTCGCCCACGCCCACCACCGCGCCCCGCGAGCTGTTCTCGTGGTGGCGCGCTGCCTCCAGGCTCAGCCCGAAGCCGTAGTCCACCCTCTCGCTCTCCGTCCGCTCCTCCCCCTCCTCTTTC
>NW_011495046.1:4199279-4269962 GCF_000754665.1 Bison bison bison
TCTTCCTCCTCGTCCTCCTCGTCCTCCTCGTCCCCGTTCTCCGGGATCAGGTTGGGGTCGTTCTCGCTCTTGAACTTGGCCACCACGGACTTGAGCGCGCTGCTGGCGCTGCCCACCAGGTCGCTGGTGCCCGGTTCCGGGGAGCTGGCGGTGGAGAGGCCGTCGTCCGACTTGACCGTCATGGGGGACGACTTGTGCATGTGCGTCTTCATGTGGCGCTTCAGCTTGCTGGCCTGCGTGCACGCGTGGTCGCACAGGTTGCACTTGTAGGGCTTCTCGCCCGTGTGGCTGCGCCGGTGCACCACCAGGTTGCTCTGAAATTTGAACGTCTTGCCGCAGAACTCACACGACTTGGACTTGACCGGGGGCTGGGAGGGAGGAGGGGCGGATTGCAGAGGAGGGAGGGGGGGCGTCGCCAGGAAGGGCGGCTTGCTACCTGGCTGGAATGGTTGCAGTAACCTTTGCATAGGGCTGGGCCGGCCGGGGGACAGCGGTGGGCTAGACGTGTTCCCTGCCAGCTCTCTAAGTCTCCTAGAGAAATCCATGGCGGGAGGCTCCATAGCCATTGGATTCAACCGCAGCACCCTGTCAAAGGCACTCGGGTGATGGGTGGCCAGGGCCATCTCTTCCGCCCCCAGGCGCTCTATGCGGTGGGGGTCCAAGTGATGTCTCGGTGGTGGACTAAACAGGGGGGGAGTGGGTGGAAAGCGCCCTTCTGCCAGGCCGGAAGCCTCTCTGGATACTGATCCTGGTATTCTTAGCAGGTTAAAGGGGTTATTGTCTGCAATATGAATCCCATGGAGAGGTGGCTGGGAAGGACATTCTGCACCTAGTCCTGAAGGGATACCAACCCGCGGGGTCAGGGGACTTCCGTGTTCGCTTTCTAAGTAGATTCTTAATCCATGAGTGTTCTGTGCGTGTTGCAAGAGAAACCATGCACTGGTGAATGGCTGTTTGCAAGTTGTACATGTGTAGCTGCTGGGCTCATCTTTACCTGCAAAATAATACAACACCAACATCAATGTTTAATCACCGAGGAGGGCATCAGCAATTGCTTATTTATGTTCCACCTCCAGCCTTCCCTTCCCCCAGCTGTCAACCCCAAGGCCTAAGCCCTCGCTGATCCTATCCCCTGTGCCTAGAATGAGCTGGTACACCTGGGGATTGGTGCCCAACAAATGTCTGTCAAAGCAGTCTTCCTGCCATTTGACTCAGTGCTAAGCATTTTAAATCCAGTCTTTAAAGCAGAAAAATCTAGACCAATCCAAGCTCAAGGATGAGGATCCCTACATTCTAGGAAGTTCAACAACTATCTTACAAATTTTCCTATCTTCACCAGCTGTGTTTTTTGGGACAAGCCATTTCATCTGTGTCTCTGTTTCCTCCTCCATGAAGTGAGGGACTTGGACAAGGTGACCTAAAGGAAAGTCTCCTGCTTCCTAAAACCCCCTGGGTGGCAGGTAAACTTTCTAAATAGGCGATCATTTCATGGAGATATCAAAAAAGAGGTTAACTCATTACAATTCTGTATGGCCCTAGAAATGCTTTTAATCTTCACCTGAAACACACTAGTTGTTGATATTGTTAAACATGAGAAAGTCCTTGTGAAATAATTACATGGAAGAGAGACTAGTAAAATCTCACATCCCAGCCTGTGTGAGGGGCAGTGAGTCCTAATTCTGGTTCCATAACACCCCGTGGGGATTCCCATGTTTATCTCAAGGGATGCTGCAAAAAAATCTCAAAAGAGAAATTTAATTCAGACTTAACCAATGGGCCGTATCAAATCTTCAGGAGTTGTCCCCCCAAGTCAAACAAATGCAAGTCTAGAGAAGTTAGGAGGAGTGTCTGGTGCCAACTTAAGCAGACACGGCATCCGAATTGAAGAACAGTTAAAGCAGCCAGCACCATGACGGGCAGCAGGCTGAGAAATGCTACACTGGCCTCCTCCTCATTATTTTGAGAGGCTAACAACGTGAACCAAATTATACAACATCCTGCGCCCTCGGCTGAGCCTCAGCTCCAGTTGAGAAAGAAACAGAAAGATACAGTTCAGCTAGTCAACTCTCTGGCCAGTCGCCAAGCCGTCTGGAGAGGGGCCCTGCTTAAGTCACATTATTTCTTTCTCGCTGAAAAGAACCCGAGAGTGGGAAATGCCGCCGTGGCAAAGAAGGGGCCAGCTTGACTTCCCAATCATTCTTTTTTGGAGCTAGCTAAATTAAAAAAAAAAAAAACATATAAATCAAGGGAGTCACTAACAGTTTACCAGCCATCTCAGCGTTTGAAAGGGCACAGAAGGGCACAGATGCTGGTGGCCAGAGGACTAGGATGAGAAACATCAGTAACTCCCCAGGAATTTCAAGAAAAGACACTTAAAACACAAGCAGGAAATATTCTTAGGTCCCCCCTTTTAAGGGTTGGGAAGATCCCCTGGAGGAGGGCACGGTGACCCACTGCAGTATTCATCCCTGGAGAATCCCATGAACAGAGGAGCTTGGCGGCTACAGTCCATAGGGTCACAAAGAGTCGGACAAGACTGAAGAGACTTAGCACACATGCCCTTTTTGAGAGGCATTCCTTAAGGCCACAGATACTATTTGTCAGTAACTTTTGAAAAAGGGAAAAATTCACCACGGAGTTAAAAGAGTGGGAATGAGGAATGAATCAATTATGATTCCTCCATTTAGCCAATCAGAAAGAGAAGCTGGCAGCATCTTCTCAGGAGCCCCAAACACTCGTATTCCAAAACAAGCCAGCCTCACTCAAGCGCTTGTCTGAATAGTGGACTCCTGGCCCTGACCTGGTAATTTACTTTACAATGCATTTATAATCTCACTCAATATATCCCACTCCTGGGTAAATCTCTTTAACAAGATTAGATGATAAGATACCAAAATTAGGTTTCAAACATTTGCCTGCCTAATGTGGAAGGGGAAAAAAAAAAAGGCAGAAATATTTTGAAAGAAAATGCTGACGTTAGTATCACATTATCTGTCTATTTTTGTTTGCCTCCTCGCTTCAAAAAGAAATAAAAAGCATCATTGAGAGTATTTTCATAAATTTTTTGTTGTTGTTGAACAATGACTTGGGTCCTAAATAGGCAGGAAAAAAACTATCTGGTTCCAACTACCGTGACCCTCAGTGGCTTTCTCCTTTGACTCTCTAGGACTCTGTGTTATTATCATACATTTAGCCTGACAATCTGAATTGGGTAAGTAAAAAGGAGATTTGTCAGCTGAAGAAAGTCCTTAACACTTTCATCACTACCAATGCCTTTAAATAGTATTTTACCTTATAATATTCTATTGAAACTCAGGACTGGACCTATAATTAGCAGTGCTGGTTTTGCAGGCACTATGAATAAATTCCAAAATCTATAGCACTCCATTAAGGATCTCATCTAGGTCCTTTTGAAAAGGCTTAAATGAGGAAAGTCCATTTTATTTTGCTGCCCTGAGCTTTCTCAAATTTTGTTTTTCAGAGCCAGTTATGTGATCATGCTACAGTATGTTAACACTGGGCTTTTACCCTCCCCTCTCTCTCATACATCAGGTCAGAGAAAATGGCATTTTCTCTTATAATGAGCACACAACATACAGTTTTCACTACCTCATTTTAGTATTCCCATCAACTAGATATTCTAGATCATGAGGGCAGCTAGTGTAATCGTAATGTCAATGAGAAGGGCTGTTACGATTGAGACTAAAGATTACATGGAAAGAGCTGCTTTGAAACTAGTAATTATTACCAGTCCACTAATAGCGAATGATGCATCACAGTCTCACCATATAATCTGTATTTCACTCGGCTCATGCCAGTGCACCATATTATATTACAGGGCTCACAGACTCTAAATTCCTAAACTGCAGTCATCAATAAATGTGTTACTTGCCATAATTTGTGAAATTACTTTGTTCATAACATCTTTGATGGTTTAGAAAGACCAGAATTGATTTCCTGCGTGGCAAAATTAGGGCTACATTGATTTATTGACGTGTAAAATATAATAATATTCTTCAATTACCCTGATGAAAATCAACTTCTCAATTTGAGAGCCTCATTGGGCATTCAGGGGGATTGTTTTGATTTAGAGCAATAACCGGAGATCTGGCCTCGAGCAGAGGAACTCTGAGGCATCAAAACGGTTAAAATCAGCTATTAGCTCACCTACAGCTTTTACTTTATTTCATTTTATTGTATAGGAAGGAATGACCCCATTTGCAGTTTGTCACCAATGCTCAGGAGTTATAATTTAGAAGAGCAAATTCTGAGGAGCGACTCTGGCTCTACGACTTACTGGCTGATGGCTCTAGGATAACCATTTAATTTCTTCAAGTCTTAGGTTTCCTATCTGTAGTGTTAGTCGCTCAGTCGTGTCTGACTCTTTATAACCATGGACTGTAGCCCGCCAGGCTCCTCTGTCCATGGGATTTCCCAGGCAAGAATACTGGAGTGGGTTGGCATTCCCTTCTCCAGGGAATCTTGCCAACCCAGGGATGGAACCTGTGTCTCCCGCATTACAGGCAGAGTCTTTTACCCTCTGATCACCAGGGAAGCCCTTGTCTGTAAAATGAGTGTAAAAACAGTACCTTAAAGAATTGTGAGGCTCGAGTGACAAATGTATACAAAAGCTCTCTGTAAACTATCATGTCCAACATTAATGTGAGTCTTCTTTATTCCTAGGCTTGACTAGTTACCTAACATGATGACTAACCGCACATTACACACCCACAAGGGCTTTTGTAGACAAGACTGGAATCCAGGATCCGGGCCTTCTCAGGCCAAGGGGAGACCCTGGTTAGAGGAAAGCAAGAGCAGGTGATTTTAAGGCCCTGGACCATGGTCCACACAGCCAGGAGGCCACAGCATAAGTGCTAAATGCTCTGAGAGCCTAGGGCAGAAGGTTAAGGAAGCCAGTGGGGTGCAAATCAGTTCTGCCCAAGGACTTCCTGGATCCCTACGACCCATTTCCACATACCTCATTCTGGTCACTCCTAAACTGGCCCTGCCAGCATGGGCCCCAGCAAACTAGAAGATTCCTAGTTTCCCACCCCCTCAGATCAAACTCCCTGCCCTCAGGAGGATGAAGCTGTAGAGAAGGCGCCTGTTTCCCAGGCAGCAGCCCTTGGGCCCCCACTCCATCCTCCCCTCTATGCCCCATTCTTTTCTCCTCCCTTCCTTCCAAAGGCTCTGTTCACACAGCCAAGGACAGGCCCCAGGCAGGCACCCCCAGCAAAACGAGGAGAGCTCTCCCCACCCAGTCAGCATGTAGGCACTTGACACCTTGAGTCCAACCCCCTGAGCTCTCTGCAATCAGTGACCTAACCCAGTCTTCAGCCCAGCTAGGTTGGGGCGGTGAGGGGGTAAGGAGGTGCTTTTAACCCCTGCACCACCCAGCCCTCAGGACCTCAGGGCTTGTGAAATTTCATACAATAACTCTTTGTTAGCTAGAATTACCTAGGAGTTAATAAAAATAAACAACCAGCTTCCAGTTTGATCTCAGGCTGTAGGCCCTGCCCTGCAGATACCATTCTGACAAGAAGACTGGGTCTAGTTGACCTCCCATCTGAAAACCAGCCACCTTGAAGGCCCCAACTCCTGGCTCTTCATTTTTTTCATTTACTTTCAAAATAAAAACAGTTTCCTTAAATACAAATTAGACATCACATTTCTTTTCTTCTTGAGCCTACTTTTTTGTGTTTGGGGTAGAATCAAGCCCCAGGCCCTCACCCCCTCCCCCTCAGACTTTTTAGCCATGTGTGACTCATACCATGGATTCCAACAGACAGAGGCAAACTGTATTACCTTTTAAAACAACATCTTTCAGAAACATTTTTATAAACATACAAATCTAAATTTCATAAGAAGGTCCCCACTATAAAAGTTGGCTTGAACCAATAACTAGACAGTGATAGTGATGGTGGGGGTGGGGGGTGGTATCTTTGAATTTTAGCAACAATGCTGTGCATTTTTCTCTGAATCTAGGAGAAAAACAAGTAGAAATTATATATGTAATGTACAATGCATATATAAAAATATACCATGTTTAAAAGTACATGCATATATAATATGCATGAGGATACCTCTACAGTAACTCTGAACTGAGTCCTTTCTGGTTCTGGTCTCTGCTAAAGACACATGTCATGGAGTAAATTCAAAGTCCTCTAAATGAGGCCATGAGGGTGAATGCCCAGCAATAAAATGGGCCCTGAACAGACCTATGCAGTCACCAGTCATGGAGCCACACAAGACCCTGGGGAGGAGACCAACAGGGAGGAGCTGCTGTCAGCCTCATGCCCTCAGTAAGGAGAAAAAGAAAGGGGGGAAGGAAAAAAGTCACTGGGGCTGAATGACCTGGGGGAGCCAGGTGCCAAATGAGTAATGGGATACACATATGCAGATGCCAAGGTATTTTGGAAGTAACTCCTTTCAGTACTTAAAACGTAAGGGTAATTTCCAGCAACTCTCATCTCTACACACATGGACATTTGTAGAAGAAAATAATGCTCAACTTACAAATACCCTGCGGGGCATATTCTGCACTCATCCCAGGCGTGGGGATTAGAGCTCCGTGTGCAGAACGAGGGGAGGAGAGGCCCCTCCAGTGCAGAAGTTTATCTGTGAAAGAAACCCAAAAATCAAGCATGAAAGCTATAAACAATGTGCATTGTAAACCACAGGATATCACATTTCAGTTCCATTAAAATAGATTAACATCATTACAACAGCCTTGCAGATAGTGAACAGGCCCAAGGCCTGTATCAAATGAACAGTGGTGACTCCTTTCCCACAGTTCTGTTCTTAATTTGGGGGTTTTTTTTTGACAAAAGGGAAGGGAGTTGATGTTTTAGGTATGGGGTAGGAGGGGGAGTGTTCTTTGGTTCATTTGTTAGTCTGATTATTGTCTTATAATAAGAGATGTGTGAATAGCAAAAGGAAATTGCCAGTATGATCGGCAGGCTGGTAACGTGGCGAGGTTATCTGCAAGGCTGGCTTACGTGCATACATTTACTTTACTTATAGACAAGCTCAAGCAAAAAACAATATGGTAACAGAAAATGAGTGCGTTTGTGACTCTCTCCTTCTGGAACAGAGTTCCACTCTGCCTTCCCTGTCCTACACTTCCCCTGCTGTATTTAGCACCTTCAATGATAGGGAAACCATGGACATCTCAGGACTTGGAATTCTATCCATGGAGTACCCCATATAGACATGTCTTCTTATAGCACAAAGCAACGTAAAGACTAGACTTCGAAGGTTAAGGTAATTTGGCCAAATCCTCACCTTTAGGATAAGGAATCCTGCCACTCAGTGACTAGGAGACAACCAGCACTCCAAAAACAGCAGCACCCAGAAAGAGTGGCCCACCTTCTCTATTCCACTGCACTGGGCTGCATCCTGGTGAGGAAAAATGACTGCTCACACTAATAAACATAAATCTAGCCATAAATCAAGCATTTCTAGCACTGAGATTTTTGTGAAAAAGGAAATATTGGGTTTGCGCAACCTGGGGATTGTATGGTTTATATGGTGAGTTCCTAGCTTTTGCAAGGCCACCTTGAGCTAACCAAGCATGGATAAGTCAATCTTGAGACACAGAAGAGAGGGACGGAGCAGGGACGCTCCGTGCGCTCTAGCGGCTTGGAGTTTGAGATGACTGGGGGAGGCAGCAGAGAAGAAAAACAGACTTTGATGGTGAGTAAACAGAGTATGTTTTCCATTAGCTTAATATTAAGAGCACTTAGAAGAGTTGTTGTTATACTCTAGGATAGCAGGTCTCAAGTGTAAAATATGTCCTGTTCTCCTTCTATAGATCACACTGCCAAGAACAGCCAGGGCGACCAGCACAAGGTTCCCTTTCATAAGGAGCCTGGTGGCTAACAATGGCGTGGCGCTCATGGAAGCTCTTAAGTCTGTTGTTACCGGGCCTGCCCAGGGAGGCTGCCTAGGACCATCTACAGAGGCAAGTCCTCCTCCCTGACCATCCCCAACCCCCCAAAAAAACAAATACCACACAATGAACCAGCAAAAGCTGAAGACTGGACTTGGAAAACAAGCATGCCTTCAACCAACTGCTTACATTCCATGAATTGAGAGGTGAGGGTGAAATTAACTACAGATTTAGTCATAGCGTTTTTCAATGAGAAATCTGAGAATGCATTTTTGCACTTGTTCTTGCCTCAGCTATTGAATAAATTTGTTTGTCACCAAGACTGAAATCCATTTCTTAGGAAACCCACACAACAGGGTACTATGACCCCAACATGAGAGCAACAAGGTACTTAGATGTTCAGATGCGGGTAGTCTCGTTTCATATTCCCCACCCCTGACTCTGGGAAGCAACCCTTTGGTGCCTTGACTAGACCTCCAGCAAGAAACTGGAGAACTGTTAACCTTGTCCAGGCCTAACCAATTGCATGCATCTCTTGTTGGCAAACTCCTCAACTAACCCACTGGCCTAGAGCAAACCAAGCTTCTGGGGGTAGCAGCCTAACCCCGTTTCCCATAGCACTAGGCCACAGGGCAAAGTGAGGCCTCACCAAGGAAAGTGTCTGAGTACCTAGCACCAAGATTTGGTTTTGGTTTCTGAACTGTAAAAAACCTTAGAGATCATCAAGTCCAATGCCTTCATTTTGTAGATGGGGAAACTGCTGCTGCTAAGCTGCTAAGTCACTTCAGTCATGTCCGACTCTGTGTGACCCCACAGACGGCAGCCCACCAGGCTCCCCCGTCCCTGGGATTCTGTAGGCAAGAACACTGGAGTGGGTTGCCATTTTCTTCTCCAATGCATGAAAGTGAAAAGTGAAAGTAAAGTCGCTCAGTCATGTCTTAGCGACCCCATGGACTGCAGCCTACCAGGCTCTTCCATCCATGGGATTTTCCAGGCAAGAGTACTGGAGTGGTGCCACTGCCTTCTCCGTGGGGAAACTGAGGCCTTGAGAAATGAAGTGACTGGCTCATAGCTAGACGGATGGTTAACCACAAAGTGAAGATCAGAATCAGTCTCCTGACTGTCCATCCAGTGCTCTTTTCTGGGATATCCATCTCTCTCCTTCCCTCTTGTGGTTCCCACCATGTTCTGCACTGCCCAAGAAGTACCAGTGAGGAGGGATCTCTTTCTCTTGAACCACTGGGAGGAATAACCGCTCTTGGAGGAGAATCCAGCCCAGAGGTGTTGAGTGGGCCTTTCAAACAGTCTGAATGAACTGACTTGGTTTCAAAATTAGAAAACAACACCTGATCTGCTTCCTGCGCCTCCTGGCTCACCTCCACTGTTGTCATCCTCTACCTCTGCTTCCCCTCTGAGAGTCAGCAGAAGAGAAACAAAACCATTCCTATGAGCCAAACAAGCTCCTGACACTGTCTCTGTGAGTGAGACTCATACTTGCATTTCTCTTCCCCCACGAACCAAAGGCAATGGGCAGCCCCAGCTGATTCTGCAGCCTCTCCCACCAAACATATCTCTAAACACATTCTCCTTGGTAAGCAGAATCAACATCCCCACAGGAACTGGAAATGCTAAACTGTTAATAGCCTCCCTAGGGCTTAACTTTTTGCTATGATGCTTTCAATTATTTCATCACGGTTTAGACAGAGTCGAGTCTCACAATTAATGCTTCTAAGCATCACCTTCAACCAGCAGCTCTGCCCACCCCCCAGGCTGCCCCTGACTGAGGGCCTCTTCTCCTCCCACCCACATTTTCATTCTCCCCAGGGGGAAGTGGGCTCGGCTGGCTGGCAGGGAAGTAGGCAGTTGACCTATGCTCCCTTTATTTCTTTGGTAGTCCTCTCAGGGCAGTGGTTCTCAAAGTGCAGACCCAAGCCCAACATCAGCATCACCTGGGAGCTTGTTTGGAAATGCGAAGTGCCCCCACCCCACCCCAAAAAAAGGAAATGCAAAGTCCCAGGCCCTTCCTTAGACTTACTAAATCAAAAACTGGGTTGATGGGGAGGGGCGGAGTGGAGTACAAAAACCTCTGTCTAGCAAGCACTCCCAGGGATTTGTATGCACAATCCAGTTTCATAAGCACTGTCTTAGGGTAAGAGGAGGCATGGAAGCTGGAAGCTTTGATGTTCTCCTGGCAGAGATCCACTGGCTATGAGGTTGTCTGGAACTCACCTCCTTTAGGACCAGAGCAAGCTTGGGAAATTCCTAAGGATACCTCCATGTGGAGTCCAAGGTTCCACCGTTCCTCATTAACCAGGAACAGCCCCAGACTCAAACAGGGAACGCTCTTTGCATAACTTCCCAACCAGCTTTTGCCAGGCAGATGATGTCCTCACTGCTTCCACAAAAGTGGAAGTGTTTGTGAATGCAGCTGTGCCACGCTGCATGGTGTAATGTAGCCAGTACTGGACTCCTGTTTCCCTTTCTGGACTTGCAAATATGTGGCCCTCTTCTGAATCAATCTTTTCATATGCCTTGTACTCCTCTGGTGAAAAGCACTTTAACCTGTTCTGTTGCATAAAAGTCTCTCCAGACCCAGCATTTCCATTTAGGGCCTCAGAAATGCCTTATGCATTTGTTGTTGTTGTTTACTTACTAAGTCATATCTGACTCATTGGGACTCCATGGAATGGAGCCTGCTGGGCTCCTCTCTCCGTGGGATTTCCCAGGCAAGAATACTGGAGTGGGTTGATGTTTCCTTCCCCAGGGACCTTATGCATTATTAGGTTACAATGGTTCCTTATGGCTGAATAATAAATAATGAATTTTATTTTTCTCAAGTCTCATTAAAAATCTTTACTGAATTGGGAATGGTTTTGACTGAATGTTGTGCACAGGTCACTTTACATTTCTATGTGCATCAGGACCAACTTTTGACAGAGAGCGCTATAAGCCAGGTGGGACGTCCCTGGAATTGAAGATCATTAAATCAAGTTCTAGGTTTCCTCAAGAACATCTCAAAGACTCCTTAACTATTGACCTGCTATTTGCTTCCAAAACAAATCCCTGGGTATGTCATATAGCCACATCATTGTCTACCAATCAACAAGTAATCCTGCTGATGTACAAATGGGCGGAAACAGCCGAGCACAAGGCAACATTTTCAAAGCACTGCATGACTGCTCCAGGTGCCGACTTTTATCAAGATTTGAAAACCCAGGCCTCTCTAGAGAAGTACATACATGTATGGATGTTTGCTGTTCGCTAAAGTGTATATGTGCATCTATGTATTTCTTTTCTTAAACACACATTTCTAGATAATTTCCCTGTTTTCCTAACAAGATGAAGCACGGGAGTAGAGCTCTCCCCAAGAGGAAGTGTCACCCTGTGAAATGTGACCTCCCACTCACCTTGGGTCTCCTTGAAAAGAATGGATGACAGTCCACTATAATGGGGAAGAATCTCTCTATTGGTGACAGGCCAAAATAAAGGACCCTGGTTCCAAATAGGAAAAGGAGTTCATCAAGGCTGTATATTGTCACCCTGTTTATTTAACTTATATGCAGAGTACATCATGAGAAACGCTGGACTGGAAGAAACACAAGCTGGAATCAAGATTGCCAGGAGAAATACCAATAACCTCAGATATGCAGATGACACCACCCTTATGGCAGAAAGTGAAGAGGAACTCAAAAGCCTCTTGATGAAAGTGAAAGTGGAGAGTGAAAAAGTTGGCTTAAAGCTCAACATTCAGAAAATGAAGATCATGGCATCCGGTCCCATCACTTCATGGGAAATAGATGGGGAAACAGTGGAAACGGTGTTAGACTTTATTTTTCTGGGCTCCAAAATCACTACAGATGGTGACTGCAGCCATGAAATTAAAAGACGCTTACTCCTTGGAAGGAAAGTTATGACCAACCTAGATAGCATATTCAAAAGCAGAGACATTACCTTGCCAACAAAGGTTCATCTAGTCAAGGTTATGGTTTTTCCTATCGTCATATATGGATGTGAGAGTTGGACTGTGAAGAAGGTTGAGCACCAAAGAATTGATGCTTTTGAACTATGGTGTTGGAGAAGACTCTTGAGAGTCCCTTGGACTGCAAGGAGATCCGACCAGTCCATTCTAAAGGAGATCAGCCCTGGGGTTTCTTCGGAAGGAATGATGCTAAAGCTGAAACTCCAGTTCTTTGGCCACCTCATGCGAAGAGTTGACTCATTGGAAAAGACTCTGATTCTGGGAGGGATTGGGGGCAGGAGGAGAAGGGGACGACAGAGGATGAGATGGCTGGATGGCACCACTGACTCAATGGACGTGAATCTGAGTGAACTCCGAGAGTTGGTGATGGACAGGGAAGCCTGGCGTGCTGCGATTCATGGGGTCGCAAAGAGTCGGACACGACTGAGTGACTGATCTGATTTGATCTGATCTGAACTGTCCCTTCCAGCTCCAGCATTCTCAAGTCTCTTCTCTACACCCTGCCAATAGCCAAATTACAGAGTACACTTAAAATGCGTCCTGAAAGTTTGTAAAGTTCCATGAATGAATTCATTCTAGTTGTAGTAATATTACTGCATCTAAATCACAAAAATAACGACAGTGCAGCTAGTCTAGGATAGAGGCTTCTTTATCTAACTGAAAGCAAATCCACTGAATGTCCTTCTATCTCCTGACCCTCTGTTTAGGACAGATGCCAGCCTTCATCTCTCAGATCCTGTGACTTACTAGAGTATGTATATTATAGTTTGACTAATACAATATTATAGAGCCAACATTAGCAATACCTGTGTCTTGAGTTGTGTCAGTCTGACTGAAAATGTGCCAGCTTTATCACTGCTCACAGACTTCTTAATTAACCTTCTGATATTGTCAAAATTGCATTCCCTTTTGTTCTAGAAACGAGCATTTATGTGAGCACGTCTCCCATCACTATGCTTTTTCACTAGCTAAGATTTTACCAACTTGTGATGTTCTGTACAATCAAAAGCAAACAAGAATTCTACAGACATCACTTGATAGAATTTCTTTGCTGAAACTTGTTCATGGTCCTTGTATTCCTAGATACTTCACCAGTGACTTTAATCTCATCAATCACTCACTTAAAAACTCTGCCCCCCCTCCTTTTTTAAACCAATTCTATCATCTCAGAGCCTTGATTATCTAAACAACATGTTACTAATTTCACCTGTTAAAAGAGTTCTCACCCTAGGCATCCACTCTATCAGTGGGGAGAAGAGATGACATCTTTCATTCCCCTTTATCTATAAAAATGAAAAAATGCAAGCCACCAATCTGTCAGGCCTAAACAGAATTTTCTGCAATCTGTGCCTTTAACATAAGCAAAGCATATAATTCAAAAAAAAAAAAAAAGGGAGCCTGCTTTTCAGAAGAATAAGTAAGCCAAAGACATTATTGTGTTGTTCCATCTTTGTGTTGAAATGCAGATTTCCCACTAAAAGGCAAATCCTTCATTTCAAAAGGTTGAATAGGATGGTACTTAAAAAAAGAATTCCAGCTGGTTAAATTTAGGGTGTTGAAAAAAGTTCATTCCAATAATATTCTTTGGCTCTAGGCCCAAAGTATTTTCACTTGATCGTGAATTAGATAAATTTTTATTACATTTTAAGCTCTTCCCTTAGAATGGTGGAACTTGAGGAGACTGGAAGGGCAGCTGCATAAAAAGACAAATCATCTTATACGACAGTTTTTTTTTTTTCCCTTGGTTTAACTGTGTACCTCACTATGCAAAATTTGTGTACCCAGTATAAATTCCATTCATTCATTCTTTGACACATTCATTCAACAACTATTTACTGAGTGCCTATAATGCCCAAAGCAATGGGCTACCTCTGTGGGCAAAACAAAGAAAACTCAGACACAGACTTCCCTACAGGAAACTCCATCTAGTAGAGAAGACAGACCTGGAAAGGAATCGCTATGCTCCAAAGTAGAAAGTGTGTCACAAGACAAGTACAGATAAACTGCAATGGAATTCAAAGGAATTTTGGAAGATAGGACAGTGGCTCTGAGGAAGAGGTAATTTAGGGACTAGACCTGGAGAGTCAAGAGGAAGGCCTTTCTAGGTAAAAGAAAAGGCAAGTGTGGATGCCCAGAGAGAAGCAAAGCTCCAGGTATACTCAGAGCAAACGGGCTCAACAGGTAGTATATTTAAATCAAAACATCATGGACAAATCCACTCAGTTGACAAGAGAGGATATAGTCATCTAAATAAATAAACCCTCAGGACTTTTGTGAAGGATTCAGCTTTCACAGCTTCTTATTTTCGAACATCACATTTTCTTACAATAATGGTTGCAGCCATGTGGATGCTGGTGAAATTATGAAAGTTCATCTGTCCTGTTTTGTTCCTGCCCCGTCCCCCCCCCACCTTGACTGTTTTTCCCCCTGATGAATGGTGGGTGGTCTGCCAAGGCAGAATTCACTGTGTTTTATTCCTCTGAGTCAGCCAAACAAGTGCTGATAGCCATGTTCTTCCTCGCAATACCACCTCCCCGGCTTAAATAATCTATTTCAGATGTATCATTGCTAGTTTCAGATGGCCTTGTACTTGCTGACACATTTTCAACAAACGACTGTGCAAGAAATGTGGAGATTTTCCTATACTGCTGTGTCTCTTCAATCATCAGCTTGACCTTCCCTCCAAATTTCCCTGCTTTCTTCTCTTCAAAGCCCTGGGGAGGGCGGGGGTAACCCTACTCCGGCTCTGAGTCCTTATATGGAGGAATCTGTTTGTGTGTGGTGGGGTGTGAGGGAGAGTGTGTGTGAGTGTGTGTGTGTGTGAGCGTGCGCTTGCATGCATGTGTGTGTGTGCACTTGCCTCTACCCAAGATTATTTTTCAGGTTATTTAGTGGAATTGGGAAACAAGTTTTAAAGGGGCCTTGCCCAATGGGTTCCTTCCTTCATGGGTCCCCTGAATCTCTTTCCAGATTCCCTTCTTCCTGTAGGATGTTAGGGGCTCATTCCTCTATAGAAAGTGAAGTTGCTCAGTCGTGTCTGACTCTTTGCGACCCCATGGACTGTAGCCTACCAGGCTTCTCTCTCCATGGGCTTCTCCAGGCAAGAGTACTGGAGTGGGTTGCCATTTCCTTCTCCAGGGGATCTTCCCAACGCAGGGATCGAACCCTGGTTTCCTGCATTCCAGGCAGACGCTTTAACCTCTGAGCCACCAGGGAAGCCCCATTCCTCTATAGAGACTGCTAAAACAAAATCAGGAATTTAAGTTCTTCAATCCCAACTCTGCCATTCACCAGCTATGTGACTTTGAGTAAAGCACTTCCCCTTACTGGCCCTAAGTTTTCTCATCTTTAGAAAAAGAAGACTGGAGTAGATGAATGAGTTCTTTCTCCCAAGCGAGTCTTGAGTCTCCTTGGGACCAGATCAAGGGCACAAGTAAGACACCTACTACGGCCCATCCTAGAAGGTGGCCAGGATGGAACTATACCCTGTTACGACCTGGCAGGATGAGGCCAGTGTGGGCTGGTCCCCAGGCTAATTCTTAAGACTCAGAATGTAGGCCTGGTGCTGGTTTCCAATCTCCTGGGGCACAGTCTCGCAAAGCTTACCTGTCTTGAGTTTCAACAGGAAACCTAGGTGAGTCCTGAGCCAAAGAGACTGAAGGTCAGAGAGAACCAGGAAGGAATTTCCCACAAACTCAGGCTAAATGTCAAGGGGAAAGGTCTCTGCTGTCCGTGCCAGAAGGCCAGTGGCAAAGATTGGCCTCATGCCAGAGCCTGGCACCCCCTGTACATGAGGGCACACACAGGACTCTGAGAGAAGCCAGAGTGCTCTCCCAGCCACCCCAACCAGAGAAGCCAGGCCCCAGCGCCCTGTGGTCCCTGCCTCGGCCAACTTGCAGTGTTCCTGGAAAGCCGAGTGTAAACTGAATTTCTGTAAACTGAATCACATTTGCTAACGGACATAATTTCAGGGATGTTTCATCACCCTTCCAAGCTCATCGAAAATTGGCAGGGCTTCTAACACTTTTACCTTTTAAGTGCTTCTTCCTCCACCCCCTCCCCAACCTCTCTGTCAAGTAGTTAATGATCTGTAAACAAACACTTTAAATTCAGTGGGGGAGCTCACTATTTAAAGGAACCCTGTGGCGAAACCTTTTGAAAAGTTAACAATCTTTCTGTAATGTGAAAAATCACCCTCTAATTTATCGGTTTCCATTGATGAGATTTGGTGTGTATTGGACTTTCTTAAAGTGGGACTCAGCCGCAGTACCTTTGTGGTTAGAAGAAGGGGTGATTAATGAAGAAACTGAAGTCCCAGACATGTTTCTTTTGCCCTAATTGTCCAGCCTCACGCACATGTATTCACAGACCCCACTCACCCCACAGAGAAAAGAAGAAAAGGCCGGAAAATCATAGCCCCAGCACCTGGAAAGCTACACCTGCATCTCTCCAGGATTTGATGCCTGGAGGAACATGCATTTTCACATGACGTGCTGTGCTAAGTTACTTCAGTCGTGTCCGACTCTTTGCAACCCTATGGACTGTAGCCTGCCAGGCTCCTCTGTCCATGGGATTCTCCAGGCAAAAATACTGGAGTGGGTTGCCATGCCCTCCTCCAGGGGATCTTCCCAACCCAGGGGTTGAACCAGAGTCTCTAACGTCTCCTGCATTGGCAGGCGGGTTCTTTACCACTAGCGCCACCTGGGAAGCCCTTGAGGGAAGGAAGGCATTCGGGCTGTAAACGTGGATCCAATGAGACTGACCATTTCCTCAGCAAACGTTTAATTCTGATAACACCAGCCAGGGCAGAGAAGGACTTCTCTATCAAAGCAAGCAGAACACGCAACTCCCAAATTCCTCTGAAGGGGCCACCCTGAGCCTTTTTTATCTATGTCAACTCGCAACAAACAGAATTTATGCCTCCACATAACCATTTTATCAATCTCAAGAAAATGCCAGAATAAGCTAAAGAAAACCAAGCTTGGCACTTATAGGAATGCCCCTGATATTTTCAGGTGTTCTCAGGCCTTGTGGAGGAGGATGTTGGTGAGATGTGGGCAGCGATGCTGCTGGAGGAAAGAAGCATGGTAGATGGATATGAGCAGGCCCAGAGAGCTGGGAGATTTTCTGGTTTCATCTTCCAGGACTGGTGTGTGCAACCTTCAAAGAAAAAGGGCACAGAAGCACAGGTGGCCCCAGGAAGGCCTGGTCAAGCCTCCAAGCCTTGTCCTTCTTAATAAAGTATGTCATGGGACTTCCGTGGTAGTCCAGGGGTTCAGACTCCATGCGTCCACAGAGGTGTGGGTTTGATCCCTTGTTGGAGAAGTTCTGCCTGTCGTAAGGTGTGGCTAAAATAAAAAAGGAAGTATGTTGCGGCCTCTGTGCAGGGCTTTATCTTTTCCTCAAAGCCTTCTTCCTCACATTCTGACCCCACAGGATTCCTGTGGGGTGAGGGAAGGTGTTAGCTTCACCTCCCTGGGTGATGGAAGATCTCTCAGGCATCCTGCTTCAGGTAGTGAGGGCAGGGCTGGAACTCAAAGTCCTGCACTCCGACCTGGGGACCAAGCTGTGCTCCCCGTTCACCATTCACCTCAGAGCCCTCCAGGCCGTCTGAGTGTCTTGGTGCTCGTCTTGAAGACATTTGCAGGCAGTGTGTTGCCTTCCTGGGACGGTAAAATGGGGTGTGAGCATCCAGGGAAGTGGGGGAAAGGCACACTCTAAGGGCCTAATGCTCTGTGACAACCTTGGCCAAGAGATCCTTAGCACCGGAATTAGCCATTCTCCAGAATTAAAACTTATTATGTCCGATGGTTAATACAGAACTGCTTGGAAATTATGAGAACTAATTTAAGGCTTCAAAGCTCTACAAACTTAAAAAAAAAAAAAAAATGGTCTAGCAGGTCAGGCTCTGACATTTCTTCAGGAACAAAACTAGGCTGCCCTCTCGCCTGAGGTGAGATTGACTCAAGGAGGGTTCTGGGGCTTCGAGGCCAGGCCTCGTCCCACGGCAGCAAGTCCTTGTTTCAGAAACAGGCCTCTGCCCGCCCACAGGCTCCTCCGACTTCTGCTCCCATGGGCTCAGTCGCTCAGCACCTTCCTCCTCCAAGCCCTGGCCTCAGTCCTAACCTCTCTGACAGCCCCACAGAACAAAGGAGAGGCAGACACAGCCTATCGACTGGAGGCCTGTTTTCTTGGCCTCAGAGTTCATTTTCCTGGCTTTTTACCCAATTTCAAATCCTGCATTTATCCCACTGACCAACCTGGAAAGAATTTCTTGAATAAAAAAAGATGCCCACGTGTATGATTTGCAGTCACTCGGGAGGTACCACCGGCTGTTCTCGGGCTTGCTAATTCTGATGATTCAATGAGGGAACACACAAAGCTATCAGACTCCTCCAAGCTCCCCAAGCCAAGAACACACCATCCTCTCCACCCACTGGACAGGTCCGCTTGAGAACTCAGCTTGTGACACCTGGCCTCTCCGGGCACTGGAGCCACAACCTCCTTTCCTGTTTCTACAGACATCAAGGGGGTCCCACATGAGAAGGGAGTCCGCAGGATCATTTCTTGTTTTGAATCTAAGACTGCCTGGCAAATGAGGCCCCAGTTACACTCCTTTCTATGCAGCGCCAGACGTGAGACCGACCCGGAGCCACCCACGTCAAGGTCTCCCAGGTCCACTAGGAATGGAGTCGCTTCCCACTCCCTAACAAGCCCCTCAGGCTAAAAGCCCCCTCTGTCACCGGCCCACAGATCTCCGCCACCATCACACTCCAGCCCTGTCAGGCGGCGGAGTGTGGACAGCAGGGCTGATGGGGTTTCAAAGAGGCCGACCAGGCAAGAACCATCCTGTACTCCTGCCCCGGCTCTAACGCAATAAAATGTCTTTTATCAGTGTAATTCAAGGCAAAGAGTCAAGGGTCTGTCACCATTTTAAAGAGGCTTATTACATGGCCACAAAAATTTGCCTCGGGCTCAAACCTGGCATGTAAGGTATCAGCGTGGGACAGGTTCTTTTGATTTGATTTTATTTTCTTACAAAATCTGAAAATGAAACGCTTCTGTCCCTCCCTTCCACCAACCGTTTTTTGATTTATGGGGGAGGAGGAAAGAAATCTGAAGTTGACAGGTTGAGACAACTCCACTCAGCTTTCTCACTCAAAAGCTGCTTTTGTTAAACCATACTTTGCATTTATGGCCTGCGGCTCTTGGCTGACACGGCTGCTCCTCCAGTGTGGAGCGAGCTGCGGACTTCCCCAGGAGGAGGCCCCACTGAGATTACACCCCCATCCCGCACCCGACCCCGCACCTAGGGCCGGGGCACTGCAGCTCAGGGGGCGGGGGGCACCAAGGCCCCTGGTCAGACAAAGGCAGGGCCGGCAAACGACCTCCCACCTTACACTATGGGTCCAGGGCTTCATCTGATCCTCATGTGTCCACCACTTCTGGTCCCAACTAAAGTCCAGCCTTCTGAGACCCAATCGCGCACTGTCCACCTCTCCTCACCCAGCACCATCCCTTCAATCAATACTCTTAAATCACATGCTGTTCAGGGTACTTTTCTTCCTGAAGGGTGATTCTAAATGACCTGGGCTGAAAGGAGCTGCCAAGGACCCAGCAGTGAGCAGGGGGACCTTGCCTTCCTGGAGTCGCTGAGGTCTCTCCCGTAAATGATTCACTAACCCCGGAGCCTCCAGGTCAGCCTTGACCCAGGAGATGATTACAACCAGTTGAAAGTGGCTGCTGGCCCATCAGTTCACTGTATGATGTTGACAACCTGTGACTGTATATTTACTCAATGGTCATTATAGACAATCAAGTTAATAATTCACTTTCCAAATGCTGCGTAATTATACAGTTAGAAGAGTTACAATAGACGTCAAATTTCCTTAAGCCTTCTGATGAATTGGTCCCAATTACCTAGTCTGGCTGCCTTTCCTCTCCTTCATCATCTCATTTTTTTTTTTTTTTTTTTTCAGTAATCTCCTACACTTTCCTCTATTCTCATCCCCTACCTACAGCCCCATCTTTCTGCCCTGAGAAAGGGAACAGTGCAAAGTCCTTCAGTTCAAGGAATCCTCTTTAGATCACATGGTTTTGCTCCACTAAAAGGGTAAATAAGGCTAGCTCTGGAAGGTGCGTGGAAGGCTGTGTGGATGACCTCATCTGCCTCCCCGCCTCATATGCAGGAGGCTGCCTGCAGCAGCCCACGCCTCATCCCCCGACTGTCCTCGATCCTGGCACCACCCTGTGGAGGGCAGGGAAGAGGGTGCAAAGCCCTGGAGTGCTCAGCGGGGCCAGGGCTTCCCAGCCAAATGACTGGCATGTCCCTGCCCAGCCCGAGCCCCAGGCCCAAGCCCAGCCCCTGCCTATGGGATGTGCCGGAGAACAAGAGAGAAACACGTACACCCTGAGAACAAAAATGAGGCAGGGATCCCAGGAAAAGCAAAACCATTCAGACCCCCAGGCCCCCTCTACATCTCCTAAGAGCTAAACTCGACCCTTGGCACCCTTGCTTTTTGGTCTTCACATATCCACCTCACCCACCCACCACAAGCATATAACCTGCTTTCCAGGCTCAAAGCAAGTTCTACCTCCCCTGGTAGGGCAGCGTGGTCAGCTGATCCCAATCACCCCAAGCTGCAAGGCCTGGCAGGGAAACCCAGGCAAGATGAAGATGACAGGAGGTGATGGCAGCAGAGACAATATCTTTTCTCCATTTCAATGAAATGTGATGTTTTTTAAGTCATTTTTCTAGATTCTCCACTCCCTACCTCTTTCTCTCTCCCACATGCTCCAGCACACACAACCCAGGGCTCCTGTGTTCTGAAAGGTCTCTCCCCATCCCCACTCCCACCTCACAGACGAGATGAATTTTCTAGCAGATTCCTCACCCCAAAATTTTATAATATGGTGGGAAAAGCCTTTTGACCACCATGGGGTTCTGGAATCATAAGAGCTCGGCATGCTCTCTGGGACATGAACTAGGAAAAGTCCTGCAAAAATTCTCAAATTCATGAAACCCACCGAGATACAGAAAACATCTCCGGAACCTACACTTGGTTTTAATAATGGGGATGGACTAACATTTCCTGGCTGACGGCGTGGAAAACACTCTCGGATCTAGAATCTCATTCTTCAGGGGCACTCTTGATGCCCAGAGAGGGGGCAGGCCTGGTGAAGGGGTGATTTCTACACATTTAGAACATTTGTGATCGTTCTATGTAGACAGTTTGGTGGGAGTATTTTTGTTGTTTGTTCAGGTTGTGGTTTCTTTGCCTCCATTTAAAAAAAAGAATTGGAGCTGTATGTGTTTCCTGTTGGTGGTGTGGACAGAAGGCGGGTGTGTGGTGGAGGAGGTGTGTGGGGAGATGGCGATGGATGGAGCAGGGCCGAGAATATCCGGAATTGGAGAAAAGTGAGAAATGGAGCTTTTTCTTGGCTTCCAAACAGTTGTAATTTCTACTGCCACCGCTTAGATCCTGGGCACCAGGCAGAGAGAGAGTGGGAAAAGGGACATGTGACAACTTTGCCACAAATCAGGATTTGGCATTTAAATCCACAGGAAGCAAGAAGAATAGAGGGACTTCTTATTTATAGATTTGCAGATGAATTGAATGAGATAACCCAAAATGCACTTCTTGTGTATCTGAAGGAGCAATTCCATTTTCAGACTTGGAAAGTTTCCCATAATTGAGTATCACCCGACCCCAGCAGCACGCTGCATCCCAAGGTTAAGATCGGCTTCCTGAAAACCGGGCAGAAGGCTGCTGCCGTCGGTGGTAGCTCAAGAATTCCACTTTGAAGGACAGGTTGGTACCACACTACATTTAACTGGATTCAGTTCATCTGATTATACAGTGCCTTGCTTTCTGGAATATGTAATCATCTCTTTCTGATGACATTTTAAATATCCAACTAGACAAATAATTGCAACAATAATTGATAGCAGAGTCAAGCTGGAAGATCACTGATTGGCAGAGTCCCCACCGGAACAAATCTTCTTTCTTTCAAACATTACAGGAACGATGCTTAAATCTAACTTTTGCTGATAAATGCTCAAAATCTGATTTACTGATCAACGCACGACAAGAAAACCTGCACTTCAGCCTGTGATTATTCTGTGAGGCACTGGAAAATAATCAGGCAGTGTGATTTATATTATTTTATTTCCAATGAATAACTGCAAGGATAGTGTGGGGAGTTTGGGGAGAATCAACAGGAATAAGAGAAGTGCGTCTCTTAATACTGTGCTTCCTGAACCTTGTTGGCCAACCCTCAAGGTTTACAGCCCTTTCCCCCTCTGATGTGTATCCCATGTGGAGAAACGGTTTTGACAGGGGGAACACCCAGAAAGGAAGGTCCACAAATGATCGGCTCCACTCGGGCCTTTGAAAGCTGGTTAAAATCGCCTCAAACCAGGACTTAAATTCCACTGCCCTGAGCACTGAGCTCTGGACAGGGTCAGGAGGTCTGGGCTCAGACAGACCCCAAGGGATCTCAGGCAAGTCCCTGGGGACAGATGAGGTCCATCCAAGATACAGCCCCAAATCAACCACTGTCTACATCACGTGTTTCAATTGTAATATTCAAGTTGTTATGGTTTGGGTCACTGCTTTCAACAATTCAGACCCTGTGGAATGCTGCAATGGTCAGAAATAACTCACAGAGGAGGCTTGTCTCCGGGAAACATCAAATGAACGAGCTGGCACATTCACAGAAATAGATTACAGTAAGGAAAATCTAAAACAGAAGATGTATCTGATTGCTCCAGCCAGCGACAAAAGCAAGAACCAGGCGTAGAGTCTAAGCACTCGCATGAGAGTCTCTTTTCATTTTTTTTTCCTCCTGGTTTTCCTATTTTTTACCCCCTATTTTCTTTTCCCCTTCTTGTTCTTTCTTTATTCCCTTCCTTCTTTCTTTCTTCTTTTTCAGGCCAGGGTGGTTCCCCACCTCCCCCCACCGCACCTTGAAACAGAACCATTATAAACAAGTTCACCTCATAGCTTCTGTTAAAAATCAGGAGCTTGTTAGATGTAATGATTATCTGCACTGTGACACTTAGCTCATGCGAGGGGGCTTGTCGAACAGCTTTCCTCTAATTTGGATCTCCTCCGGTAATTAGAAAGCCCTTAGAGTTTCCGCAAATGCAGGTCACTATCGACAGCGTGTGCTTTCGAGGCTTCAAGCGCCCATGACAGCGGTGGCGCTCCCCTCCCAGGAGCTGGCAGGGTTGTCCAAACTCTGACAGTGTCAGAAAATTCAGTCACCACGGCCACTTCGCAGGAAGTTCCAGGCAAGGTGACTGTCCACACAGTCTGTTTCCACACAGCCCAAGAGCCTGATGAAATCTGTATTCAAGTCCAGCTAAAAATAGCCCAAATGTCAGTCCTGTCTTTCTCACTCCCTCTTTTCTCTTCTCCTTTTTCTTCTCCTTTCCACCTCTGTCTCTCCTTTCCATCACCTTTCCATACCTCCCTTCTCTCACCTCCCCTCCCTTTACTCTCCTGGCAGAGGAGTTCAAAACAGTCACAACTCACCAGAAAGGGAAGTAGGTTTTATAGATAAACCAGGTTGCTTTTCATTGAAATAGCCGTGATTGTGGAACAGAAACTACCCCCTCCCCTTTCAAAAAACTATTTCCTTTTTTGTGTGTGTGTGCTGGTCAGTAAATGCACCTGGTGAGGTGGAGGGCAAGTCTACACTCCCAGCATGCCTCACATTTTTTTCTTAAGAAAAGGAAGACCTTGAACGGGGAAAAAAAGAAGGAGGAAGGAAGGAAAGGTTAACAACTCAAGCCAAAAGGCATATGGGGCTGAGGTCTTCTGCCCTTATCACCATGCAAAGCAAGACCTCAAAATTTAGGAAGCCTTATTTAGGAGTAATCCATTATGTGCTGGTCAGGGGCTGGAGAAGTGGGGGTGCTGGTGATGTGAAGACCATGTGTGTGTAAATTTGCGTTCATTTCATCAAGTTCATCTAAATTTCATCAAGTTCAAGCAAAAAAAAAAACAAAAAACAAAAAAACCCTCTGTGGCATTTGCCCAAGACTTGGCCAAAAATAGAGACCAGCATTTTAAATCAAAATAGGAAACAGAAAAATTATTTGCTCATCTTCACCCCCCACCAAACAAGGGACAGCCCTGGAGGAACAACTATCCTTTGCCACCACAGTTCCCAAGTGGACTGGTCTCAAGGCCAAAGCCCAATTCCCTAAGCAGATCTCACACGAATGCAGGAAGCTGAAGGGAATGGAACCCTGGCCTCGGAATTGCCTTAAGAACTGCAGCAGGATCCAGTGGGGTAGGGGATGCCAGAGGCTGGACTGATGAACTCACACAAACCCAGGATGAGCTCAAGTCACAGCAACCAAGAAGGGTAGAGCAAGATAACCCCAGCAAGAATCCCAAAGCTAGGATCCTCAACAGCCACGGTGGGCAGCTGACCCCAGTGGGCACCCAGGCCTCTACAGACATCCTGTGGCTTCAGCTTGGTCATTGGCCTCCAGACACCAGTCCTAGGAAAGCCTTGAGCCTTGGTGCCTTTGAGTTAACTGGGAAAAAAATCAGGATCATTTAAGATTCTGCCTGTGAGGAAAATATAAGAAAAAACCTAGACCTGGGAAATAATGTGAAAAGTAGTGAAACCCAATCGAATCATTTACAAAGAAAAACCCTGCATCCAACGTCATAAAGCTGCTGAATATTAGGTTCCTAGGAAACTGTCCCAGCAACCTAGATATGAGAAACAAAGCTTGCTATTCTGAGGTGAGAGGACTGTCTTTCACTTGGGATAGTCAAACGTAGTCTGTAAATATCAGCATTGCTCTTTGTGAACACTGGGCTGAGCTCAACCCAGAGAAGTCAAGTATTTCCCTAAGGTCACACAGCAATTCCACGTCTCCCCAGAAAAACCCTTTTGCCCAAGAGATGGCTTTGTCTTCTCTCAGAAATATATATTGCTTACCAGATCCCCATTTTCAAAAGGAGGGCTGGGGAATGAGACTGCACATTTTAGTGTTTCTTTCCCAACTTTCTTTCTCCAACCCTCTGCTCTGGCTCTCTCCTTTCACATACCCACATAGGTGCACACATATGCACAAGCACACACACACACACACACAAAATCTGTTTAGTATATATAGGGATCTATTTCTATATCTACCCAAAGATATACATCTATACAGATTTAAATCTATATCTAACACCACTGCTTTGGTCAAAAATAGAGGGACAGCAGCAAGCTCTTCTCCATTCTGAAATGGATTTGACTGAAAGGCTGCTGAAGGGTCAAGACCTCCTGGGGAGGTTGGTCCTCAAACTTTCACCATCACCGCACTGATGGTACAGTGGACCATGGCTCATGGACCATGGTGGACCACGGCTCATTCGCAGAGAACGCCTTGTGACTCATTCTCTCCCCCACACATCAGATGGAGACACCAACCACAGTTCTACCAGCCTACCTTGCCCCACCTCCAACTGGGCACTCATGCCTTCTTCCCAAACAATGAGACAACACAGTGGCCAAATGCTCAGAGTCCACTTTATGGACATATGTATAGTTAAGTACTGAAGTGAGAAATTCAAGAAAGCTATGCTTAGACTGCACATGCACACTCATATGCATGTTCACACAAACACGTTTTGCACAGAAGTGGGAGGTATGATGGATTAGCTGGTAGACTATTATAAGACCCACAGGAGCTCCAACTCCACATGAGGACTGGATCTGGAATGTCTTCCAGGAAGACCTTTATGCATTAGACGGTTGACCAAGGCAGCATTAAAGCATTAGGTGATCCACCAACACATCCTGGTATGACAGAGAAGCAGCCCATAGTCTCAAAATGACCACACCTCTTCATGGAGCGGCATTTCTGCCCAACACCCTGTGAAGCCACTTGTCTCTCAAGCATGGCCACTGCTCTCGCCCTGCATTCCCCTTTCATGTTTTCACCTCTTTCCCTGCTAAATGAAATAGAATCAGGACAAATTAAACTTTCATTTTAAGACTGCTATTCTATCAGAATGAAAAGGACTCAGGAAATTCAAAACTAAAGCAAAACATCCCTCCTATGAATCTAACTTGACTATTCAGACATCTCAGAGTCCTACAAACAGGGTATCTGCCTGCCTTTGATATGTTACTCGCCACGGGCCTCTGCCACAGGCAGGAAGGGGAATGCCAGGGTACCCCTCTAAGTCTGTGAAGCTCTAACCTTTTATCCATGTAATAATCTACTTAATATAGTGTTTTGTCTTTAATCGGAGAAAGAATAAGATAATTTGATATCCCATAAAACCCCCTAACCTATATTTTCCAAGTCCATTAGGCAGTCCTTTTGCGTTAGCGTCAGCACATCACACATTGCACCTCCCATCAGGCTTTCGGGTGCAGCCCATAGCACCCCACACCAAGATCGGGAGAAGAAAACACAACCATGGGCAGGGGGTGGGTGGCGTGCAGTGGGCAGTGACTTTTTCATCATCTGTATGGAAATGGGAAATCATCTTCTCAAATGGAGATTACCTTCCCTTGGGATCCTTCTGGAGGGCTATAAATAATAGAACATACTAAACAACACTATATATTTAAAAAATGAACACAGAATCAGATTAAGGAAAAACTAAATTATACCGTTATAAAATGCAAAGTGAAAAAAAAAAAAGCATGAAAAAGGTGTCCGCCCATCCCCTTTGGTTAGCCCTACTCTCTGGCAGCCAAACCTGCCTTAATAAGGGTGTTCAGAGATACTATTTCTCACTCCCTTATTTATAAGCAATGGAATGCAAAAAGTGAGAGGCTTAATTTCAATGCAGTCATTTCACCAACAGCTATTCTAACTAAGGAAGCTGCAGAAAAGTGAAGACTGGAAATTTATGAACACTTTGTAAGAAACCTGGATTAGAATTTAGTCTAAATATGTGAGAAGAACCTGGGCATATGGCATAAATGTAAGATACAAATGATCTGGGAACCTCTACCTCTAGGCATCTTATGACTCAGTTTTTCCGTCTCTAAAATGGAATCCCCTAACCAAATCTGAGGAAACATTATTAAAAAACAATTGGATTTTGATGCTTGGTAGAAACCAACACAATACTGTGAAGCAATTATCTTTCAATTAAAAATAAATTTTTAAAAAACTATTGGATGTTAAACTCTCACAAATAACCCTCTCTTTGTCATTAGTTTTGAGCTGGTTTTTGAAAAACACAAGAATAATACATATAATGCATTCTCGTTCTGTAGATTCACGTACGTTATCCTGGAAGAGTCTGCCTCATTGGCTGTTGAAAGAGACTGTTTCTTTCTTTCCTTCTAGAAACACAAGGAGTGAAGTTGGCTATTTCATCAAAGCCTGTAGGACACCTGAGTCATCATTTTAACTGAACAATTTCTCCAAGAATTCAACCACGAGACAGGGAAGAAGCCCATCTCTGCAGTGTGTTGGGAAATGCCATTGACTTTTCCCTGATTCCTCTCCTCTGTCCTTGGCAATCCAGTTACGATGTGACAGCATTTAAAGATGACAGTACTTGAGGTAATAGGACAATGCCATAACAGGATTACAGCAAATGTGAAAGAAAGGACACACGTAGGTACTGTCATTTAGGTAATGTCATCTATGATCAGTTTTAGTTTCATTTTTTGCTGACACAGAAGTCAGTATCACTTATACAATTCAGTGTAAACCCTGTTATGGCTAGAGATAGTTGGCTTTCCCAATGAAAGGAAACACATTTCAGGGGATTCAGGGAAACTTTTCTAGTTTTGGTTAATGCAAAAAAAAATAACAATAAAAATTTTAAATCAGTGACCAAAGAATCAAAATTAGCCCGAAGTCACTACCACCCCAAATTATCTTCAAAGAAAGGAAGAAAACATTGCTGTTGGTCATAAACAATAGGAAACCAAGAGGTTCCTGAAGGATGTCTTTAACGCCAGTGGAACAGTTGCTTTAGAGAGTTTGGGGAAGACAAAGTGGAAACACCTAACTACCTTCACTCTGGGGAGCTGGTCAACAGCAGTCCACCTGCTGACAGGTCCCTGTTAGTCATTTACACCCTTTCTCATCCCATTTCCTTTTTGTCGTGTGGTCCATAGCACATCCACATAATACCAGCTCTTGGAAGTCAGTTCTACTCTACTACCTAATTAACTTCTGCCACTGTGAGATTTTCCCCAAAGCTGCCAAGTCTCCTAGAAGCTTACATTCCTTTTGCAGTGAACACACAACTACCCTGCCTTCTGCTAAAATGCCCTCCTCATTGTCCAGGACCAGAAGCCATGCTGTACACCAAGTGATCAACCACAGACAAAAAAAGCTTGTTTGACCAACATCTGTCTCAAAAGAAAACTCTGGCCAGGAGGAGGAAGTACCATGACGGAAGCTACAAAGATGTTCTGACCACTTCAAATCCTAATAGAAGCTAGTCCTCCTCTAGAACATTCTGGGTTCACTAGGGTCTCTGCTTTCCTTTTGACTCTCCATGCATCCCTGGCTAATCTCCTGGGCCCCAAAAACCTCCCTTCCCCTCTCAAATGTCTATTTAATACTCCTATATAAACTTTTCTCTTACATCATCCAGAAAAGTGCATTTGGGTTCAGGTTAGTTTAAAATTCTTTCAGGCTTTTCTTCCTCCTCTCTGATTTCCTGTTCATATCCAAGGCCAAGCTAAAAGTCTGCTGGTCACCTTGGCATAAAGAATCACTCTCTGCCTTTCCTGACCTTAAGGAGCACACATTCCCTGCACCACCCTGGACACATAACCAGTCCTTCCATCGCTCATTACCTCTCAATGCCCCTCCTTAATTCTACACCTTCCCAATGTGCTCCTGAACTGCAAGGACTCTGTCTTCCATTTATTTTTATTTCATTTCAAAGGACCCAGCACAGCATGTGATATATGATATACATATATCTTAGAAACTCAACAAATAGTGGTTAAATGACTGATTTGCCTTCCTAAAAGGAAAGTTATTTTTCCAAGTATCATTTCTGTTCATAATGACAATTTTAACCATCTCTGTAGCCACAAACAGTTCCCTTCTGATATCTGCTTGTATTTCCAGATAAAAAAAAGGCAAGTGGCAGTAACCTGTTATGCTACACAAAGATTAGCAGTAATATCCACCCTCTTTAAACAGCCATTCCACACCCTAGAGAAGAGCAGAAGTGAAGCCCAGGCACCAACCAGAGCATGTGCCAGGTTGATTGAGTCTGGCTGTCAGTTACCAAAAACTAACATCTTTACAGGAAACTCATCTTTAAGTCTGCACAGCCCTCTAGCTCAATTTCAACCTTGGTCAGCTGCAAAGACGTTAGGTTTGGCTGAAGCACACAATGAAGGCAAAACGCTAAGCTCTAAAAACATACTTTTAATATTCTCTTGAATCTAGCATCATCAAAAAGGACTTCACTCTGAGGCCAGAGAGAAAGAAACATGGCCACTTTATCTATCCTAGTTTGTAAAGGGAACTCCCTAGAAAAATGAGGGCAACAACTAATTTAACTATTATTTGTAATGTCGCCCTCAAGGCACAGGCTGGGCTGAATGTTCATATCAAGGCATCCAGGGCATCCCTTTTCCATCTTGACAGCCAAGTCCCGGAGTCAGGCCTTGTGCCCAGTGCAACACAACGCCACACACACAGAGGTTTTCCGTGTAAGGATTCAAATCTACATGGCCTTAGCATAAGCTAGGCTCAGAAAAGGCAGTCCCCTCAAGTCTACCAAATGAATGAGGAAAGTCTAGATGTCACATGTACGCTGACAACCTTAAGTTTTGCATGAGAGATGATTTGCAGAGGAAGATGGATGTTAAAAACACAAAAATTCTCACTTTACAGGAATTCACCAGACAGTCACACGGTTGGGATCACCCTCCACACAAAGAGAAGATATATCAGTGAGTAAGACTGACTCAGGCATATTCTCCCCTTTTATATTTTAAAGCCCTCTGGTTTATGAAATAAATCCCCTCCCCTTACTGTTCCTCACCTCACACACTCACAAGTGCTCATGAATTTCTCACATGTGCTCTGCTCATGGTGGAAAGCATCATCTCAGTCTGCTTCTGCCTCTCTCCAGGCATTACCGACTTCCATGAAATCTCCAAAGCCAAATCTCTAAATCTGCCCAGAGATGGCTGGAGTCTTGAGATGATGCAAACAGTTAAAAGCTAGAGACAGACAGACAGCCTTCCATGATGGTCCAATTCAAGTGTTGGTTTTTATTTTTTAGCTTTATTGGGGCATAATTTACATACAACAGTCACTTACTTTAAGTGTACAGTTTAATGAATTCTGCTAATTGTATACAGTTGTAGAACTTCCACCAAAATCAGACAGAGGACATTTCCATCGCTTTAAAAAGTCTTCTCATGCCCCTTTGCAGTCAATCCCTTCTCCTAATCCCCTGACCCCTTTTAAACACTGATCTACTTCTCATCATTTTAGTTTTGATTTTTCTAAAATCTCATGTAAATGGAATCAAACTGCATTAAACCTTTTAACTTCTTCCACTGAGCAGAATGATTTTGAGATTCATCCATGTTGTTAGATGTATTACCATTTCATTCTTAAATTGAATATTCCACTGTATGGCAGTACTGCAATTTGTTTATCCATTCACCTATCGACTGGCATTTGAGTTGTTACCATTTTTTGACTATTAGGAACAATGTTCCAATGAACATTTGCATATATGTATTTGTATGAATGCATGTCTTTATTTCTCTTAGATAAATAATATCTAGAGGAACTCAAGTTTTGAGAACACAAAAAAGTTTTTGAGTTTGAGAGTCCAGGGAACCCCCATTTTGTCACCTTACAGCCTGTCCCATCCCCATCCTCCTAGTCCTCAAGGAATTCAACTCCAAAGCCTGTATCGCAGCCTGGCTCAATTAGCAAATGTCACCTTATTCCAAGCAGAGACCTTTCTGATACTCTAGTGGAATGATGGGAAATGACCCCAAAACATTTTTATAATAGCCATTCTTTAGGACTGAGACCCCCTTCTGAGTCAGGAGTAACTATTAAATGTGGTGCTGAGAGTCCTGAGAGCCTCCCCCTCTCCAGGTCAGAAAGGGGGGTGACTGACCTCCCCCACTAGCTGTGTAATTGAACAGCAGCCAAGGGTCCTGAAGATAACTTCTACCTTGCCAAAAGGCCTTGGGAAGGAAGACAACATCAAGGCCTCCCTCGGAAGGGCCCCCAGCTGCTGCCCAGAGCTGTGGACACAGAGAATCCCCAGATGATGTGAGGATTCCCCCTCCCCTCTCCCCTCCCTCACTGGCTGTGACAGGGCAGGGCTAGGAGACAACAGGTGACCACGAAGCAGAAAGCTCCTTGAGGGAGCTGGAGCCTTGAGACTGGAGCTGCAGTGGCCCCCAGCAGCGGCAGAGGCAGGCCAAGAGAAGACACAGGAAGTGGAGGGAGAGCGGACAAAAGAGGGGCAGCCACCTTAAATAGAAAAACAACTCAAGGGGAAGTGAAGGGAAGTCGCTCAGTCGTGTCCGACTCTTTGCAACCCCATGTACTATACAGTCCATGGAATTCTCCAGGCCAGAATACTGGAGTAGGTAGCCTTTCCCTTCTCCAACCCAGGAGAAGGTTTCCCTTCCCAAACCAGGGTCTCCTGAATTGCAGGTGGATTCTTTACCAACTGAGCTATCAGGGAAGCCCAAACAAATTGAGAATGAGCCAAGTGAGGCTCGACACAACTTACTGAGTTATAACACTATTTCCAAATGTAAGACTTTGCTTGTCCCAGATATGCAATTACATGGCTTCTCCATCCGTGGGATTTTCCAGGCAAGAATACTGGAGTGGGTTGCCATTTTCTTCTCCAGGGGATCTTCCCAACCCAGGGATTGAACCCGGGTCTCCCATGTGAGGGCAGACTCTTAACCGTCAGAGCCACTGGGGAAGTCCCAAGAAAACAAAACAGAGACTGCTACGGGCAATAAACTGAGAAAGGGAAAGTGAAGCCCTGTGAGTGAGGTGCACCTGCATTACTTAGGAGACCTACGCAAATCCTCATTTATGGGGCAACACATCTCTTACCTATATAGACTGAGGAAGCATGAGGCAGCAGGGAAGATGGTGCTGGCAGTGGTTCGGGACTGAGAAGATGGGAGGCTGGGAGATAGGAGGCAGGGAGCCCTGGCTTCTCATCCGTGCACTGACACCATCTGGTCTGGTGACCATGCCGGGTTTCGTCACTTCTGCGGAGTTCAGTTGCCCCACGGTAAACAAGGAAGTTGGAGTAAATGATCTCTAATTCTCTAATGTCTTAAAAATCTTGTGTCATTTTTGCAGAGATGGGAGTACAGGGAGAGGAGGGTAGAAATGGCCCAGAGCTGGGTGGGATAAAATATTGAAGGAAGAAGAGTGTATACATTCTAACTACCTAATCTCCAACTGGCAGAGCCAGACCGGGGAAGATACAGACTGGTCCTGGCTCACTCCTAATGTTTCACCACCAAACTCTATTTTTTCAGCTGGAATTTAAAAATTGACTCATATGTAAAATGGGAATAATAATAGTATCTGCTTAATAGGAGTTGTTATGAAAGTAAAATGAGTTAATATTTGTAAAGTACTTAGAAATGAGAAAGTGCATACACTTTATTGTGAAATAAAACACATGCCTCCTGGTATTTGTTACACCTCAGCAGAAATGAGGTCATCAGTTCCTTTCCCAAGAGGAAGTTGGGATCAGGGGAAAAGGGAAGAGGGGGAGCATAGATCAAGAAATTCAAGGTTGGAGGGAGGGGGCAATTGGGAATGCAGTTTCCAAGCTACTGTGCTTATAGGCATCCATATATGACCAGTGGATGGAGAGATGGACAGATGAAAACAGACAGACAGTGATGAGGTGGGGAGAGTGCGTTCAAGGGAGCCTTCACCTCCTTTACAATTTGGGGAGGGATGACCTAGTCTACCTGCCACAGCATACAAATAATTTTATTCCTCTTGAGTAACAAAATCCAATTCTCCACCGACAAAAGAACCTTTTGAAAGAAGCCACCTGAGCGCAGTCACAGACCCAGAGATCGGCCACTCCTCTTCCACCCCACCCTCGTGCCCACCCCAATCAGAGGCCAAGCCCTTCCATGGGGCCTTTGATAAAAGCAACTGTTGGCCTGCTCCAGACCAACACAGTTGTGTTGACCCTGGTGGGTTTTGGCTAAGAGTAGATGCCACAGCTCCTTCCTGGCCAGCTTGGGACTCTGTACTAGAATCAGCAAGCTGTTCATATTTGTGCACACCTGGACACTGACCAGCTGTATCTCTTCAGCTGTATCTCTCTGGATAGCTCCCAAGTCCTGCCTATCTTCCTTTCTTATCACAGGGATGGCAGGCAGGGTTCATCAGTAAATCAGGGTGGAACCCCTTAGAAATGAGTCCAGTCTGGCCAGTGGAGGCAGTCAGTTTGTATCCCAAGTTGGGGTGCAGAAATTATTATGGTCCCTGTGCTTTGAGAGTTTGGAGTACATATTCATAAAAGATGTTTGGCAAACTCCCTTCCTGCTCAGAAACAGACACCTCACTGCTCCTCCCCAACCCAATCCCCTGCACTGTGGGAGCCTGGGGCAGAGATAACTTGGGGCAAACAGCAACTCCAGATTCTAAATGGCATTGTTGTTTCTGTGAGTCTAAAATTTCAAGGATATTTTCAATCTTCTTAGAATGTTTTTTAAAACACCTAAGACATAATCTATAAATCCTGGAAAGACTGCCAGGAAAGGGGAACACAAACTAAACAAAAGGGGACCAGGGCCACTCTCATGTGAAAGCTCAACGTATGATGAAGGCTTTTAGGATAACAAAGAGGGGGGATGAAAGAAAGCTATGCGTATGCATATACAGAGGAAATGGGTTAGGAGAACATGGATTTGCTCATGAAATCCCAGAATTCTAGCACCAGGAAGGGTCCCTGGAAACTGGGAAAACAAACTAGGACCCATAAAATGGAAGTTGAAAAAAAAAAACCCACCATTTACAGAATGCCTTCCCTCGTGAGGTGGGGCAGGCTGCCACCAACTGGGAAAGGGGAGAGCTGACTATCCCAAAGATGTCACTAAAGGGGCAAGTGCTGAGCCCTCTGAGGCAGAACTGGAAACTTTTTGAAACCATTTCCCAGCAGAGACAGACCTGGTGCTGACCATCTGATGACAAGTCATCCTTGTCCTCTGGTCAGTTCCGACACACAGCCTAAGTGGGCTCAGAGCAGCAGTCGGCAGGCGCGAAGGGCAAGAGAAAAAGTGACGTCATCTTCCACTTGGCCACTAGTTGGAGACAAGGATTCGAGACATGGACGATGAGTCCCTCTCTCCCTTTTGTACTGCCCTCTTGCCTAACAGATGTCTCTGTCCCAGCATCTCTTAGGGGCCTGGGCCATTTCTGGGAGGCAAACTCTGATCACATAGAATTTAGTTCTAGGACAGCCAGCCCTCTGCATTCCATTATAAGCTCTCTCTGTGTTCCCAAGAGGAGTCTTAGCCAACTCCTTCCTTCCTCTGACCTCCCTCACTGTGCACCACTGCAGTATTCCTGAAAAGCAGTACATAAACTGAATTTCGGTAAAGCAAAGCCCATTCATTCTTCCATCAATAAATCGTAAGAGATGACTGAACACAACTTAGCACCTAATTTCTGTCTTCACTATACTGTCTCCCCAATTATTTCATGAGAAGTCTTGTTTCCAAAGAGACTACCAGTTCTCCAAGGAAGGAAGCATGCTCCCTACTTCTTTCCCAGGGTTGGATACACAGAGTGCTGGGCACATACCTGTCGGTCAAGGAGTCTGATTCTCTTTAACTAGCACCCTCTAAACTAGAGCTATGAGTCTATTTGCTTGCAGGCTTCCTTTTCTACCGAGGTCCTTCACCAGAGTAGTTAATGACCTGTAAACACTTTCTGAGGTAGACAAACATTCCATCAAAGAGAAATACCACTGAGGATCCTTTGGTAAAGTGAAAAAAAAAAAAATCTTTTGTAAAATGACACATCACCTTTTTACTGCTCTATTTGATAAATTCAGATTTTTCACAATATGGACAATTCAAGGATGTATAAGCTATCTTCAAGTCAACACCTAGAAACCAGTCAGCAAACTATCGGAGAGCTATGAAGTCTAGACTCAAACCTGTTCCAGGTAGACACATCTGTGGTCTCTAAAATCAGGAAATCAGTTGAAAATTCAATCAGCACTTACAGTTAGCACCTACCTCATGACCATATCCTCTCATGGTGATGATAATGGCCATGATGGTAATAATAACAATAGCTGCCACTGAAGAGCACTATACAGCTGACAGAGCAATTTAACAACCTGTCCTTTCTTGGAAGGTCTTCTAGACCAGTCTCATACTCCCCCTTTCTCTGTGTTACCACCTTATCTTCAGCACACATTTCCCCCAGAGGGCTCTGCAACCTCTTTTGTCCCATTTCTCTCTTTGCCAGTGAGAAGATAACGCTCTAGTAGAGAAATGCTCCAAAGGGTGCTGTGCTTGGTTCTAAATGAAACCACATCAGCCAAGGGCCACCACAAGAACCCACAAGGTTCAAGCACTGCTGAGATGGCAGGGATCCCCAGGGCAGCCCCTAGAGAGGCAGGTCTGGTCCTCTGGGGAAGGACATTGCTTCAAGCAAGGCTGGGGTGAGTTCAAAGTCCCTGGAAGGTGTCGGGGTGGGGGGAGCTGGATTGGGTCAGACTCTAAGCAAGAAGGGCCTCTGGGAGATGGGTGTGGGGTTCTTCAAGGGGACAGCACAGCCCTGGGCACAGAGGTGGTGAGTGGAGATAATGCCCACAGTGATAACCAGCAGGGCTCTCCTGGACACTGCAGGCTGGGCAAGGCCTCAGAGACAGCTCACGGGACATGTGGCAGTGTGCTCCGAGGAGAACTCCTCCCCACCGGTGACCCCTATCAGTGCCGACCAAGCACGCAAGATGTACACCCAGGCTGGGCTGGACACAGGGGTGTCCGCAAGGTTGCCGGGCATGCACTTGGGAGGTGGGAGGTGACAGTGCATTGTGCATGTACCAGGGAGGCACCCTGAAGCACTGGGCTGCCCCATACCCACTTTCCTTCCTAGAAGTGGTCTGGGGCATTCATAACATAGCCACCTCTGGCACATGGGCACATTTTCCAAATGATAATGCATGCTAAGTTGCTTCAATCCTGCCTGACTCTTTGCAAACCTATGAACCATAGCCCCCCAGGCTACTCTCTATCCATGGGATTTTCCAAGCAAGGATACTGGAGTGGGTTGCCATTTCTTCCTCCAGGAGATCTTCCCAACCCAGGGATCAAACCCACGTCTCTTATATCTCCCACACTGGCAGGCAACTTCTTTACCGCTAGCACCACCTGGGCTTGTTTTCCAACTTTTAATGGCAAATGGGTTTAGTGTGCTGGAGAAACGTGAGCAGGGGTGAGCTGACCCATCCATCTACTCACCAACACGTATCATCAGGAAAGAGGGAAGCAGGCTGATGAGGGAAGAGGGAAAAGGAAGCCAGAAGCCGGCGGGGCTGCTGAGGTCACCTGCAGGTCCAAGGTCAGCCCAGATTCGCCCCATCATTTGCCAGGCTGCTGATTTTCTGAGAAGCATGGAGACTTGGCTGCTAAAGGAAATCGCTCGGGTTTGTGTCGTAAGCCATATGTACCCTGCACACACGTTTGAATCACCCGTAAACTTGATCAACCTCAGATGACTGGCCAACTCCTGAAGAAACCGCATTTCTCTAACAGAACAGGAAGCAAGCAGGGTGCGGGATGTGCAGCAGGGGCAGCAGCTCCTCCCATTTTCCCTTCCCCCAACTCTCTCTGCACACCGCACGGAAAGGGAAGGATGCCACAGGGGCGACTCACATGGAAGGCTACCCCAGGCAGGTCCCCTGGAACTCAGGTTCCCAGAGCTGCGGTCACCTTCTCCCATCTTTGGGCCCATGCCAAGCTAGAGGACAATGTCTGCCCACAGAGCCGGGCGAGGCTGGCAGGGCTCGGGCCAGCCACACATGCTGGGCAAGGTCAGCAGACAGCATCCATCGGTAGGCCGTGCCGCACTTTCAGCCCATAGAGCTGACAAGTCAAAAGACCACCATGCCTGTGCTTCCAGAGCCATGCCTCTGTGACAAAACACACATCCTGCAACACCTCTGAGTGACCTAGAGTCAAGCGGAACATTTCCTCCCAGTGGACAGGAAAGGTAATTCACTCCATTTTACAGGCGAGGAGCCTGAGGCTCAATGGGGTTGGTTGGCTTGTTTCAGGCCACCCGAGGCCAATGGCTGAAGGAACTCAGATGTACCTGGCTTTATGGAGGGGCTGACTTCTCAAGACAATGTCCGCCAATCTCCCTACACCTACCCATCTACCCCAGGGACCATGCAGGACCAAAGTGTGGACCATAGTGAAAAAACTCACTCAGCCTTGAGGGAAGAGGCTGCCGTGAAACAGGTCTGGAGGTCAACACCTAGACTACAGTGTGCGCTGGAGAGAGGGGTGCAGAGGCCGGTGCTGTCTGATACTCCGTCTTCTCCTTTCTCCCTCCTCTCGGCCTCCCAGCTCATAACCTTCAAGACTCTGAGACCCTGTGTTTACTGCCCCACACCCAGCTCCAGCAGCTGGCTGGCCTCCAGCAGGACTGAGACTCTGAGGGAGAAGGCGCCAGCCTTACTCCTCCCCGCAGGCCAGCCCGGGCCTCCACGGGTGTGCCCACCCCACCGCCCGGCAGCCTGCTCTCGAGTTGTCTTTTGTCTCTCATCTGGTCTGCTGCAGCTCTCCCAGCTCCTTCTCCTCCTTTCAGTCCTCTGCCCAGGCCTGCCTAAGGCTGCTTGCCAGAACGATTGCATGTCAGGGCTCTGCCCAGGGCACTGAGGGTTGGGACTCCCATAGTCCTGTTTCTCTGGCCAGGGTGGATCACCCAGAGGCCTGGAAAGGTCTGGAGGGAGCCCCTGGGGCCACAGAGGGGCTATGTTTAGAGAGGCAATCCTGACGGTGCCACTCTGGGGAGGAGAGAAGGGACAGGTGAGATTCCCAGGGCCAGTTTCCTCAGGCTGAGCCACCTCTGACTTCTCCATCCCCAAACCACACCCCTGCTGGCTGACAGACATGCCTCCAGATTATGGGACAACGGGAGCAGCAGTAGCCTGGCCAGGGCATTAATCCCCGGCAGGAACGCACGCTGGAGCAGGCAGATAGTGACACCGGTAAGGAAGGAAGGGGAGGCCCTGGGAAAGACAGGGGAAGAGTGGAAAGGACAAGGGGTACTATCGGCGCTCCACTTCTCCCAACCCCCAGGGACCAAGTCCAGGGCCAGGCTGCAGGCTGCCACCCCTCGAGACAGCACCTGCCAGCAGGCCAGGTATCAGGTTGGTGGGCCTGGAACTGCAAACCCAGACCTGAGTGGGCCACGTGAGCTCAAGCCCAGGTGTGTCAGCAGAGGGGGCACTCAGGCTCCCTGAATTAGATTCTGGAATCTTCATCTGCAGGACTTCCTGGCTGTGTGATCCAACGCAATTCTTTCTCTGAACCTCAGTTTGTTCATCAGTAAAATGTACATGACAATGGTGTATTGCCAGTCTGATGGGGTTGCTGTGGAAACTGATTAAAATAGTGTCTGCGAAACAGTCAGCCCAGAGCAGGAACTCAGGACCTGCTAGAACTCAGTCACCTCGCCCTGTGAGCTCACAGCACTCCTGAATCTCCGAGTCCTCATCTGTAACATGGGAGAAGACTTAACTGTTGGTCCCAATCATGGTCAAGTAAATCAGCCACAGAGGCCTCCAACACCACATGCTCAGCTCTCAGCTCTCATGCTCAGAGACCTGTTCCTGGGAAAGTGTTAGCGAATATCCAATTTTACACTTATTTACATCCTCATTCCAGAAATGCTACCTTCATTCCACTTGATATATAATGGCACCCAATTTCATTCATTTGTTCCAAACATGAACTGTTAATGGTGGGGAGAATAAAATGAAATGAGCCTCATTGCTTGGCTTCAAGGAGCTCACAGTCTAGCAGCTCTAACCCTTATTGATCTGTTAACAGACATGGAAGTGTCTCAGGAAGCTGTGGGTCCTTCAGGGAAATGAAGGACACCTTCGTAACAGGATTACTCGCTTCCAAATGGTTTATAAGTTCTTTTTCAGGTGCTCACCTACGTGGCAAGAGATGAAGGCCTTTCCGAAGTATTGAATTGCTTCCTTAATCACAGCAGTGTGCTCGTCTCATGTGAGTACTTGAGGAGGGGGGTCAGAAGAAGCTACACTGAGAAGTTGTACCAGCCTCCCTGCATTCCAGAATGGCCTCTTCTAGTTATTTTACTAGTGAATGACGGCACGGGCTAATATTATGTTTCTTTCTCCACAATTTGCATTGCATTACGTGCAATCGCAGGCTAACAAGGTTTCAGGGAAGAGCAGATCAAAAATAAGCCTCACTCCATGGAGAAGCTTTGCCACCAGAAGTCCTGGAAACCTGACAGCTTTGCATGTTGCAACAATGCAACTCAAGACTATCAGCAACATATAAATATTTGTACAGACACTTATCAAGGCAACAATCAGCTATCAGGTCCCTCAGAAGTGAGCTGATGTGCTTTACAGTTTATGGTCTTGATTTGTAAAAGTCGGCAAAACAAAGCCACACACAGCAGATTTGCTAAGTTCCAAAGTCAGAGAGTAGGTAAATAGTGCAAACGTGTTGGCTTCCCTCCCTGGCTCACTTCTATGGGGTGTGAGCAAACGGAAAAATAAACCATCGGAAAAAGTCTCAGCCTAATAAAATTACACAGACAGAATGACTTCTTCGTGAAACCCAGAAGGGTAGCGCGGTCGGTCCTTGTTAGCACATATCTGTGCTCTGTCGTGATCCCAACTCCCGGCTCCCAGGTATTGCCCCAGAATGGTCCCAGTCGGCTCCCTCTCTTCATCTTCCTCCTACATCAAAAAGTATTATTCACACCCAATTCCATGCTTTCAAATAGTAAAATGTGCATTTAAACAATACCAAAGAGAATAAATTTGTCTCTGATTGTGGTAATATAGTTGAGTCAGAAAAAGCACTTGACTGGTAATCAATAGACATAAATTCTATAGATTCCCCTGGTGGTCCAGTGGTTAAGACTCTGGGCTGCCAGTGCAGGGGTCATGGGTTTGATCCCTGGTCAGGGAACTAAGATCCCACATGCTGCACAATATGGGTCAAATGGTAAAAAAAAAATATATATATATATATAAAGATTAACTTTTTAAAAAAGACATAAATTCTAATTCTGTCACTAAGGAGCTGTGTGACCAGGAGGAGGCACTTCATCTCTAAGAGAACAAAGTTTCTCATGGGTAAAATGAGATGGGGGAGGAGTGAGTGAGACGGAGAGAACACCCATCCATCCGGGGCTTGTCCCTTACTCTCTTCCAAACATCACCTGCTTGGGGCCCACAGCCCATCTAGGGTGGATAGCTACTTGCTTGGAGCCAAATCAATGTGTCTGTCATCTTAATATGCATGGAATGTGTTTAAATAAGGATCAAAGCCAGTCAGGAAGGTATCTGTGGGGAAGGGAGCAGATCCAGACCCACTCACTGCATCTGCCTTAGGGGTGGGAGTAGGGGAGGAAGCCACCTCCTGCAAACTGGGTCCCCCCCAATGCCAGAAGGGAGGGGCCCCATTCTGAAGCCCCCGCTGTCTCCAAGCAAGTGAAGGACAGACTGAGGTCCAACCGGGAGACCCAAGGGAGAAAAGAGGGGTAACTGCAAAGGAACCTCATTTCTCAAGGTTCTTAATAACACCCTCATCCATGCCACCCACTACCGACTGGGCAGATGTTCCAGGATGCAGACTTCGCCCTGCGAGACAGAAGCTCTTGCTGCCTTTGCACAACACCACAATTTCCTCTCCATCGTCTCTCCTCCACTACTCCAGCACAAGGCATGAGCCTCCTATGTACTCCCTAGACTTCTCAGCACTTACGACCCAAGATTCCAGGAAGGAATCTGCAGCGCTCAGGCCTGAACGCTGTCCAGACTCCAACACCAGGGCCTGTCCCACATCCACGCCGCGGTTTCCACACCCAGCAGTTCTCACCCAGCCCTGGAGGGCCTTCAGCAAATACCCAGATGGCCCCGACAGGAGAGTGTGGCCTCCTGTGAGGGCTAATTTAACCCACACCAAAGAGCTGAGAGACAAGATATAAACCCAGTGCCCACTGAGAGGGACAGTATTCTGGCTCCTTTGTCAGAATTCAATTCTTTTTTGTAAACTTTTAAAAATTAGACAGTAATTTGCATGTATCTAAACCTTCTGAAAATTGACTTTTATCAATTTTTTTAAAAAGGAAAAAAAAAAAAAACAGAAGGAAAGGAGCAAGGGAATGAAAGACGTTGAATGTTAAGGCTCGACCAAACCAAAACAGGAAGGAAGGAAGAGAAAAGGGGGCAGGGAGGAAGGAAATGAAAGACAGTGAGCATCAAGGCCCTACCAGACGAAAACTTCACATTTTCCCTGCCTGTCAAAAGCATTCTCCACTTCGGGAGGCATATTCTGAGAACTCTGAAAGTATCACTGGGCCTTCACCACCTCTGTGCCACAGCGTCCTGGTCTCTTTTTTGACTCATACTTGCCTGGCAGGACTCCTCCGAACAAGAGAGGGGCCCACTGAGCCTGCGCACAAAGAGAACCAGGGCCCAGGGCTCACATGGATGGCATGGCTCCCGCCTGGCCATCCATGCGCAGCTGCGGGAGCAATGATGAAGCTGCATGGTCTTCCCAAAGGTCTGTCGGGTCCACCCTTCCCTTTCTAAGCCTCCCCGGGGCTCACCCAGCCCAGCCACCCACTGCAAAGGTAAAGAAGGCCACCAACCTGAATGCCAGCTTATTACACATGTCTGAACCTTCCACCCTGCCTGCGCACTCTCCCAGAGAGGGAAGTAGGACAGAACAAAGAAGTCACCCTCGACCCCTGGGGTTTCACACTTACACTAATGCTCTTTTTGGAATGGCAGCTCAGCATCCTGGAACCCAGGAAAAGTAGAAGCAAAAGGCGAATCAAAAGTCAAGGGGGTTCCCCACCTGTCTCCCCCACCCCCACCCTCCTCCTTAGAGCCTTGGCTCAGCATTGCAGCAGGTCGAGGATAAGCCCCAGAATCAGGTGCCACTGCTCCCCAGGAAAACAACCTAAAGTATTTACTGAGAAGCTCCTCCAGGTTAACATTGCCCCTGGTGCTTTCAGACCGTGGAAATAAATTCTTGAAATTATACAGAAAAGCAGAATGTCAGGTACATTTCGGTCCCTGCAAACTCTCCGAGAGCAGACTAACCCCTGTCACCTGTCTCCCCACAGCTTCCCTGCCCCAAAGCGCTCCAGGTCCCTCTGTCTGCCCTGTGGGCGGACTGAGCACGGGAGCAGGGACTGTGGAGGCCTCAGTCCAGATCCTAAGTTGACCCTGAAGCTGTGTGAGACCAGACGAACCCTTTACCCTCTCAGGCTTAGACACCACCTTCCCTGCCTCTTTACAAGGTTACTCATGAGGGAAGACTCACATATGCTGCTGCTCACCCAAGGGCTTATTCCAGAACCGTAGATACACACCATGATTTTACATCTAGTCCCATTATTAAGAGCACAGTGGATATTTGAAAGGGGTGGGCCCAATTTCTCATAAACCCAGAAAGCTGGAGGGTTGGCAAGAAAGGGAGGAACAAGACACTGGGAGATTGCTTCAAGGTCATCCTATGCAGCCCCATCCTTCCAGATTCTTCCAAATGCCTGCTGCAGCAACAGCAGCCCCACAAGAACACCCTGCTTTGTCAGGACTTGTAGTGAAATGTGTTGGAGCAGCTGTCAACTTGGGGGAAATCACTCATCAGGTAGTCAGCCGAGTAGGGCAGCTTTCAGCTGGACAAACACTGCATCCACCACGGGAATGAGAGCCTTCCTGTCCTGCCCTTGGGGGCCGAACCCACCCGCCTTTTCCTTCTTGTCTCAACCAGCACGAAGACACACCTCTCACCCTTCCTTCCAGCTCCCTCAGCTCTTCTTCAAGGGACGAAGACCTTAGGGCCACCGAGGCAAGAATGTGGTGAAATCAGGACCTCTCCGCCTGCCCCACCTACAAAAGGTAGCTGCTTTGTGATGAGGATGGTAATCCTCCATTGGGGCCTTTCATTTCAGACCAACTCATTCGTGGTTGACTCCCAACCAGGAACAAGGCAATTGCAAATATGCCCAGGAATAAATCTACCTGAGAGAGGGCGACAGTGTCCCTACATCAACAATGGGCAGAAGAATGTGCATCCAGAAAACCAACAGCCAGGAGTCCCAGGGACACTTGGTGAATAACCCAGGTAGGGTGTTACAGGCTACGTACGGGACACCACACCAGGCTCCATAGGCCGGGTGAAGCCAGATGGTGTCAGAAGGCAGAAGAGCGATTGTCAGCACACCTGAAAGTCCCCTTTCGCTAGCACTCATTGACATCCACCACACTCCATCAGGCCTCCCAGCTGTCTCAGGGAGTAAAGAATCCGCCTGCAGTGTCAAGACCCAGGTTTGATCCCTGGGTCGGCAAGATTCCCTGGAGAACGGCATGGCAATCCACTCCAGTATTCTTGCCTGGAGAATCCATGGACAGAGGAGCCTGGCAGGCTATAGTCCATAGAGTCGCAAAGAGTCAGACACAACTGGAGCAACTGAGCACGCGCACACACTCCATCACAGGGAGGTGGGAAAAAGCACCTGGGCTCCAAGAGCCTGTCGTGTTAGCCAAATGCCAGCACTCCCATTTTGTCCAACGGCATGGAGGGAAGGTGGCTGGCCAGAGGCTGGTGCTCTGGGCCCTCATTTAAGTCCCTGTACGGCAGAGAAAGTCACCTTCACTGGCAAAAGCTGTGGGCAAACCTGCCTCATCTCATGCCCCAGGGCTCTGGCAGCAGCTTCTGTCCTAGGCTGTAAAATCCTTTGGAACCCCGAGGCAGCCCTCCTTGGATTCTGGACAGAGCTGGCTTAGAGCGCCAAGGAAAGAGACCCAAGCGTGCCAAGCCTCAGCCATCCAAGGTGACAAAGACCTCACGAGAGTGTGTCTTGCCTTTTCAGGCTCAGAGAGTGGGCCTTGGCTGGCCAGCTGCCTCCCAGGAAAGCCCTGGCTGTACAAAATGACCCAAGTGCCTTTGTGTGTCTCTGCTCAGAGGACTCACAATGAACAGCTCATGAAGGACACGGCCAGGCCCGGCAGTGTCCTGAATTGCGGAAGCAGTGTCTACCACTCAGGAGAAGGCCCCCTCAGGTTTCCTTCTAAGCTTCTGGTATATATCCATTTTCCTATCAGCCACTTCAAACAATGTCTATAACGCTGCGATTTATACATGTGTACTTAAATGTTATTTCATTCTAGCTTCTGCAAAACTATCTTTCCACCTAAACACTTGATTAATGTAATTAAATTACTACCTGATGGCATTATCTAACTTAACTTAGGATCCACACTATTGAAAAGCATGTGCCTTTTAACACCCTGACTGGTAAGGCCTGTGATGAACAGAGCTATAAACATGTTGGCATAACTGAGCTGTTTAAAAATAAATTAGCAAACTATAAAAATAAACAGTTACATACATATGTACTCAATTATGAACTAACTCTAATTTTTGTTCTGAAATACTGTCTTTGACCTTAGTCATAAACAAGCACTATTAAAAAAACATAATATCTCAACAGACAGGAGGCCAAGGATTAAACAGTCTTCCAGCTTCAGCAGAAAGCCAAACAAGGAAAAAGAAGAAAGGAAGGAAGGAAAGAAAAAAAGAAGGAAGAAAGAAAGAAAGAAAATGAGGAGAGAGAGAGGCAGGGAAAATAAAAAAGAAAGAATAAATTGAAAAGCTGGGAAAATGTGTACAAAACGTACAAAGACTGCTGTGCTCATGTTGATCTGAAGCTACTTCTGTTCAAGCCAGAAAAGTTAAAACCTGGTGAATTGCTTTTGCATTTTCAGATGTTTTGGAGTCTCGAGAAAAGAGGGCAGGCGAGGGGGAAGCACTATTTCCAAACGCAGCTGTTTCAACAGCTCGCTGTCTGCATAATTGTCTCTGTTACACAGGGCCGCCTCCCCACCTGAACTAAGCTCTCTGTCCTAAGTCTGCTACTGCCTGTAAGTCCCAAGCTTTTCTAAGACATATGGCAGAAATGTGGAAACTGTCTTCCAAATAGCACAAGACAGAAACGGGGCGGGGGGTGTAGGAAGAAGCAAAATCAAGCTGTTGAAACTGTATACAGGACACGTTTTCACACTAATCCGGTGCTCCTGTAACAAAGGACAGCATACTACGGGATAATTACTATGGATTATTATTACAGTTTCTAAAGCAAAAGAACAAAAAAAAATTCACAAAAGACATATTACACACGCAGATTTCTAAAGCTTTAAAATCATATGGTCTTCGGTGTTGGTTCCTAGGGGGTTACAGGGTAATGCCCTAACGGAACCAGACAGATGCAAACACAAAAAAGAAATCACAATAAACCTGAAATTCTCTCCTGTCATGGTGCTTACTGCCCTTTATTTCACAAACAAAAGTAGTTGAGCAACAGCTAAGTAGTTATTCATCTCAAAGAGCCAAACTACCAGGCTGACTGCCCCAGGGTTCTCTATCTTCTCCCCGGTACAACTACAAAAAAAATTACATAAATAAAGAATAGGAGGAAATGCAAACTCGGCCACACTTGCCTGAGAGCGTGGCAGAGAGGGCTTGATGTGAAAGAGAAAAGCTTGCTAGAGACACAGAATTCTGCCCAGGCCACTCTCCCTGCAATGGTGAAAGGGGCCACACGCAGCCCAGGTACTGGGCATGATGTTTACAAAAACAAGGAGGCTGTCAGCTGCTGGGAGACAAACGTCTCAAGACACATTTCTAAAGTAATGCAGTGATAAGGTATGGAACAGCCCGCGTGTCACCGTGTTGGCCTCTTCCCTTTCTGAAGTGGACTTCGCTTTTCTCCAGGATGGAAAGGATAGGATTGATGGGCAAGGACAGAAACAGTCTCAGGAACTTCCACTTGGGCGCCTGACCCAAGAGGGGCATGGCTATGGGGAGGTTCAGGACAAGGCTCCTCTACCTGGGACCACGGGAGTGGCTGGAGGCCCCAGGATGTCTCTGAGAATCTCTTCGATGGCGGAGCTTTAAGCTGGCAGCCTGGACTCTTCTATGAGCTCTCCCTTGGGTCACCTATAATTCCAGAATAATTTGTTCTGCATATGGCAAAGCCAGCACCATAAGGGAGATGGAAAACTAAGGTCTGGCTTGCAGGGTGTTAGGCTCTGGGCATGTGTGCTAAGTCGCTTCAGTCATGTCTGACTCTTTGCAACCCTGTGGACTGTAGCCCACCAGGCTCGTCTATCCATGGAATTTTCCAGGTAAGAATACTGGAGTGGGTTGCCATCCCCTCCTCCAGGGAATCTTCCCAACCCAGGGATCGAACTCGCGTCTCTTATGTCACCTTCACTGGGAGGCGGATTCTTTACCACTAGTGCCACCTGAAAAGCCCAAACTCAGGCTCTACAGGCTGTCATTTAAGATCTTTAATGAGATTTGAGAGCAAGGAGCTCCTCCTAAGATAAGTAACCTGTTGCTGACAAAAGTTGCTCACCCATGAGCCTTAAAACCTCAAAGATGCCCTCAAAATAAAGGTGACTCAGACAGAAATGCTGGCTCTCATTTCTCATCAGACAACTAAAATCACCAGTTCTGGACTAAAGATTCAAGTGGAGGCCAGGGTAAGAAAACAATTTGTTTGATTCAGGTCTTCGCAAATTACCCCCCAATAATTTACTTTGTCTCAGCTTTGGCCAGCTTGGGTGTTACAAGGAGTCCAAGAATTATTTTAGTTTTCCATTAGAGGGCTCTCCACTCTCCTTTCAAGGAAAAATACTCTATCTGCCAGCCAACTTCTTTCCAGGAATGGGGGAAAGGGAGGAGGAGGAGGACCAGGGGAAAGGAGGACAGGGGTGTCCATAAGAAATTCCAAACCCCGGGCTGACCAGCAGATCTGAGCACAGTGGAGCCACACAGATATCTTCGGAAAAGCACTCTTTGGAGATACAGGACCCGGCAGTGGATTCCTAAAAAACCTCAGGCATCTGGAAAGGGTAATATCCGGGGCCAGAGCTTATACACCCATTTCCAAACCCCATGGTTCTTTAGCAGCCCTGAATGGTTTACCTGAACTCTGAGCAAACAAGCTCAGGGAAAGAAATGCGAGAAACGAAGCGCACATTTCTGAGTCAGAAGTCGTCTCTGGTCGCTAAAGAAAAATAGAGAAGGAAACTGGGGAGTAGAACGTTCAGAAAAACACCTTCCCTAAAAAACTACAGTTAAGAGTTTGATGTGAGTGTTCTTGGCTGCAAGCAGTCTGCCCGAGCTCTCCTAACCACTCCATGAAGGCCCTCTCCCTTTCCTCCTAATCCTTCCTAAGCAGGGGAAGTCAGACCCCCACCCACCGCCCTGAGCTAGTGGAGGACAAGGGAGAAGAGGAGGAAGGGAGGGGAAGGAAGAGGAAGAGGGGGAGGAGGGGCCGCCCACAGCTTGGACTGAGCATCCTCCCAAGCACCCCCAACACATTCCCCAGCCCAGAAAACATCCACCAAACCAAACCTTTCAGGGTCCACCTTAACTCCTCTCATCCACGTCCAGTTTGTCAGCAAATCTCATTGATTTTACCCTCAAAATATGTCCAGAATCCTACTCCTTCTCATATCTCCAGCACCCTTATCCCAGCTGCCATCATCTTGCCTGGATTTTGGTGACAGTCTCCTGACTGATTAAGCCTCACCTCCCCTGGTGGCTCAGACAGTAAAGAATCTGCCTGCAATGTGAGAGATCAGGGTTCGATCCCTGGGTTGGGAAGATCCCCTGGAGAAGGGAACAGCAACCCACTCCAGTATTCTTGCCTGGAGAATCCCATGGACAGAAGAGTCTGATGGGCTATGGTCTGTGGGGTCACAAAGAGTTATACATGACTGAGTGACTAAAACTTCCGCTTTCCCCACAATGAAATCTTAAAAAGCAGCCAAAGTGACCTTGTGGAAACTAAACCACATGATGCTATCTTCCAGTGGCTTCCATCTTCCGTGGGGTCAAAACAACGGCCCACAGACAGGGGCTGGTCTCCCCCGCTCAGGCTCCAACTCCCACCCACCTCCTTGTCTCCTTTGACTCTGGCCACCGGGCCCCTACTCCTCCACAGTCAGACAGACTATGCACAGGTCTTCACGTCTGCCACTCACTCAGCTTGGAGCCCTCTTCCCCCAGAAACCCACATGGTGATTGCCTCACTTGCTGGGAGCTTTTGCTTCTCAGAGCAATCCCTAACCAACCTGCTAAAAGCATGCCCACCATGCAGTCCCTATCTTCTCTCCAAAGTAGTTTGGCCACCTTCTGACATGTTCTGTGTGCTGTGCTCAGGAAAGTCCAACTCTCTGTGACCCAATGGGTTGTAGCCTGCCAAGCTCCTCTGTCCATGGAATTTTCCAGGCAAGAATACTGGAGTGGGTTGCCATTTCCCATTCCAGGGGATCTTCCCGACTCAGGGATCAAACCCATGTCTCTTGTGTCCCCTGCATGGGCAGGCAAATTCTTTACTGCCAAGCCACCTGGGAAGTCCGACAAGTTCTATAACTCGCCTATATTCATTTATCTTGAGTATCCCTGACAAGAATGCAAGTCACAAGAGCCAGAGTATTTGAATGCTTTGATCATCACTATATGCCCAACACCAAGAACAGATCCTGGTACATGGCAAGTGTTTAAAAAATTACTGAAAATTGAATGAGTGAAATTCCAGAATTCCAACCTGCCAAGAGGCCATTCAGCCCTGGATCTATAAAACCACCAGGCAGCCTATAATGAGGCTAACATGGGCTTTGGAATTTGAGTTTGAGCCAAATGCTATTCTTCACCCGCTCCAAAGGCCCTAAAGGCCAGGAGGAACAGCAACTTGCCTTAGAATGTAAATAGAGGGGGTCAGCTAGCTTGGGGAAAAGAGGAATGGGGAGGGCAGCTCTCAAGCGAGCAGGTCAAGACCAAATTAGTCTTTTCCCTAAGGCATATGAGGGCCCACTAGAAGAAGAGGCTATGAGCCTGGGGAGGTGCCACCCTAGAAGGAGCTCCCCACTTCTTGGTGGTCCCTACACACTTCCTGCAGCCAGCCACCCATCTAGGCACACTGAGACACAGGCATGCCCACCAGTGCTGGGCAGGGGCCCTGGGTCAGGCGCAAAGCCCAGAGGAGTCAGCTTCCCGCACAGCGTTACTGGTTCTCCATCTGTGCTTTCAGGCGCTCCCTCCTCTTGGTGGGGAGGAAGCAGAGGGGGCCACAGTGAAGGGCCAAATTCCTCACACCTGAGAGCCTGGGATCAGCCAGAAAAGCTAAAGTACCTTTTCCCACCCCAGCGCACATTTTGACAGGTGAATAAATGCTCCCCAGTAGGCAATAACAAGAAGTCTGAATTTAAAGAACTTGCCAATTTGAAAAGTAATGCCATTCTCTGTGACTCCACTCTATTCTGTTACCAATAAAACACTTAAAGATGCTATTCATGCAGACATAAAGTGCTAATGGCCACTTGTTAACATGTTTCATAATGCTAATATTTCCCTCTGATTTCCAACAGTTCTTTTTTTTTCTTTCTTTCTTCTTTTTGGGGGCTATTTTAAGTTAACAGAGTGCTAATCTGATTTGAAACTGAAGGCTTAAAGACCTAGACTCTACATAACTGCACTATTAATGACAACCATTGCTTTACATGTTGCACCGTTTCATGAAAACAGTCATCACTCAGTCAAGGGATTTTCCAAGCCATAGAAAAGCTATAATAAGTTGAAAATGCACTAGGCATAGAAGAAGCTTGTAATGTAAGACATGGGGTTGGGGGAGCAGCGCTAATTCTCCTCTAAGCTTTGTATACTCTGTCTCCAAGAAGAAAACGGATGGTAAAGCAAATGGGAATTTATTTTTTCTTTCCGAACAAATAAACGAGAATGTGAGGTGCTTCATCTGCTACACCCAAATCACCAAGTTGTCCTTCCAGTAATGGAATAAGTGTTCAAAGGCATAAGAACCGTACTTAGTGCTAATGGGGCCAAAGATACAGGAACTCTTCCCAAGAAACACAGTATCTCAGCGACTCCAAAAGGACTGAGTGTGCAGCCATCTGGGCTGGCAACTTGATCCAAAACAACTTGGAAGGATAAGAAGCACTGGCTTTGGGAGTTGCAAAAGGAGCTTTGTGGGCAGCTTCCCTGAAGAGCTGTCAGAAGAGGAAGTCTGCTCACCTGGGATGCTTTAAAGGAGGGCAATTTAGAATTCATAGACCCCGCATTATAACTTCCGTTGAGGTGCTTAAGGCAGTGGCCTGACATGTTAGGAAAAGCATGAGTTTGAGTCTCAGAAAAACCTATTTGGATGAGGTTAAGGCTAGGTAGCTGCGTTGAGTGGCCTGGGCAAATCGCTTCAGCTCTCTTGGCCTGGGTGCTTTACATTTTCTGGCTGCATGTCTGGCTCTCAGGTACCAAGGATTTGCCCCCACCCCCCACACACACATACACACACCCATCCCCTAAATAAGAAAGCAGGAGCAGGTACTTGCCTAGCCTCACTCACCTCTGCACCTCTAGCATCCAATACAGTGCAGGGCATTAAAGTAAGTGCTCAATAAACACATGCTGAATTTTAAAAAATGAGATTAGACGGCATCTGCTTCTCCTCTCAATTCTAACTCTTTGATCCTGCAGAAATCAAAGCCTCCAATAACTTCACGTTGCTCATCTCATTGAGGAGACTGCAACGGGATAGACACCGGAGCATCCCTAGGTTACTTAAAATTGGTTAGGAGCCTGGAGACGCTCACTGTCTGGTGAAGTCAGTTTATTTTCTTTCAGTTTCTCAACCATGAGTCACCTTTAATGAGGGGTAGGAGAACAGGCAGGTTTTTACTGCAATGTACATCCACAGCGAAGGGATATACTTGACTACGCTGCCCACCCACATGGCAGCCACTCAGTGACACAAGGAGAAAGGAGTTTCACTCATGAGCCCTCGCAGAGATGAATCTCACCCCAAAACCAACACCCAGTGAGGGCAATGGTCAGATCTGACCACACCACCATCCCTGGCTACCCCTGAGAGAGGCAGAGAAGGGATGGCCCACAGAACAGCGACACCTGAGGGAGAGTTTTGAGGACTAACCCAGCCCCCCACCAAAATCCACGCAGAGTCTCTGAAGGGCGCTGAATGACTCTCTTTCTCATCCAGCACTATTCTCTAAAAGGCCCGTGTCTGGGAGGAGAATCAGAGAAAGGGGCTCATGCGCTAAGTAGGTTTGAGGCACACCCCGATCCTGCCCCAGTGTCCAATCCATGCAGGTGACCCCACTCCAAGGCGGGGGAATGTGGGAGAAGAAGGGGACCAGGAATTTGGTCCTAGCAGGGGCACTAGGTAGAATCCCTGCCCCTGGAGGTCCACTCCTCAGGGGTGGTCACTGCCAGATGGTGAGAGAGATGCTTCCATGCCTCCCCACCCCTGCGGCTTCTCCACAGCCCAAGCCACTGCCCAAGGCCCTGAAGCTAACATCCCTGGGAGCAGCTCCGGCAGGCCTGTGGGCTGGGTCAACATCTAGCAAGAACTCCTACTTCTTCCCTCTTGTTGGAGCACATTTTTAAATGCTGCCAGAAGCTTCCCTGTCCTGCCCTTTCTCTCTGAATTCCCTCACCCTCCAAGGACTGGCTGCCCATTCTCGCCCACAGTAGAATCAACCCATCCCTGGCCAGGAGGGGAAGAAGTCGCCCACCACAACCAACACCCCCATCACTCCAGTGTCGTGAAACAGTATCAAGACCCAGCTCTGGAGCAGAGCACAGCTGAGCCAACACCTGCAATGGGGTCCTGTGCCACTAATACCCTTCCAGCCAGCAGTGCTCTGATGGCTCTCCAGGAGGAAGATGCTAGGCCACCTCCAGGGGTGCAGGTGGGCACAGGTCCCACCAAGAGGTAACCTGAGAGAGATCACAGCTCAACTAGAAGGCTGTGGGTCACCCTGGCCCCCGGCAGGACAACAGTCCTGCCTGGTCCTTCCTGCTGAGCAGCCCACTTCTGGACAGTCCTGGGACCTGGAGAACAAGCCACCTGCATGCACAATTCAATTGAGCTTCCTTTTCCTTATGAAAGAAATCAGAGCTGTGCACATAAATCCAGCTGGGCTAGATGACTCTTCCCAACACACTGAACAGGGTGACATGAAGGGAGGATTTCCCTACTCAAACATCGAAGTTCTTGCATACACACACACCAAAAACAACAACAAAAAGACAGGATCACCCTCAAAGCCGACTCTGCATGAGCCAGCACTGCAAGAAGGAAGAGCAGGACTCAGGCCCTCTGAACACAGCCCTGCTCCTGGTATGCTCCTGTTTGCAGGATACGGTTGCCAGCTTCCCATACCCTCAGAGACCCCCTAGCTGCCCTCTCCACATTTGCCCAGCCCCAAGGAGCTTCCCTGTACCCACTGTCGTGTGACAAGGGGCAGGAACTATAAGCAGAGACCTCATTGCTTGGCCAAGAGAAAAGGCGAGCGTAGAGTGAAGATGCCGCCCTCTAGCCCAACCCCAGGCTTTCCCATCTTCTCCCCAGGCAACACAGGGCAGATAAAATTGCCCAGCCTCGCTCAACACCTTTCCACTTCTGGAAGCCGAAGCATGGATTCAAAGCCTGGCCTTTCCATTTCCCATCAGTCAGAGTACGAATTTAATACCATAATGATGTGGGGCTTGAAAACACAGAAAATAAAGAATGACCCGCGCTCTCAAAAAGCTTATATTGTAGTTTGAGGAGAAGAAGACACCAACCCCTCGCACAAAGTCACGTGGATACATGGACACCTGCTCCCTGATCCCAGAGCCACACTCTCTCCAAGGACAGCACCCCCCAGGGCAGTGCCAGATCTACACTCAGACACTCTTAGTTACCTGCAGAAAGGGCCTCGGAGATGCAGCCCAAGGGAAGGCAATCCAGAAGCCAGCCTTCAGTGCATAGATGTAGCGGGTAGGCTACATTCTTCTGCCGTGAAATGTCGCCGAGTGCTTTCAGGCAGGGAGACTGTGGCAGTGCACAGAGGGGTCTGGCGTGGACACAGGGCTTTCCACCTGACTCCTGATCACCCAACTTCCCAGCTGCCCCATTTCTGCTCCTGACTTGAGTCTGGACGCATAAGTTCCCAGGCCACTTAGCCCACTGTGAGGTTACCCCGTGGGGATTACCGAGCCACCTCTGGGCTGGGCTGAACGGGAAGTGAGCAAGTCAGTCTGAGAAAGATCCCAGCAGGGGATGTTCTCTAGGCTCTGCTGGGCCCATGCCCACGCAGGGGTCCTGGGCTACAAACACCTTGGAGTCTGAAGAGCGGGCGGCCCCTCTTCTTACCACTTAATTTCTGTCTTAACCGACTGAACTGGAGTACAAAAAGGGGAGGCAGGGGCTGAAAAGGCAGTCTTGTGGGCTCTATGCCTGTGATTACTCATGCCACATTTGGGTGCTCTGAAATGCTTTCCCATGTCTGTAATGCTCTTCGTATCATCCTACACACTCAGGGAGGGTCACCTCTGCTCACCCCGGCACAAAGAAGAGATGTGCTTGTGACATGCACTTGGGCTTTGCTTCACTGTTAAACACAATGACCAACTCCTATTATAACACGGGTTGTGCTGGAAACTCAAAAAAAGACTTGGCTCCGCTGGCTTGCGGGAGTCTGGGCTCTGCTCCTCCAAAACCTACGTTCTCCAGATGTCAGCGGAAAGTTATGAACAGCCCTCTCCCAGGCAGTAAGTGAGGCGAGAAAGGCCACTCACTGTGTTTCTCAGCCTCCATGAACTTGTCACTAGGAGAGAAGCCAAGAGGGAGGAGGCACCTTCAGAGGCAGGATCGTAACTCTCCGTCACCTGGTGAAGCAGAGAGGTAGCCAGGAAACTTGGGACAGGAAGGGAGAACTAAGTTCAGGGTGGACAAGGACAGAGAAGAAGGTCTGGGAAGAGAGAGGTGTGGCATCAGTATAGTTGGGAGTGAAAGATTAACTGCACTCAAAGATAGCTGGGCTTCCCTGGTGGCTCAGATGATAAAGTGTCTGCCCGCAACGTGGGAGACCCAGGTTCAATCCCTGGGTTGGGAAGATACTCTGGAGAAGGAAATGGCAACCCACTCCAGTACTCTTGCCTGGAAAATTCCATGGACAGAGGAGCCTGGTCCATGGGGTTGCAAAGAGTCGGACACGACTGGGCGACTTCACTGAAAGATGGCTCAAGGTCTAGGGTTCCTAGTGGACATCAAGCTGAGTGTGAGTCATCAATGAAGCACTGCTTTCTTTAAAAAAAAAAAAACAAGCAAAGATACCCAAGTGCAGATGTAGCAGTAAGTAATGTGGAAAACACTAAGGTATCTTGTCATTGTACTCAGCAGTAATTAGACTAATGTTTGAGTAAAAGAGCTGGGAAATCAGGAAGTTCTTAACAGAGGTACAAAAATCAGAAATGGGTTGAAAAAGAATAGATCTATGAGTTCAAGTTTAGGTATTAGAGATAACACAGGAAAAAGCCATGGCAGGGAACAGAGCAGAGAATTCTAAGATATCAGGGGTTTCAGCCCAGAGCTGGCAATAAGACACTCTGTCTTCTCTGGAATGAAGAATGCTGCTGCTAAGTTGCTTCAGTCGTGTCCGACTCTGTGCGACCCCACAGACGGCAGGCAGCCCACTAGGTTCCTCTGTCCCTGGGATTCTCCAGGCAAGAATACTGGAGTGGGTTGCCATTTCCTTCTCCAATGCATGAAAGTGAAAAGTGAAAGCGAAGTCGCTCAGTCATGCCTGACTCTTCGCGACGCCATGGACTGCAGCCTTCCAGGCTCCTCTGTCCATGGGATTTTCCAGGCAAGAGTACTGGAGTGGGGTGCCATTGCCTTCTCGGGAATGAAGAATAAAGGGCTTTAAACTGAAGCATAAAGGATTTAAGATAGACAAAAGTTACCTCCAGCTAATGGGAGATGCCTTTAAAAACAGAACCCCGGAGGAGGAAGAGGTTGGGCCAACCAATCCTCAAGATCCATCTGCACTGTAAGGGGCACCGCCACCCCACCTCCATCCACCCCTGTCCAGTGATCTGCATAAAAACACCAGGCTGTTCCACATGCTCATGGTGCAAACTTCAGAACTATTCACAGCGAGGAAATCCTATCAGGAGACAAAACAGGGCAGAGGACGTGGGAAGGAACGACGCAAAGCAACATGACCACCCTCTGTAATGGCCTGGACGGTTGGGGGTTTGCTGTTTGGTGCCACTATGGGATCCATAGGTTAGCGTCACCCAGAGAGCTCCAGGATCCTCCTCGGCAAAGCTCCAGTTCTGAAAACCACTGCAGTCATCACACACAAGGTATTAGGAGTAGCACAGGTCCGTGAGAAGAAGCCAGGAGGGCCACGCTGAGTCCTTCTGGGCCAGGAGACTTGGGACAGAGGGTCAGAGATGGAGCCAGGCATGGAAGTGTGAGGCCCTGGGCTCTGTCAGTCCTGTCACTGCCTGGTGAGTAGCCTGAGGAACATGGCTTCCCTCTCAGCCTTAACCTGCCTCATCTGTAAAATGATACAGGAAGCAACAGGACTTCATAATTCAACATCTACACGGAAGATGCTCAGTAAATATTTACCTCCCCCTTGCACAGAGGAAAATGTCCAGGCCCAAAGACTTGCACTGTGACTCTTCAGATACTCTGGTCAGAGAGGAACAAGAGCCTTGCCCTAAAAAGTCAATTTGAGGGAAAGAGAAAAATCTTTAAAAATTACTGAGATCTAGCTATCTTAATTTAAAAAGACAAAATCAGGCCCAGGTTTTCTTTACTGACTCTCTCCAACAAGGCTGGGCTTGACTTCACCTTGTCTGGTTCCCTCCACCAGCACCTACTCCCCCACTGCACAAGGCACTGGAAGTGAAGATGGCATGGACCTGACTTTCAGTTCCACATGCCTATGCCATAGCCCATAGTGAAGTGAGTCCAAAGAATAGCTACCACAAGACTGAGCGACTTCACTTTCACTTTTCACTTTCTTGCACTGGAGAAGGAATGGCAACCCACTCCAGTGTTCTTGCCTAGAGAATCCCGGAGACGGGGGAGCCTGGTGGGTTGCCGTCTATGGGGTCGCACAGAGTCAGACACGACTGAAGCAACTTAGCAGCAGCAGCAGCAGTTCTAGTAAGGGCTTCCCTGGTAGCTCAGTTGGTAAAGAATCCCCCTGAAATGCAGGAGACCCTGGTTCAATTCTTGGGTTGGGAAGATCCCCAGGAGAAGGTATAGGCTACAAACTCCAGTATGCTTGGACTTTCCTAGTGGCTCAAACAGTAAAGAATCCGCCAGAAATGCGGGATTCAATCCCTGGTTTGGGAAGATGCCCTAAAGGAAGGCATGGCAACCCCTCCAGTATTCTTGCCTGGAGAATCCCCATGGACAAAGGAGCCTGGCGGGCTACAGTCCATGGGGTCGAAAAGAGTCGAACATGATTGAGCAACTAAGCACAGCACACGGTGCTAATAAAATTCATTTACTTTGTAAGTGTCTGCATTAGCATCAACTCAAGATTATGTCTGTAAAATGACATTCCAACTCACCTGAATTTCAATACACTTGCTCAAGTGGGGACCAGCCTGGGAGGGCATCACATGTGAGAATGTCAGTTTCTCACACACATGGACCTGGGGGACAAGGTGAAAAGCATCGCACACCATCTGAGCATCACCACACACCAGAGCAGGGAGAGACAACACTAAGCCCATCCGAGAATACCAAGGAAATAGTAAGAGGCTGCTCATCATTATGGAGTTCCTTTAAAAGTCCATCTAGTACGTACATGTATGGCTGATTCAGGGCTTCCCAGGTGACTCAGTGGTAAAGAATCCTGCTACCAAGTAGGAGACAAAGGTTCGATCCCTGGGTTGGGGAAGATCCCCTGCAGGAGGAAATGACAACCCACTCCAGAATTCTTGCCTGGGAAATCTTATGGACAGAGGAGCCTGGCGGGCTACAGGCCATGGGGTCACAAAGAGTCAGAGACAACTCAACAACTAAACAACAACGACAACAGAGCTGATTCACTTTGCTGTACAGTAGAAACTAACACAACATAGTAAAGCAACTATACTCCAAAAAAATTTTTTAATAAAGACCATAGATATTTATGCAAAAAAAATAAAAGTCCATCCACATACAGACTTAAGAAAGAGTACCACAAGGCATCCTGGGGACCCAGCAATTACTATTCAGGCTCCAGTCAAACTAAACAGACTCCAACAACCTCCTTCTTAGCAAAAATCAAGGCACAGTCCCTGAAGGCCACAGTTCACAGGGCTGCTTCTTGCCGACCTTCTGTGGTTCAATTTGAGACCTGAAGCCACAGCACCCAGTACGTGTGTCTCCCCACAATTCACAGCAAAATGAGAGTTATGGCAGACATCTCCCAACCCGAGAAAGAAGCTGAAGAGCAGTGGGATTTCCCAGATTTGACACTCTGGGAGGTCATGCCAAGCCAAGAAGCTTCTTGTTTCCCAAGTACACCAAGGACCCTTCTAAATACATGTTACCAAAAAAAGCAGGTGTGTAAGTGGGGCAAGAAAGGCCCAGGCATGTTCAGAATACGGGTATCAACATCTTTAAGGCATTTTTCAGCCTTTTTGATGCTATAACCTCCATATTAAGAGACATAAACCACAAAACATTACACCTGTCAGCTGCTGTGCCCTGAACTATCTCCAGGCAGCTGAAAGCCAGTACATCAGACTCTTAATGATGTGAAAGTTAAAGATTAAAAACATGTTGGAACACTTAACTTTACACGGTGCCAGAAACGTGCCTATAACCTGTTAGGAGGGATGGGTGTGGAGCATCGTCCAAGAAGGAGGACAGCACTCACACACAAAAAGAAAACAAGGTCCCCCTGTGCTTTCTTCCCTTCCTGCCTTCCTTCCTTCTCCGGGAAATTCCTCCCAAAACCTGACATGCTTCGAAGCAGCAGTCAGTGAACCGCTCCAGAGAGTGAGGTTGCAACCGCTGGAATCCTGAGCAGAAGTCTGAGGCCAATTCTGTCCCAACACGTGAGGTCAAAGCCACTGGTTTAGACATTCACGTGGACATGGGAACGTGCTTATTCAGACAACGGCTCCAGGTCACATCCTGTGTTCTCCTGAATGACTCCAATGACAATAAAAAAAAAAAACCCTGGACGCTAAAAGACACTTTTTTATTTAAAGAATTTTTTTTTAATGGACCATTTTTAAAGTCTTTATTGAATTTGTTACAATACTGCTTCTGTTTTATGTTTTGGATTTTTAGCCCCGAGGCATGTGGGATCTGAGCTCTCCAACCAGGGATCGAACCTGCACCTCTTGCATGGGAAGGTGGAGTCTTAACTACTGCACTGCCAGGGAAGTCCCTAAAAGACACTTTCAAAGGGTACTGCCATTTGCCAACATATAACTTAAGACTTTGCGGCCACGCTTATGTAACTCTTCTTGACACAGAGCATAAAAGTTTGCATCTACTTACTCTCCCCTCTCTGGTAGAAAATTCATGTCACTGATAAGCAATTATTGTACCTCTGTCAAATAACTCAGCTTGAATTTTCACTTATGGCTGAAGTATTTACTCACCAATGTGTATCTGATATGGGCTTCTGTGGTGGCTCAGCTGGTAAAGAATCTGCTACAACGTGAGAGACCTGGGTTTGATCCCTGGGTTGGGAAGATCCCCTGGAGAAGGGACGGGCTACCCATTCCAGTATTCTGGCCTGGAGAATTCTATGGACTGTATAGTCCATGGGGTTGCAAAGAGTCGGACATGACTGAGTGACTTTCAGTGTTATGGCTTCTTTTTTCCAAAAATTGAAAAATTCAGAAAGCCAAAGATAACATCTCTACCTTGAATGGTATGGCCTATGGGCAAAAGCCAAAAGGAAAAAAACTTGTAAAATTATTGATGCAAGTGTATGAAATTTTTCCTCAAAAGTTCCCAAGCAAATGGGTGCCTCTTTAATTTTCACCCTCACAATAAACTCTTCTGCAGGTTTTGTTTATTTTGAGGAAACATTTCACTTTTTTTTTTTCCAAGACATGAGGTGTGAATGATGCAAAACAGTATTTGGATATGTAAACTGAATTATTTGCATAATGTATCACTAATCAGTGAGTATAAATTCTGGAGTCTGAGGAACTGAAATCAAGTGCCACAGAATTTTTAAAATCTAGAGGATAAAAGTAAAGAACATTGCCCTTCCGCAGAGCAATGTACACATTTGCAATCTGCTTATATGAAAGAGAAATTATCCCCACAGAGTTTTCAGAAGCATTTTTAAAAGTGATGTTGATGTGCACTGCTTTGCTCTGATTCAACAATACAAGGCACAGATTCACTGGCACAAGCACACCAGGCACAGCACCAAGAGAAGATATCTGAGTCTAAGGAGAGCAAAAACCTTCCTCCCACCCTCCTGTGGGTCTGCCTGCTGGATCTACAGGAATCCGAGATACAAAGCAGGACAGGGGGCAACCAGATATTCTGCCCACAACACCCATCAGATCAACTTGGTCCCCATGCTGCAGTAAGCCAGAAATCATCCATACCCTTCTTCTGCTTATTTCCACTAGTGTCTTCATGCAAGTATAGCCCCTTCTTTTGCAAGAAAACACTGACATGGATGTGCAAACAGTAGAAAGATTATTCCAGCTTCGTGTACTTCCTTTGCCAACCAAGCACAACCAAATCAAGTTGGAGAAACTATTTGTCTGAACACATTTTGAAGAAGGAATGAAATGGGGGCGGGAAGGAGGTATAGCCCCGCAGTCAGGCCCCCAAACAACGGTACCTTCTCCATTGGCTCAACACTGGCCTAGGAGGTCCCTCTTCACCCAAGAGTCACCTGCACACTCAGAACTCCCAAAGGTGCGCCTCTGAGCATGCACACAGTGAACACATGCATGCACACGCATGCACACACACCCGGTCTTGGAGGGTGCCAGGTTACACTTCTACAACAACTGCTCCTGTCGTCTACTACCAGTGAAGCCAAACCAGCCTAAAATTTAATTCAATCTGCTGTAAACCCAAGTGTCAGGCACTTAGATGGCAGCTAAAAGCACCACTCTCAAGATAACTGAGTGACACTTGCTAATAATAGCTTCCGCAAGAAGCAAGCAGGAGCAGACATTTTGTAAAACCAGAGGGACCCATGCCTAAGAATGGCTCAGAGGGGCTAGGCTCAGCTTCCAGGCGGCAGAGAAGGCCAGGAGTGGGCCCACCCTGGCTCCCATGTGATGGGCTGTGCCTAAACCACCAGTGACCTCGCTTTCAAGGTGAGAGCCCCAGCTGTAGCTAAACAAGAGAATGCAATGCCCCTTTACGATGGTGCAATCATGGCACTCCACCTGCCACCTGCCAGGGGCTGGGTCCCAGTCTTCCCTCAACTGCATTTTGTCCCCTTCTTCCTTACAGTGTGGTCAGCCGCTTCTCAGAGGGACCATCTTTCTCTCCATGCCAGGGCTCCAGTGGCCACAAGAAGGCCCAAGAGCCTTGTCTTCCTCAACGTAACCAGGGAAGCAGGCGCCACCCACCGGCTTCTTCCTAACACCCTCCAGGATGAAAAGAGGCCCCCATGCTGAAGCTCAGGCGAGCTCCACCTCCAAGTCTTTATTGCGCACCAAACAATCATGGGCTCTTTTTTGTTCTAGAAGGATGCAGCATGGTGCACACTGCAGACACTAAGATGACCCCCGTAACAGTGAACTTCCAAGACTTGGGCTCACAGGTCATTTCTTCGCCACAGGGCATCTGCCTCTTCACTGCCTCTGAGCCAAACCCTTGGCGAAGAAACAATACCCACAGAATAAGGCCATTTTGCTCTCAAGCAGCACCTTTATTTTCAGGAAAGTTGCAATTTACACCAAAGTAGCTGATGCTACTGCTGCTAAGTTGCTTCAGTCGTGTCCGACTGTGCGATCCCATAGACAGCAGCCCACCAGGCTCCCCCGTCCCCGGGATTCTCCAGGCAAGAACACTGGAGTGGGTTGCCATTTCCTTCTCCAATGCGTGAAAGTGAAGTCGCTCAGTCGTGTCTGACTGTTAGCGACGCCATGGACTGCTGCCTTCCAGGCTCCTCGGTCCATGGGATTTTCTAGGCAAGAGTACTGGAGTGGGGTGCCATTGCCTTCTCCGACACCAAAGCAGAGAGAATGGTAAAAATCAGCTCGCCAGTACACATGATGAAACTTCGACCACTAGCAACACAGAGCCAAGCTTGTTTTATCTATGGCCAACCCTGCCCACTGATTATTTACATTGACTCCACACGTCCTATCGTTTCATCAGTAAATAGTTCAGTATGCATTTTTAAAAGATAAAGATTCTTTTAAAAAAAAAACACAAAACTATTATCACACCAAAAAATAAATAAAGCAAAAGTAATTTCTTGTCATTAAATAGGAAAGTTACTTTAGACTCCAAAATATCAATACTTCTTTCCATCTAGGTTATGCTTTAGAGAATCCCTATGACCAAGGTTTGAGACTGAGGCTGCCAAGAACAGCCTGGGGAGAATCACACCCTCTAGAAAACGTTTCAGACTTTGTTTAAAGCTACCTTGCACTTCAGCCCAAACTCCTGCCCTGCATGGTCCCCTACCCTCTTGGGGCCAAGTGTATCCTCCAGAAGTCCTCCATGAGGGTCTTCACCCCTCTCAACACCCCCCAGCCCCTGAGTCCTCCTGACTCCCCATCAGGTGGCCCATCACCGCAGTGGGCAGGCAGGTGAACTCCCAGTGTTCAGAACTGGTATTTATTTTTCTTTGATGAAAGTGTTCTCCTGGAAGGTTCTGTACAGAATTCATTCACAGAGCATGTCTTGGATATACAGCTGACTAGATGTGTCAGTTATGTTCCAAATGGGTTTTCACAGGTCAAGGTTCTGCAGGCAAGAGCAAATACTATTTTTAGACAGGATAAGGTCACAGTGCTTTTAGAGACAGTGAGGTCTACAATAAAACCTATTGATCAGCCTCTGGAACTACTGCTCCAGAGAGACACGGAGATTGAAACAAAAATTGCCTGGCCATTTTCTCTGTAGACTCAGTGGGTAAAAGCTTGTTGGACTTAATATCTTTCAGGATATAAAATAAGTAAGAAGTAACTGTGTACAGATTACTGAAGTCCATTTAACCAGATGCAGAGGCGGGTCATGGGAAATATACCCCTGGCAGAACTCTGAAAAAGGGACTTTGCGGGCAACAAGTGTTAAAGCCACGGAGCGAGAGAAAGCCTGGTCTTCTTAACTCAGTGAAGGCAAAAGGTACAAGTGGCCATATGGGATTTCAGCTTGAGACTCTAGTCCCTAAAAACACCCTTCAATCCAGGACTATGTGAATAACAGACCCTCAAAGACAAATAGCATTAAGATGGTATTTGCCTAAGTCAGAATCTGGTGAAAAGAGGTATTCACATAAAGTTTTTTTTTTTTAATTGATACTAACTTAATGGAATCATAGTAAATCTAGAGATCTTCCTACTTTCTCAATCTTTCTCTCCATTTATGTAAAATATGTTTGTCTATATATGTATACATATATGTATGTTACATGAATACACATATATATACACACTGTACATACACTCTGCCTTTATATATATAAAACATATATATGTATATTCATGTAGTATGCATGTATATATACATGTGTATATATGTGTGCATATATACTATGTCTCATAGTGTTGCTCTATTGGGGAATTTTTTTTTTTTAAGAGATCACAAGTCTTTTACAGGTGTACCACACAAGACTCCAGCAAGAAAAATCATTCATTGCCAGTGAAACTTGAGAAATAAATTTAGAAATCATAAAAACACACACAGGAGCCCAAGCAAATGAATCATCCAGACACAGAGAGCCACTGGAAAGTTATTTAACTAACCCAAAGTTTCATGAATTTACCAAGGTTTTAGCAACAAACTCTAAAGGCAAATAGGATCTTTAAGTAAAGATATTCACATAATGGACTATCCCATCTTAAACTCCAGGCAGAGATCTAAAACTTTGAAGTCAATTACGCCCCCAAAATACTTCTCCATTGTCAGCAATGTCATGATTGTCTTGGAGACTCAAGACCACAGGAACTAGTGTGAAAACTGTAGGGTATCTTCATTTATCATCTGCTCCCATCTCACAGCCCAGCTTGCAAACAAAATATGCCATGGTAAACATAATCCATATATCACATGGTGACACAGCTGACCCCATTAGTGAGCGAAGACTGTCCTAGCAGCAGCATCCTATCAGACATTAACAATACAGCAGCTGATACATTTACACAATACAATTGGAGGTGGGAGAGAGTGACTATCGGGCTATGAAATCCTAAACTCCATATCTGAATACATATTTTGTCGCCTCTTTGGCATGAATGTTATCGTGCTTTCTCTTCAGGTAATAACCGACGGGGAAAATAGTGCCTCTAGGTGGCTGCCATTCATTCTGTCTGTCTGTTATCTCTGTTTAGCTTAAGTTAGAGCTAAACTTTTTCCTGTTAGTTTTCTTTTTTTTTCCAACTTTTTTTTTTTGCCAGAGACAGAAGAGCATGCAAAATCTGAAATAGCTGATTATCAGTGCCCTAATAGAGCACTCCTAATAAGAAATCCCCCAAACATTATAAATTAAAGAGGCAGTAATTTAAATAAATTACTTTTTTATTTGAAGCTATACATCTTGAATGTCTGTATCCAAAAACAACAACAACAAAAAAACACGTATTTCACAACTGGTTCATTTCCCCCTCATTCTTATCACATGGGATAATAAAAGAAAGTTTCAGATAATCATTCTGCAAGGGCTAACTTTGAATGTTGTTTTTTAGCACGCTTCTGAAAAACACCATTTTATATCTAATTTATAGCCGCCTATCAAAGGCATTTGCTGGACAGAACGGAAAACGGAAACATCCATGCTAAAAGTCAATGGTAATCACTAAGTTTAGAAAATGGATTGCCAAGATCACATGTCCCAAAAGTGGCCATATGCTTTTACCTACATGACGAATAAAAAAAGAACATTTTCCCCTCAATTTATGCTGTCTTCAACACTAACAGAGGGAGAGTTCTTCTAAACATGTTGCATCGGATGCCTTTAACAAGCAAGAATTTGTAACTCCAAGAACTCAGCATATGTAGGCTATGTCCATGCAGAAAAACCAGCTTTGGGGGGAGAAAGAAGGAAAATATCACGGAATTCAGTCAGTTAATTGAATTTAAAATACCTGGTTGTTTGAATTCAACTGATTTCTTTGTCAAGTGTATTTCTATTTTGACATAACTGCAGTTGCCCAAAAAAGCAAAGTTGGAGAAAACACACATTTTTAGAGTTTATCAAAGAAAAAAACAGCTTGCTACAATTAAAAGATGAAGAAATCTTATAAGGCTGGAAACTTCTGTGAACTATTACCATTCCATTATACCATGATTCCATTCTGCTTCCAGCAATTGGAAAGTTGCTCTTAAGCTTTTTGCTAAGAGCTCATGAGCTCAAGCCTTCCATCTCCAATGTTGCTTCCATCTTTGAGGCAAAGCAAGAAAATATTCTGGCCTCTCTGCAGATTAGCCTCATTCAGCAACTATATTCTAAAGAGAGCAGGAAGGAGTGGAAGTTGGGAATCTGCCTACGGCATTCGGAACACGCTATATATGATGGGGGCTAGAGAACTCATCCTGTCCAGACCACCCATTTGACAGATGAAGAAACTAAAATGCCAAGAGATGAAAGGAACCCATGGTCACCTAGCTCAAGGTCAGAACCCAGGCATATACTGGGTTTTAGACCTGTATCTTTCCACTATCATTAAAAGTCAAAAAAATCCCAAAAGACCTCAATCCTCACCCCAAACCAGTCTCAGTAATTTTTCCATTGCCTTCATGGAAAAGTAAATGTCTAGTTATATACCTTTACAAATTTTTATTTTATCTCTCTTTTTTTTGTACTTTATTGTTTGGGAATCAAAAACAGTTCATCATAGTGCTCTCAAATGAACTGTCTTCCTCTTACAGGCTGATACTGTAGACTTTTAGTAGTGAATAGATATCCCTGGAAACCGGGATATCATTTTTTTTTTAAGATTACAGTTTTTCTGTAACAATGATTTCACATTCTGGGTGCAAAATGTGTATGGTTTCTCTCACCCTTAACTTCCGCAAAATCTAGATTGGATCAAATTTAGAATCTGGTTAAAATCCTGTTATTTAGAACGATGTGTTCTAACAGAAAGCTCTGGGTTGGCTATATTGCGCTTTTCCTCCCCCCGAAGATTTTTAAATAGTTTTCATTTTTAAAAGGATTTCAACTTTGAATTGTGCCGACGCCAAAATCTCTATACATCTAATCAATCAATAAATAAGACAAACAAAGCAGCATATGTTTATCCTTTACCATTTGGGGAGTGTACATTAATTACCGCAGATTGTCTCCTATGCGTCTTCCCCCCACTACAGACAGCAGTGCTCAAAAGGGGCCACAAAATAAAAACGTATGGGGTAATTAAATGGATATTTATAATTAGAACTTAATAATTTGCATCAGGGACAAATGAGCTCTGATTTTAATCTGCAGTGCATTTAGATTAGCCCGAAGATAGTGTAATTTGATGGTTTATAGGCCTCCTCTCAGATTAGGAAATAATACCAAGCCTTCCAAGACAGCACGTCTGTGTCAGGAGTGTGTTAAGGAAGAAGATGCAATGAAAATGTTTGACAATGTGAAAGCAGCCATAAATTACATGACAACTGTGTAAAAGTCATGATGAAACAAATAAAGGGCTGACCTATAATACGTCTGATTCATTGTGACACACACAACTCCCTGCACTAATCTCTGCCCAGCCAACGCATTCTTAAGCGGGGAACTACTTAGCACAGGGAACGCTGTAAATTATCACTAGTCAACAGCATTGATTTTTAGTCGACATTTCAATCAGGCTGAAGCAGAAATACTACCCAGCTCATCCAACAGCCTCTTAACCAGTCCGCTGCCCCTCTGCGGTCTCCTCAGTTATGGCTTTGTTAAATTTCCATTGCTCTCACCATTCAATATTTATTATAGCATTGCCACATCCAGGCACTTGGCCTGAAGGGTCACCGGCCTGCCTCTTGGGACATTAAATTCGTGCTTACCTTAACGAAAGCAGAACCAAAAAAAGAAAAAGAAACAAAAGGCCAGCATCAGAGAGCTGGCCTGATTTTCAAGAGAATGGAGAGAAAATTGGGGGGGTAGGGGGACGCGAAGAGGCTATAAAGCAACAGTCTTCTTTTTTTTGTATCATTTCTGCTTTTCCGCCTAGGGGTCCCAGGAAACAAAACTCAGAGCGTCTCTTCTGGGGTGATCCATCCTGAACCCAAGACATGGAGAGATGTAGGGAGATAGGGGAAAAGCTGAGGAGAATAGAAGGAAATACGGATCCAGTTCCAGGGCAGATGCAGAACTGAAATGGAAGGTTTGGAGTTCTCTACCCACATGTATTCTCAGCAGTCACCTCCATCCGAACCCCCCAACTCACACCTGCATCCACACCAATGACAACCCCTTGGTGGAGGATCTATTGAAACAACCTCCCTGGGTTCAAAGAGAAGGGTTATCAAGTGAGCAGAGCTCCGAGTTGACACTTGTGGGTGCCCAGGCCAATCCTTCAGCTTCCCCAAGGGAACCCTGCATATAGTAGGCGCTTCCTGATACTACCCAAAGACTCTAAAGTTAAATAAATGGCAGTCTACAGTGGCCCAGCCAATCTGAAAGGTTGGGTAATGAAAGGAAAACCCTGCCATTTGGTTTTGGAATACATTATGTAATCCCTCTGCAATGAACCTCAGGTCTTGCTTCAGCAAATATTAATGGTGTCAGCGTAGCCTGCGGAGTGACTGGGGGAGGCCACCATGCAACTGAAAACCAGCCTAGGGGAAAGCCACATGTGGGTCATATGGAGTTGTTGACTGTAGTTTCCATTCAAAACTTCCCTCAGTCTCCTCGCATGCTTTCCAGACTCGCCTTACCACAGCGCTTGTTTGGCCAGAAATGAAAACCTCCTTGAAGCAGATTATTACCCCTCAGGACCCCCTACACACACACAGACACACACACACTCTCACTCACTCATTCATGTGCTACGCTCTTTCCCTCACCTTTCTCTACAGTGTAGTTCCGATTCTCCAGACCTTTTAAAAGTGTGGTAAGTGAAGGGAATGTCACAGAGACAATACAACGTAACTGCTGCCAGGCTAACTCCACTAGCCCTTCCTTAAAAGCCATAGCTGGGTTCCTTGGTCATCCTTCTGCCGTCTCCGAACCAAGTCACAGACATGTAGTAAAACCCCCTCCCTCATCTTCTCAGGACCCTCGCCCCACTTCTGGCTCACTCTGGACAGACAGAGAAGTGACAACTTGCAAAGCAGAATTCCTTACATTGCTGCTCTTTCCAATAGCTCCAAGACACCCAGGACAGCCGCCCAGGGACTGGATGGGAACATTCCTCTCCTTCCCAGAAGACTGAAAAACTCAACCACAAAACCCACAGGAGGACCAACCATCCAGCCCAAGAGATTCCCACCCAGTTGATGCCCCAGTACCACTGAAGACCTTGTGAGGGGGTGGCAGGCACTCATGACAACGCCAAAAGACAGAATCCTTAATAACTGTGAACCCTTAGGGAGGCAAGTTCTTTAACCCTTGGGGAGCCTCAGTTTCCTCCTCCACTAAGTGGGGCTGATAGGACTTCCCTTCTGGTGTTGCTGTGGGGAGAAGTAACCACGTGTTGGAGCCACAGTATGACAATGGCAGCTCCCGGTGTGCATCCTGTGTATTTATGCTTTCTCTCATTTACTCCTTGCATCGACCCTGCAAGGGAGGTTCTTTGGGTGGTCTCCATTTCACAGAGGTTCAAGGGTCCACCCAAACCCTCCCATCCAGTCAGTGGTGAAGCAGGACTCTGAACCCACAGCAGCTATGTCACACACCAGGTACATTCTCCTGGTGAGGCAGCATGTGACTGCATGGAGAGAAGCCAAACGCTAAGGGAGATGCCGATGGAGAAAAGCCCCTCACCAACAGCTCCAGCACATCAGATCAGTGAGAGCTCCTGAGCTCTCTACACCCAAGGACTCAGGAGCCCACTCTGAGGCAGAAAGAGGCTCCCTGTCCTGTTCTCTCATCTCAACCCAGTCACCCCACACCAGGAGAAATGACATGGAGATCCCAGTCTTTCAAGGAGAAAGATCCCAGTCCTTAAAGGAGAAAACAGTCCTAAGCCATGAGTCATAATCATAATAGTAACTGGCCTTCCTCAAGTGTTTACTTGAGGAAACAAGCAAACATCCACACAGAAAGCTCACAACAGCCCATAATGTGGGTCCTGTGACACCCCCACCCATCATGTTGCAGATGAGGAAACTGGAGCTTGGAGGGATGAAGAAATCTGCCCACACTCACACACCAGAAATGGCAGCACCTTTTGGCCATTTTATTCCATGTACTCACACAGGCTGAAAAGAAAAGAAAAAGAAAAAAAAAAAAAAAAGGAGATGCACATATTTTTAAGAGTTTATTTACCCTCTTTCAGGCCCTCCTCATTTTCTTACCATGCAGGTTACAAGATAACCTCAGAGAGAGAGAAGACAACATCTAAGGGCTTGGCTGAGTTTGGGGCATGATCTACAGGATGAGCACAGAGGCCTCCAAATTTTCCCAGTTTCTATTAGCTCCTAGATGAATATGGGGGAAAATTCACCTCCCTTTTGAGGCTTCTACCTGGGGAAGTAAACATGATTTTATCATATTTTACCTGGATGTTCATGATAGTGCCTTTTCTAGTCCATGATGGGAAAAAAAATTATTTTTTATTGTGTGAACTGCAGGCCTCCAGACCACTTGGAAACCCCAGGCTCCCCTACGTGGAATTCTCTGGGCTCGGCGTTAGCCTCAGCAGCCCCTCTGGTGGGAGCCAGAACATGCCTCCTGCCAGTGAGTAACAGGGAAATTCAATTACCTCGCCACTTGTGGCAAGAGGGCAAAGACTGCACATTAAAAGAGCCAAAAATGTCAGGAAGTTATTGGGCTGATGACTCTTGCTTGCCAACACTCATAAGTGAATACATAATGTCACAGTAAACTAAAAAACACAGAAACAGACCAAAGAAGATAAGATAATCGAGAACAAAACAAGCCCAGACACATGGGATTGCCATCAGCCCTGCTCAGAAAATGCACTGCTTCCAACAGGGCACTTTCCCCCCTACCCCTGGCCTCTCCTGGGCCTCGCCTGTGTATGCTCTTGATCGGCCACCAAGAGATTAGCTCACAGGTCCTTTTCAAAGAAGAGTTTAACTTCAGGCATTAAAAAAAAAACAAAAAACACTGAATCCCACCAATTTCTACCTGCACATGCAGGCCCGCCTGCCATGTCCCGCCCTGGCTCCACGCACACACTCTCACACATGCTGGTCTCCTAAACACACCAACTCTTCCAATCCCCAGCCCTCGGGTTACTGGCGTTATCACAATTCCTTTTTTTCCCAACGGCAAGCCAGGAAAAATGATAGGAACTGTGTATGTAGCCAAAAGACTGGCCTCAACTGGTTCAGAAAGGGAAAAAAATTGAGTTGTGTATTTTTTTTTTCTTGCCTTTAGCCAAAGACCTGGGAACATTTGATGTACAGTCGGCAGGTATTTTTAAAAAAAGAAAGTAGGAAAGAAAAGAAAGAAGAAGGAAAAAAAAAAAAAACCCTACCACTGAAAAGGCTTGGCTGCACTGGGGCCCTGACACGCTCTCATCTAAAGCTTGGCCCTCGGCCAAGTTCATCTGTTAATGGACAGCCGCAACCACCGTACACCTCCCCCACCTCCCAGACTCTTCTCTGTTCTACCTCTTTCGAGCTCCTAAAAACTAGACATCGATTATGTCTGCGCTTTTCCCTTTCTATTCAAGATAAACAAAGTGCTTCAAGTTCAGGGCACACCCTGGGACCCTTGACAAAACAATCTATCATTCTGTCTGCTAAACCAGTCTGGCTACACCACAGCCGGGAGAGCAAGGCTCCCAATGTACAATTTTCCCTTTGTGCTCCGTCCCTCTTGCCACTAACCTCTTTTCTTTACCACCTTCTCCGGAGCAGATGGACTTGACCACTTTGCTTAAAGCCCCTCCCAGTAACCTCAGAAATTAAAAGAACGGAGCCTCTGGCTGCTCCTCCTCCTGCCCAGGTTCTCCTTGTCGCCCTGTGGCCCCCTCATCCTTTGGACACACACACACACACACACCCGCTTAGATCTACACAATCCTTTCGACCCTCTCACCACAGACACTCACCCAGAAAATAAATGAAGTGCAGGAACTGCCCCCTCTTTTGCTCCCTGAAAGAACATTTTGAGTAAATTTTGTTTTAAATCATATCCATTCATTTATCCTGACTCACAATTAAATGCAAGTACACTTTTTACAATCAGTACGGAATGTATTAATTATAACTACAAATGGTCAAATGAGAGCATAGTCCCTCCTAAAAATATTAATAAAAGACATAATAAATAATATTAATGAAACAAAAATAGATTCATAAGCCTTGGCCAGAGCTTTTATTATTTCACACAAGGGGAAATCCAGCCAGTGAAACTTGCTGCACATACTTTGGCAGGACTCTGGCCAACCA
>NW_011495046.1:4274558-4276948 GCF_000754665.1 Bison bison bison
GATGCTTTCCTGAAGTTGATCTTACCTGGAATGTAGGTATGTCAAGGAAGTGGGAAAAGAGGTAGAGAGAGAAGGGAGAAAACCTCAGACACTATCTCCGATTTCCTCGACTCTCTAATCCAGGGCCCTGCTCAGAAACACGCCACATTTTAACGTTTATTAAAAAGAATAGGAGGCAGAGCTTCACGGGACCTGCATTCACGACCATCTGTATGAACCACAGGTCCGCAGTCCTGACCAATTCTGTTTGACACTAATGTTACTCTACATGAGTAGAGTTCAATGAGGGTTGATATGGGATGTGACAGAGTAAATCAGAATTAGATTAAAAACAAAAGTTTAGAAACCGATGCTACACTGCAGAGCAAATGGGAGTTGAAGGCCAAATTTCCCCTAACTGCCTTCAAGTCATTTTCCCTATTAGAGTCTTTGCCCACCACCCCCCTGCTGGCAGTGCCACAATCCCATCAGAAAGCAGAGTGGAATGCACATAGGAAGGCCCAAGATATTCCTCTTTAGATACAATACCTATATATTTAATATACAGCAATTAACTTCTGGTCAGGAGTCTGCAGGCAGCAGGCTGCCCCAAGCAGATAGTGGGGGAGGGGCCTGGAGCTGGGACAAGCACAAAAGACAGGTCCCACAACAATGCCTGCTGTCAGCAGCTGAATTATTTTTATACAGGAATTTTTATCTCTATTGTACAAACAAGTACGTGTCTGTGCAGACTTGTTAAGCAATCCACTTGTATGTAGAATAAGATTTTTTTTTCTTTCTTGCTACCAGTCACACAGCTCCAAGATCAGAAGAAATACATAGTCTTTGAAGCTGCTCAAATGTTTTAGTTAAAAGGACAGCAGTTGTTTTCAAAGATCCAAGAGTATCTTTATCAGAATTAAATTTTTCCTTATTGATTTTTTTCTCCTTAACATAACAAAAACATAACATGAGAAGGTTAAGATTTATTATTAAAATTTTTCTCAGCCTTTAAATCATTCTTCAGTAGCCAATGTTCACTTTTAAATGTAAAAGAATAATTTTTTTAAATCTTAGGATGGGATAGAGTAGGAGAGAAAAACTCATGAGATTTAAATTTTAACACTGTTAGGGCATTGTTTTAACTATGAACTCAAAGATAGGGGTGGGGGCAAAATGGGCAGTAAATGGCTTATTGCAAGTTGCTCCTAAATGTAAATAAATCATGACATCATGGTATCCCCTGAGTCAGTAGGAGGAAATGCTTCAGATATTTTTTGTGACCCAAAGAGAAACTCCATATTTGAAACCTAAAAAGCAGATATGGGACATAGTGCCTCATGCTGCAGCTAAGGCAGGAATCCAGGCTACACTTGATTTTCCTAAAAATTGACAGATGTGATTTTTTTTCTGCACTTCTTTATGCATCATTACATATCAAGAAAATGAACAACTGATGAATATAAATGTAAATGCCCCGATGCTTAGCAGGAGGTTTCCCCATTTTTTTAAAGAAAATTCCAAAATAAACTAGAAAGCAGAGAAAGAAGGGGAACACCACAGCACCTGTGTTCTTTCTGAAAGCACCTCTGCAGGTTTCACAATAATTCCATTCTTCATTTTAATGGGAATTTTTAAACCAATGGACTCACCTCTATCTAAAACTGAGATCCAATTGTAGGTGTGATTGTTCATCACTCATGCTAACAACAGCAAAGACACAAACAGAAACTCATTGTGAGTGACCACAGGTCCCCAGGTATCCCCTTCATCAATAGGCCTGCTCCAGGTCCCCACTGGGAATTCCCTGGCGGGCCAATTCAATTCTGAGTAACATGCTGCCAACCCTATCTGGAAAAGTGGAAAAGGGTGTGCACAGCGTCTTCTCGCCTCTTTTACAGGAAGTTTAAACCTGATCATCTCAACTTTAGTGGCTATAATTTGTTGTCTAGAGTTCCAAGAACTTGGTCTTTTATCTATCTAAAGAGATCAAAAAGAAAAAAGGAAGGCAGAGAGCGAGCAAGCTGTGGCCTGGCCTAGCCCCTAGCGAGGCTCTAGCTCGGAGCAGTAACCTGTGCAGGTAAGCCTTCCAGCGGCATTGCATCAGACCGGCTCACATCAGTCTCCAGGGTGAATGGAGAGGTGAAACACTCTGGTGCCCTGTCTGCAAACTCCTCATTCTCCAGTTCTTGGCAGCTTATTTTTCCAAGTGTTTTGTTTCAGGAAACGTGTGTATTTTTCTTTGTACATTTTGTGGATTTCCCACAACTGGCTCTGACAGCTGTTGATTCTGTTAAATGAACACATTATAAAAATCCTCTTTAAAACCTCAAGCAACAGTGGACTTAAAAATAATGGCAAAATATTTTAATGGAGTTCCAGTTGAGAGTTGGTTTAAAAAAAAAAATACA
>NW_011495046.1:4277048-4287961 GCF_000754665.1 Bison bison bison
ATGTTAAAAAAAAAAATACAAGTGAAAGTACAGAAGTCCTTTAAGTCAGAGCTAGATTTAAACTGAATGTATGAGCACGTGTGCATGTGTGCGTATGTGTGCGTGTGTTTAATGGGGAAAGAGGGGTGTTGCAAATCACCACAAATATTTACACTGTACTCCCTTTGTTCAAATCACATACTTTTAACAGGAAAAGCTGGAACTGTGGCTATTTAAAATTTTAAATATTCAAACGCCTGTAATTAACCATATGAAACAAATTATGTCGCTTTTCTCCATACCAGCACATGCAAAGAAATTCGGGTGGGGGACTGGGAGGTGGCAGAGTCGGGGAGACAACTCCAAGAGGAGGCAAGGATGATGTTTTCATTTTGCTCTAGATCAAAGGAGAACAAGAATGGAAACTGTGGCAGAGCCAGCATTTTTACATCGCTGTCTTTCACACTGGGCTATCTAAGTTTACACAATTCCCCAGACTGGCTGCATATTAAGCTTGCTGTGTACAGCTTTATTATGGTGCGCTGGTGGAAGAAGCATTAATATTCCAGCTCCGCAACTGACAGGGCATTTACATGCGCCCATCTGAGCGGCACCTGAGAGATCTTCCAAGGTGCAGTAGCTGTGCGCCTATTGTAAAGGCAAATGAAGCTCACCTATTCCCTGCTGAGGTCAGAAGTGACCTCACCACCCCCCAAGCCTCAAATCCTTCCCTTGCCAACCTAACTCGATGCCATCGCAGAATGACGAATGAGCTCAGAAATAGACCCTAAGTTACTAACCCTGCTAAGAACAGCAAAAGCCATTGCTGAAATGTTTTAAAAATGCATAGGGAGTGCAGCTGGCCAGTAAAAAGCAGAGAGACAAATTCCAGTGAACCCAATATGGAATACGTTACATTCTAAAACTGATTAGAAATCCAGTCTGATGTTTACTGGCTTCAAATTGAGTTTGGCATCAAGCATACTGGCTTTCATAATGCTGGCATTTTTTTATTATTATTATTTTAAATCTGCCTTTGGTTCCTAGGAGCACATGTGGAGAGCTAAAGCATTCTTATTTGTCAGGTTACATTTCCTAGAAATTAAGTTAGTGACACAAAATGACTCTAGTAGCAGTAATGTGGTCCATGCTCAAATTAATTAGGTCATTTTTGTAAAACCTACACGACAAATTACAAAGGTAAATTTACTGATATTGGCCAGAGCTCTATCCCCTGGAAGGAAAGGGGAGAAGCATTTTAAGGACTTATTTACCTGGGTAGGAGGAGAGAACAGGGAAGGGAGAGAGACAATGGCCAATTTCCCATTGGTATTACAAATAAAAATACTAGTCATTATCCATTAAATTATATAGTCTGAATATATTTTATGAATTTATTAATGTCTTCCAAATTGACACATAAAATAAAAACCCGCTTGATTTGAGATAGTGTTAAAAATGGACCCTAAGTTTAAATTTTTTTTTTAATCCTTGTAATAATAACACTGCTGACATAACCATGACCCAAATGAAATCTGAACAAGCAGAAAGGTACTAAAGATCCTTGGTGATTAAATCTCGTGCTAAAAAAGTGGCAAGGTGCCAGGCTGGGTCCGATTTGATGCTAAGTGCCTTTTATTGCACAAAGCTGGTACTACTGTATGTAAAAACAGACTTGGGCTTGGGGTAAATTTTGTCAAATGATTTCTTTGTGCAATAAAGGGTGTGAACAGACCAACCAGAGTAGATTAAATTAACAACGAGTGACGCAATCTTGGTGCATCGCCCTAACTGTGCTACTTCAGTTAAATTTCACATTTTCTCCCAGACGAAAGCCAAAACTTTCCTCCTTTCTCACTGACTAGTGTGCAAGGCCACCACTCACCTATTCTTCTTTTTGAAACACTTTCGCTAAGAAATCACAAAATTCTGAAAAATGCCTCCTTAGGTTTTGCACATCTGCTATATATTCCTGTCCCTGTCCCCCACATTAGCCAAACTGAGACAGCAGTATGAAATGATGATTTTCCAGGATTCTACAATGTGCCATTAATATGCATCCAACGCACCTCTTCCCTGAGCTTAAGGTTTGCTGTTCTAACTCTGCCTGCACATGTCTAGACCCAGTTGCATTTTCCAACCCATGGGCAGCTCCACAATTAAATGCCACACTCACCAGGAGGAAGGTGTGCAAAGCAGATTTCAGATCCTTTAAAAGTAAAAGGCTCAACTTGCAACAAAACTAGAAATGGCGTGATTTGAGAAATTACAGTACTGTTTTTTTTTTTAAGCCTTCATAGAATAAACACAGAGAATGGGAGGGAAACTTCCCCCTGCTCCTGTTCTTGAAGTGAATACATATTTGTGTTTCCAATAAAAGGCCATTTTTACATTAACTGTCTGTAACAGCAGGAGACAGAAAAACTAACACAATCTCCACATCACACACAGGACGATCTTCATATCACGTGGCCCTGTTCTCAAAACTAGTATTTATAAAAGACAACTAGGAAAATGAACAATGCATCTTTTCTGTGTCACCAAAAGGGTGACACAGAACTTTGGGATCTTTGGGATCTTCCACATTTTAGATTTTTTTTCTTTTTGGCTTGCCCAAGTAAATTTAGCAGCCATGCGGGCCACTGTGTTTAATTAAGCTTTCAAAAGTCCTCTGACAATGCCAACAATTGTAAGACACTTCTGCGGCTCAATCATGCAATCGCTGTGACAGTTCTATTTACAATTTGTCTTAGAAAGAGTTTCTCTGACATTGTACTTTGACAAAACATCCAAGCTGCCAGTTCACAACCTTTCTCTGTCTTATTTACAAATACATCTTGTATATAGGACTCCCAGTCTCATGAACATGAGCCTTTGGGTAATGGCCTCGCAAACATGGGCTCCCAGTGAAAATCCTAGGTATTTATTAAGAAACAATATTCTTTATTCTCTGGGTGTGAAGGTTAAATAAAATGTTCACCAGTATACTGGGGATTTTTTTGTTTGCTTGTCATTTTTTGTAGCTGCCACACTAAAAATTCACTTTAGAAGTCAGTGATTTTTATTCAGAATCACACAAATAAAGAGAAATGAAAAATAGGTTATAATAGGATACTATAATTTATAGTCTCATTTACAATTATATCATAAAGTACATCCTCCAGTTCAGTCTGAGATAGGAAAAGAATTCAAATGGGTACAAAAAGAAAAGGCAAGTTGAGTTTTTAAATTCTGAAAAGCATGAGTATGTTATACTTGATTTACCTTTAAGTAACATGTTTATATATTTCTGGATTGAACTGGTACTTTTCCTTCCACAGAGCTTCTGCCTTACATATTATTATCTAGGTATGAGGTGTATTGTCTAGGCAAATAATTTTTAAATACCCTGATATCAATGCCTATGTTCTTGATTTTAAAGAGAAAAAATGTTAGCTAGCAACAGACTGCTTGACAGTTCACAGGACTCATCATATTTTCTGCCACTCTCTCAAAAAGCTAACTTTATGACAGCTCAACCCTAATTTAAAGATTTCTATGTGCAATAAGCCAAAACCTCAAAGCTGACACTGTGGGATAATATTTTTTGGCCTTTTCTATAAGTGAACAGCAGTTCCACAGTCACTAATCTTCAATGAATACTTGCCCCCCTCATAAAACATGAGACTAGGAAACAAAACAAAACCCCAATTAAAAGTCCTGACTGCCAGTCAAAGACTGCTGATATCCAATAGTGGATATTTGACACACACACTGATGAACTGGGCCCTGCACAGTACAACCTGCTGGTTTCCAGTTAAATTAACACTACTTCAGGGGTCTCAGTGGATCATAATCCCACAATCTTGAATATTTGAATAAAATGAAAAAAAACAACCTGAACAACATACAAGTGTACATTCAACCTGGTAAAAATTATCCTCACTAAAAAATACTCGGCTTTGAGAGGTCTATGTACAGCCAAAACGCATGGCATCTTACTGAAGATTTAAAGAACTCCACTCAACCTCCTGTGTGAAAGCCCAAACTCTAAGCTTTATTTATCTCAGGAAGAAGATCTGTCACTGTTTGATTCCAGCTTCCTGCCTATAAGATAGCACAGAGCACACAGTAAGCTCGTATCCAACTTACACCACTTTAATAAAGCCTTTCCTACACAGCACGTTTAAATAACTACCTTTTATACAGTTGCCAAACATATTCTTCTAGAGATTCATCAATATATCTCTTTCCTAATACAGAGCATTGCTTCTCATTTTTGTGTGTGACACAATTCAAATATCTACTGAATGATTACTCTTATTGTTTCCTTCCTCACCATAAAAAGAAAAGCAGACTTGGAATGGTGAAGATGCACTTGAGAGAAATGGGCTGCGAGTACACAGCCGTCTTCCAGAACTTCACTTCAGAGGCACCTGAGAGCCAGGGCATCTTAATTTACGTGCAATGGCAAAATGTTAATTTCACCATAGGAAACTCTTAATTCATTACCGTGAATTATGAGAAGTCGTGATTCTAGTTACTGACATCTCGCTTTGAGATGTGACCACGCTATTTATGTTCAGCCAATTCCAGGGTGGGAACAGGTGATTAAACACAATGAAAGGAATCAAGACTTTGTAATTATTCGTGCATGAAAGGTTTACCTCACCTGGGTCGCAGCACTGGTGCACCCATTGAATATCTTAGATAGCTTAGGTAGCTTTTCATCTCAGCGAAATTGCTTAGCATTAGCCCTATAAAATATATCTTAAATGTGCTTTTTGTGTGGAGGGGGTCCTTCTTTGAGCTCTCTTACAGTACTACTCCTTAAAAAAAAAAGAATCTTTATGACCACCAGAGAATTCAGGAAAATCTCATCTTTCCCTACATAGATTTACAACTGTGACAGTGAAAAGCCTTCACTATCGGGCCTCCCCCCACCAGCTTTTAGATTTCTCCAGTAAGTACAGAGGGACAGAATGTTCAAGCTGGTTAATCGGAGACTGAATAACCTACTTGGGACCTCAGTAAAAAGTGGTTTTAATTCTTGCTTGACAGACACTGTGTTTTGTCTTTTTAAACGAGCGGCTCGATATGTAAATACGATGTTACATCACGCAAGTGTTACTCCATATTTGGAGATTTAGAAAGGCTTTGGATCTCCGAAGACCAAATCTCCTTCCGCTTGCTCTAGCTTCATTAATCATGCCTTACACTTCTGTACATTTTCCTTCCAGTCACAAGGCAGCACATGGAAATGGTCACCACCATATCCTACCAGGGGCTGGAGGAACAGATAAAATTGTAACCTGCTTGGCATATAAGCTACATGGGATGGATTCAAGAAAACAGTTTGTAAACACAGCTTCCCTGGCAGCAGCTTTCTTGTTTTACTAAAGGTAAAGTATCTGGGTGCTATTGCAGGAAGCATTAAAAAAGAAAGAAAATGCCACATTTGATTTTAATGAGCAAATTCCAGAGAGGGGAGGAGAAATGATACAACATTTAATCCCCTCTGGACCACTGACCCACTACAGTTCAACTTTCTGGTCAAACTCAGTCGGAGGGACAAGTTCCAGGGCATCAACTGATTCTATGCACTACCCCTCCTAAATCTAAACAAACCTTCTGCCTGTGGGGGGCAGGGGCAAGGGAAGTAGAGAAAGTGATTCGGACATGCCGGTTTTGTCACTACAGAATCCGCATTCACTTCATCTTGTACGTTAAATCATTGTTGTTTCATTTATTAAAATGTTTTAAGAGTCACTATATAGTGTTGTTGATTATCATTCAGAGTAGGGATTTAAGTCCCTCTGTAGTGGTTAATTCCTTTCCCTTGTGCTGCTGAGAAACCCATACCTCTAGCTACCTTTCTGCTAAAATTAACCAGAGGAAGCAAGGCTGTTGAATGTGTATATGTATTTTTCCAAGAGAATTTTAACATTGTGTTACAGCAGAAACAGTGAAGTCTGGACTGGACATTTGTAAGGGTGACATGTGGTTGTATAAACCACAAACAAAATCAAGATACATCTGTCAAAACCACATCAGAGACAAGAGAGAGCACAAAGAAGCATTTATCATTTAGCTGAGGAGGCAGGCTGCAAGGAGCAGCCGTTCCTGTCAAACCAACCTTTTGAAATTTCCAACATGCCCTTAAACTTTTCGAGTAAGCATGTCTGTGCGCTTCAGCAACTGCCCTCTCTACTCTGGCCTGGCCAGTCGAAAATGGCATCTTAAAGTCAAGGTCACGGTGTCATCCCACCACGGGGCTGTGTTTAATTACAGCCCCATACGGGCTGACAGCCAATATGGATCCAAGGCTAGCCCCGAAGCTCAGTTAACTCTTTCCAGTCCCTCCAAAATGCCCCTCCAGCCCACCGAACGTCACGGAAGCCTCGAGAACAAACTGCACCACTAGGGAAACCTGATCAGGTATTCTGACCCAAACATGTTACTGGCCGAACTACAAATGCCCATATAGCCCCTCTGCCTCTGACTTATCACCAGGGTTGGAAATGGGCCTTGGAAACTGGGCTAGGTGTAGTAAGGCTCGACACTTCAAAATGAGGAGGAGAGAGAAAAGGAAAGAAATTCAGAATCAGTAGATCCAGAGAGAGGGTATCAGGTGTGTGTAACCTATCCTGCCTACATCTGACTCAAGTGAAGTGGAAAATATTTATTTTTGTGTGTTCTGGACATAAGCCATAGGAATGATTACTTGAACGTTACAGGGCTGTCATGGACTGTCACATGGAGAAACACAGAAAGCACTTCACCACTCCTTAGTGCATGGCTACAGTGCCTCTGAAAATGAAAAGAAAACATGCAAACAGCTTTTCTCCTTGCTTCTCATTTACCTGCTATGTGTTCCTGTTTGGGGCAAATTCCTCTAGATGACGTTGATAAACAATCGTCATCCTCTGGCGTGACCTGGATGCCAACCTCCACGGGATTGGATGCTTTTTTCATCTCGATTGGTGAAGGGGAAGGTGGCTTATCCACAGCTTTTTCTAAGCAGAGGCTGCCATTGCATTGTTTCCGTTTGTGCTCGATAAAAATGAGAATGTCCCCCAACGGGAAGTTCATCTGGCACTGCCCACACGTGAGGAGGTCGTGGTCCCCTTCTGGGGCTCCCAAAGGTCCGTGGTCCGGTTCATCATCTGTAAGAATGGCTTCAAGCGGCTCGGCTGTGGTTGAAGAAACAAAAGCACAATTATTAGAGGGCCAGAAGGGAGAGGAAAGGGGGAAATACATTCTCAACCCCATCCCACCCCAGCACATTATGTAAAGGGTTTCTAGGCTCCTCCATTTAAGTTTCAGAAAAACATGTGAGCACCTGAAACATACACGGGTGTGGAAACTGACAACAAGAAAGCAAATTTATCATAGAGGTAAACCATCATATAGTTAAAGAAAACTGCCTGACCTGCATACTACCATGGAGAACTACACACACATATATACATAACACACGCACACACACACAACAGTGTCCGGTTTGTGAGTTTAGAAAGAATGTGACTGTTATTTAAATAGTTAGCACAGAAACATAACGTAAGCCTAAATAATAACCACCCCCAAAGAACTGGTAAAAACATGGATTGAAACCAAATTTGTTTCTTTTTTCCTATACAGTAAGTTGTCTATTGTGCCCAAGAATAAAAGGAGAGGTGAATAAACACACACACACATCCTCTTTGTGTGTGAACATATACACTCAAAATATACAGAGATATGGCTTCATAAATTAGAAAGCTACTACATCACACAGAAAACGTGCCGTATTTACACTGCCGTGATAAGAAAAAGATTGCATTCACCTGTGAAACGGATCTAAATAATAATCATAAAGCAGTATAACCCACACTGCCAAAAACCTTTCTGATCTCACTCTCAGCAGTGCCACAAAATCAAACAAATACCAAATTCACTGGCAATTCTTCTCAGACACATTAGCTAAATGGGATACTTTTGAGTACTTAAGAAAATAAGCCAATTAGTCATTTTTTCATTCTGAAGAAAGGAATGCCTAAAATATTCTAAACATGTTTGCACTTGGTGGCCCCCATCACATAAAAATCAGAATGGTCAAGCAAACGCCACATTTCAGATCAAGGCTGAGAAGTCTTTTCTTAAGACTTGAAATACTTTGTCTAATGTTGTCAAAGTTGACTAATTTTCTGAATGAGCTCCAAAATGCTTCATTATGGGACTATTTCTGTACACATGATCACCAGTGGATGGTACAACAAGGTAGATATGTCTTTCATTCCTGTTTCTTTAAATTAAAAAAAAAAAAAAAACTTTGCACCAAAATACTCAAGCATGTATCTGAACAGCTTCTATCATTTTTTAAACTTCCAAAGGGGAAATGAGAGTAAGCCTCTGCTCCTGAAACCTTACGCTTACTTACTCCATCACCAAAAAAAAAATTTACAAAACACAGAATACATCCAGGATGCTGCCAGTTAATAAAACTGAAGCAGAAAATGTACAAGTCTTAAACAGTTAATCAGTCTGACCTTCTTTAGCAAGCTGCCAATTTCACATTTAATGAACTTAAAGCCACAGAGAATCAAAAAATAGATTTTAATTTGAGTGTAGAATATTGGAACAGATTTTGATAAAGTGCAAAAATCCAGTGAACTCAGGTTAAATTTATTTCAACCCTACCCAGGCTGAATACTGAGGGGGAAGATCTGGAGTAACTCCCAGATGTGCTGGGTGAAATAATATTGAGAGAGCCCTGTCTAGCTGCACCTGTGCTCAACTAGGACATGTCATAATTTCTAGCCTCTGGTACTCCTCCTAATTTAACATAAGGTCACCACAGGAATATGAAGGTTATATTCCTACTAATAAAGACAGAAAAGTAAGCACTTGCATTTCTTTGCCCAACATACTGACCGAAAGATAGATACACATGCATACTTCCCAAATAAAAGGAGACAAACAGAAGTGCTTTTGCATTATGCGTCTATGTCATCTTTCCCCTGCTTGCTTTCATTGTGACAAGGGAGGAACTGAATAAGGAAGTTATTCGCCAAGATTCCTCCTATTTGAATTAAGGATTTTAAGTACACATTAACAAATGTGGCTTTTTTGGTTGTTGTTCAGCATTAACTGCAAGTTCAGAGGTTTACAGATTGAAGAAAGACTGAGGAGAAATACCTCATTTTTTAAAAGTTAGCAGTACATAGAACCTTGGGGAAAAAAAAAAAAACAAACATTTTTTTAAACTCCATCGTTAGGATTTGTTCTTTATCCCCAAGCCCTGACACATTTCTGAAACTGGAAATATTATTTGGGAGCAAAAGAAGATACTCTCGTAGGTATCAAACAGTTAAAGGTAACGCGGTACAAAACAGACTTGGTTAAAGTCTTCTAAATGTAGTGACTGAACTGATTTACAATCAAAACCAGGAAATGAAGTGGTAATTCAGAGGTTGCTGATTACACCTCCACATTTCACCTAATTAATTTTATAGGAGGCAAAGTTCTTGAAAATAACAAGACGATCAAATGTACAGATATAAAACCTATAACCTCAACATTTTCTATGCTCTTAACGTAAATTATTGCTAATTAACAAGAATTATATCCTAATGTATGAAATACCTTTAACATCAGGCTCTCTACTAAACATTTGGCTGGTGATGTTCAGAGAAATACCAAAATGTGTTCTTATCGTTGCTGCTACATTATTAAAAATCAGACGAAGTGAGGCACAAAGAAAATATGAAAATACAATTCTCTTGGTGTAATCTACTGATTTGCATTGACATCTTTTCTCAGTGGCAATCAACATTTCCTTTCTGGGCTCTGATAATTTCTCTGTATTTTAATGCAAATTCCCCTTTCCCTAAAAACATTCCTAACCTCAGCCATTTTACCCCCTCCCTCAATTCAATTCCATCCTCCTTCACCCCCACAAAACCGGCGTTTCTAAGCTCCGGCCTAAGCGCTGGCTACAAAGCAGGGAGTCCAGGATTGAAGTGGAAGGGAGTGGGCAAATAATCATAATAATTAGCCGTGAATTCTCTACAAGGGGAAAAAGAAATACAAAATAAAATGCTTCTGCGTTCAAACAGCAAGACTGACTGAAACGTCTCAATGCCCCAGCCGCTGAACTGAGATCTCTTTCCTCTCTCAGCAGTTGCAAAGGAATAAATTAAAAAAAAAAAAAAAGCCTTATAAGAAATGTAGGGAAGGAGCAAGAGAAACAAGGGCTGCTGGGGAGGGGGAGGGGGAAAGGCGCTCTGCCTTCAAGTTTGCTTTCCAAGTCCTTCTCTTTGATTGTCTTAACAGGGTAAGGAAGCACACCGAGACTGAAATGCGGAGAGAAAAAGCAAAAAAACAAAAGCGAAGGCAGGGGCGACAGGCCCGGGGCAGGGGGCTCGGCGGGGGTGGGCTCCGCGGAAAGTGAAGTTGGGCGCGGGGACTCTGAGGCACAAAGCGAGTAGCGTGCTGTCCGCAGGCTCCGGCCGCGCTCGCTGCGAACACGTGCAGCGGCGGCCGCGGGGCCGCGGGGCCGGGAGCCGGGAGTCGGGGGCTGGGGGCGGGAGGCGGCGGGCAGCCCCGGGGCCCGACTGCTGCCTCCACGCCGGTCCTGCCCGGCCGCGGGGTGACGACGGTTCCCCAGGCCCACCAGGTGGAGACACGGGAAGTGAGGCTTGGAAAACTCGGCAGGTTACCCTGGCGCTGTCTCGGGATCACCGCACACACCTCAGGCGCGGGTCCTGAAATTCATTCTGTGTCCACAGGCTCACAGTTTTTACTTTGAGGGATCTCTGCAAATGCGTTTCTCCCGCAATCCCCGGCACCGGTGTGCACAGCGCGGCCGCGGCTGCGGTTATTCATTATTAATGACGCCGTTTGCCCGCATCATTATGATGATAACTATTACTATTGTTGTGATTTCGGGCTCGGAGGCGAGAGCTGCAGGAGGC
>NW_011495046.1:4288061-4289290 GCF_000754665.1 Bison bison bison
TGGGAGAAGTGAACCTGGAGACTAAGTGCAAACTTGCCGGATCCCGCTTTCGGCCTTGCCCCAAAGCCGGAGAGCGCGCACTCCTCTTTCCTCCCAACCAAAAACGCCTGCCCGAAAGAACGAAAACTGCACCCCGCTCCACTCCCTGTGCACTGGGGAGTCGGCCGCGCGCCCGGACGCTTCTCCGCAGCCCTGGCCAGAAGCATTTTTAAAGTCAAAACGAAGAACAAAGACAGAAGGGGTGATGGGGTGGGGGGGAGAGAAAGGGAATTCTGCCTAACCGTCCGTTTCCCCCACCCCCACCCTCGCAAAGCTCTTCCCTCCGGGTCGAGAAATGCAGAGGGGGGTGGGGGAGGAGGCCCTGGTACAGGTTCAAGTTCGCTGAGCTTTCTTGATCTTGTTCTGCCTCCTAGCGACCGAACGGCTCATTCAGCCCTAGAAGCGGGGGATGGGGGCAGGGGGGAGGGAAAGGGGGTCCTGAACACTAGAATGGCTCCCGCCCCCTCTGCGTACCCAGAAAACTAGAAAGGAGCGACCACCGCACCCACTTTAAACTGGCCCCTTAACCCAAAACCCGCCCTGAGACTCGGGGATTCCAAGGGGATAACCCACCCAGCCTGGAGCCTCGGGATGGGCCCGGGGAGAGTGGGGGACGTGGGAGCAGCCTGGACTGCACGCCACAGTCCGTCCTTTGAGCCCCCAGTGCATCCTTCCGAAGAAGGGCCCGGCTTTCCCGAGTGCTGCGAACACTGCCCTTCCTTCCCGCCGGTACCTGGCCGGGCTGTAACTTCACACCGCCGCGCGCCGCGTCTGCTCCGCATCCGGCGCGGCCGGGGGAGTGGGGGCGGGGGAGAGCGATGAGGGAGGGATGCGCGGGGGTGGGGAGAGGGAGGGCCCCGCAACGTGCCCGGGCGGGGGAGCTTTCGAAGTGTATGACAAGTTCCAGGACCCAGTGAAAAATTCAATTCCCTACGCGCACCCCCCACACACACACACACCTTTAAAACATACAGAACTGGATATGGGGTGGTCCTTTAAAATTGCAGCAAAAATTAAAATAAGGGTCATGAATGAGGTGGGGGAGGGAAGTGGGCCCTCTCACGCCTTTCTTTCCTTTGCAGCCAAACTTTCCTTAGCGCCCACCGCCTGCCTTTCCAGGCGCATTCTGTTAGCCAGGAGACAGCCACCCACTTAACCACCCCACCTCCCTTATACAGACTCAGAAGGGC
>NW_011495046.1:4290285-4291393 GCF_000754665.1 Bison bison bison
GGCCCTCGCTCCTGCCCTTCGGCGGCGGCGGCGGCGGCGGCGCGGGAGGGCAAGCGCGAGGAGCCGGCACAAAAGGCAGCGGGGCAAACACCCACCTCGGGCCGGAACAAAAGGCTGCAGCGCCGGCCGCGGCTCCGGTCCTTCCCGGGCGCCCAAGCTCTCCCGGGCGCCGCGGCCCCTCTCCAGACTCGGCGGACTCAAGAGCGCCCGGGGCCCCCCTCCCACAATTCCACTTTCTCACTATTGTGGAGATGACTACTTTCCTCCCAGTGCACACTTGACCGTGAGCGCGCTGGTGTCCAAGGGCCAGTCTCACCTCTTTTCTCCCTGGGAATTGTTTTGTTTTTTTTTTTGTTTTTTTTTTTGACTTGGGCTCCCCACCCCCCGTTTTTCTTCCTACGGTAAGTGGAAGTAACCCCCTTTCCCCTCAAGTTCCCTCCCTTAGGTTTGCACGAGAGTTGTTAGCATCCACAGCATTGTTCATTATTTTGCAAAATTGGAGGCGAAATCATTGCATTCCTTTCCGAAAAGCGAAATAAAGCAGAGGAAAGCAGGAAAGAGGAGGAGTCAAATTTTTGTAAAATTAAATAAAATTAAAAGATTCGTGCTATCCCAAAAGTGTACATTCGGCTACGATTCGGGATGGGATGAGGTTGGTCCCCCCCCCCCCTTAATCTCTTTTATCCCGACTCTCGGAGGTTTTTCTCGTGAAAAAAAAATTTTTTAATGCATGCACACACCCCTCTCTCCCCCCTTCTCTTGCTTCTCGTCCTGCGCGCTCTCGTGATTATTAATAATTATTATTACTATTATTGGGTTACTTACGCGAGAATTCCCGTTTGCTTAAGTGCTGGGGTTTGCCTTGCTTGCGGCGAGACATGGTGGGCTGCGGGGCGGGCGGGAGGCGGCGGCGGCGGCAGCGGGCGGACGACGGCTCGGTTCACATCGGGAGAGCCGGGTTAGAAAGAAGGAGACTCCAGAGAAAATATCTTCATCAGTGCCTTTTGACATCCAAAATAAATTAGAAATAATACAAAGATGGCGCAGGGAAGATGAATTGTGGGAGAGCCGTCATGGCTTTTTTTTTTTTTTAACCAAAAAAAAAAAA
>NW_011495046.1:4291493-4291975 GCF_000754665.1 Bison bison bison
GGGAAGGGGCGGCGGGGGAGGGGAAGAGCCAGACGTGCGCCCTGCTCCCCCCAACCCCGGCACGCGGACCCTAAAATGAAAGATTATTTTAAATTAAAAAAAAAAAACAAACAAGAGTGTCTGGAGGCCGCAGGGGCCGGGGAAGCGCGGGCGGAGGGAAGCCAGGTAGAGTTGCTCCCGGACACCCTCCTGCGTGCGCACACCCACTTCCCTTCTCCGCCGCGGCGGAGCTCGCGCCTCGTGTGCGGACGCCGGGGGCCGAAAGCCCAGAGCCGGCGGCTGCGCTCGGGAAACTTTGCTCGAGGAGAGGATGGCCAAGAAAAATCACCCGAAGTTGGGAGCTGAGACTCCAAGTTACAGCTACGCCGCGGGCGAGGGGAGGCGGGAAGGAGCGCCCGGCCAAGCAGAGTCCAGCTCAAGTTTGGAGGCTTGCGGGTCCGGAAAGGCAGCGCGGGGGCCTCCGGGAGCCCGGGCGGTCAGGA
>NW_011495046.1:4292075-4292397 GCF_000754665.1 Bison bison bison
GAGAGAGAGAGAGGAGAGATAGAGGGGGAGAGAGAGAGAGAGAGATGAAAAAAATGGCAAAAGCCCCCCTGAGCTGCAAGTTCAAGTGCGGACGTGACGTCCCTGCGAACTTGAACGTCAGGAGTCTGGATGGACAGAGACACACAAAACATGGGCAGGGCGAGCAGGAGAGAAGGGGAGGAGGGAAGGGGAGCTCACACCAATGGACACACATCAGGGGCTGGACATGAAAAAGGACCAGGACAAGCCAATGGCCAGTGCGGGGCGGGGGAGGTGCCGGGCGGGGGGCTCCGCAGACGCCAGACGCGGCCCCCGTGGGAGG
>NW_011495046.1:4292497-4319948 GCF_000754665.1 Bison bison bison
AGAGAGAGAGAGGGCAAGGGCGAGAGAGGAGGTGCAGGCCCCTGGCCGGCTGGCGGGGAGGGCGCCCCCCAGGCCGAGCCGGAGGGCCGGGGATCTGAACGCCCAGACAAACGATCGGGTCTGAATGCCACTGGGAGCAAGGAGTCAGGCTCTCAACGGCCGCGGAGGAAGAAAGAACAGGGAGCCGGACTCGGGGCACGTTCCGGCCCCGGGAGTGGAGTGCCCGGACCCAGGGCGAGGGAGGCGCAGAGGCGTCCACCTCACGGGGCCGCCGCCGGCCAGAGGACAAAGCCCGGGCAGTCCGGGGAGTGCCAGTCCCTGGGAACGGGCTCCCAGCGCCGCGGGAGGTCCCTAAGCTAGGTCCCAGGAAAAGACACACCCCCTCCCACTCCAGAGCTACTGCTAAAGCACCGAGGAACGGCAAGAAAATGTTTCTTACGGGCAGAGCACAACTAGTCCAGTGCAGTTACCCAGGGAAAGAAAATGGGGAATAAAGAAAGAGCGACTGGCTCGCGGGAGCAGCGGGGAGGCCACAGTGGTAGGGTGACCGCCCCGGGTCAGCGCCACGCTCTCTGGGCGCCCGGGGCGGAGCTGCACCCGCTGGAGCCCGCAGCCCAGGTCTGGCCTTTCTGCAGACTTTCCCGGGAAATTAGGGAAGACCTGTTGGAAATAAACCCCTGTCTCTTTAATGCACATACACACGCGCGCGCGCGCGCGCTGCTGCTGTCAAAAAGCGGGCTTCACTCCTGGCGTGGGATACTTTCAGTTTTACGTAAAATGTACAGCAACAGCACCCCCTGCGATTGGAAAGTTTATTCAGAAACGTGCCTGCAAAGTCCCCCGGCGTCTCCCGCCTCCCAGTCTCCCCGCCTGCCTGCGCCACCCTGTAGCCTCAGCCGACGCCGCCGCCGAGAGACCGCGCTGCGATTTCAAATCCGGAAGGGCAGGGGGGAGAAGAAAATGGACTCAGGTCCAAGGGGGGAGCGGAGGGTGCAGCGGGGGGTATGGGTGGCCGCGGCCCGCGAGACTGCGAGCTGCAGGTGGACGTGTACAAGTATGGGTCTGCAGAGCGAGGAGCCTTCTTTCCCTCTCCTCCAAGAGGCTCCATGAACCCTCGTGTTTTCTCTTCTCCCTCCTTAGTCTGAGGGACGTCGCTTTCGTAAATGCACCTCCTGGGCGGTGTGCTTTATTGTCTTAAGCCAGGGCCCCCGGCTCGCAGGCGCGCACCCATCTCCCAGCCGCGCCGGCCAGCGGCTGTTTATTCCTGTGTTGTCTTAGTAAAGTTTCAAACCCATTAGAAAATAACTGGTTTGCCTTGCTCGGCGAAGCTTCGGGCCCCTCTAAGGAAGAAAAGGAGGTTTTGGTGCTCAACAGTGGGAGAAATGTGGGCTGGACCGAGTTTGTGTAAATGTGGTTTGCTGTTATTGTTTCCCTCCAGTTTGGTGGGGGTTGAGGGGGGACTCAAATACTGTTTAAGAAGCAGGAAGATTCACTTGCAGTAAAGCTCTGTAGCGTGTGCGTTATACCATTTCCCCCTTTTCACGAGTTCTTCAGAGCAGGTCAGCATCTCTTTTCCACTACTGTCTTTTTTTTTTTTTTAAATCTTGTTCAACTAGCCTTAGACTGACCAAAAGAATATCATTGCAGGGGAGAGGGTGGGGGGAGCCGGTCGTGGAGGAGAATGGTTGGAGGGAAGGTGAGGAGAGGGAAGAAAAAAGTACAACTGGGAGGCCTTTGAAAAATAAAAAATAAATAAATAAAATTCCCTTCAGGTAACAATAGTGAGTCCGATTCTTTCCGGAACCGAGCTTTTCAAATTTAAATATTTTTCCCATCCATCCATAAAAGTCCATATATAGAGAAGGTATATAAATGAGCGAATGTGTGTTGTGGAAATATATATGTATGATTTATATATAATGGTGTGTATAAAGCTTTTCAGGGTTGGCTGTAGTGTAAAAAGTAATGACTTTATTACCTCTGAAAGGTTCTGTGGTTCACATTTAACAGTCTTCTGAATTACAATTCATTACACAATTGTGTGCTCTCTAAAACCGGCACCCTATCAGGGCCGCTATCTGTGGTTATTTCCAATAAATAACTGGCAACATTTTATTGATTTTCTTTTTAAAAAAATCATAGGAAATTAAGCACTTAGTTACAAGTAGGTCTGCTATGTTATTGCACTTGTTTCAGATTCCAGGGGGTTCCTTCCGAAACCACATCTTAAAACGTACCTTTAAAACCCAATTTTGCAGCTGCCTTCCCTGGGTGCCCATGGAGAGGTAAGTAGCGACGTTTCCACCATTAACATATATTTAATTTCACCATCATAAAATGCCCAGAGTGAAATAGGAACTACCCTCCACTCCCGCCCCTCCCCCAGCCTGATTTCACCCAGTCCAGAAAACCAAGGCTCAGTATTGGCATTCGATTCCCTCCTGGTCGCGGACCCCCACTCCGGTCCCTCCTGCTTGCCTCTACGAGTGACGCCCCCTCCCTCATTGCTGCTGGATGCTCGCTAAAGCGCCCAAAAGTGGGGGAGGGGGAAGGTGTGTCTGTGTGTTTAAAGAAATAAAAACGTGTTGTTTTAAGAGCTTTGAAAATATTACGTAAGTATTGATTAATGATGCAGGTGGGTTTGTAGAGGGGTGAAAGGTCACTTTAAACGCTCACACTCGGATACACAGTCAGTATATTTACTTTCCAAAAGTAGCTTTTAGAAAGTAATAAATTATGACAACGTTAAAATTATTTTCTGGCGTTTCTGTTAACTTCATGTGGAGCTGTAGAACCTTTGCTGATTCCACGGAAGGGCTAATTACGCTTGGTGGGCTCTTTCCCAAACCTTCGGTGACAAAACTGCGTGTAAACTCCAGGCCACCAGGCGACCCCTCCCCTCTCCTCCTCCCCCTCTCTATCTTGCCCGCGGAGGAGACTCCCCAGGACTTCCTGCAGTATATATTCTGCCTCTGATCTCCGTACTTAATAGCCAAGTCCTGGTTTATGCTTTATAATGTGTTGACAAGTTTTCTAACAGACTTTCTGAAATAATGCACATATATTCACGTCGGTTAGAAACCCACCGTATTTTTAGAGTCGAGTAGATCTATACCCTAATGCAGTGAGAGAGTGTAAATCATAGAGGATTTCATAGTCCTTTCAGTAGTTTTCGGTATGAAGTATGAGCCGCGTGGCCTCCAGACGTAACCTTTTAGAAAAAAAGACAGTGCTTTTATTTTATGGTGTAAAGTGCTTTTAGCTCCAGGGCTCTGAACGTGAATGTGGTCAACAAACAGCTCCAAGAGGCAGGCTTAATACGGTCCCAGCCCTCGTGCCGAGGATCGCCTGGAGTGGGGGACTCAGGTTGAGCTGGAGAACTAAGGGTTAAAAGGTCTGTCTCAATAGAAACTACAAGATTAAAAGAAAATAGTCACTGTCTGCCTTTAGCAGGGAACACCTTTACAGACTTAAAGATAAATGAATGAATGGTTAATATAATCGCTCCCACCTTGCTTTTTACTTCTGGTTTTTTTTTTTTTCTTCCTAATGGAAGTTCAGAAAATAGAGAATGGACAGTCATCTCGATAAAAAATAAAACTTAGGTTTGGATTCATCACTTGGCATAGGTTTTGGGGTTCTAAGAGTGGGAGTGCTAGGGTGTTAAGACAAAGGTAAAATTAATGTTAAAAAGGAAAGGAGGTTGTGCTTGAGGAAGGGGGTGGGCTTTGTGTGGGCACCGCAAACTGAAAGGTGAGCATGAGGGCCACAGTCACCTCTTCTTCCAAGCCTCCCTCAGCCCCCACCCACTATAACATTTCTTCCTCCTCTGCTCCCAGTATGATTCAGAGTCTGGGACCTAAGGAGGCCCCTGGAGGGCAGTGTCTACACCTGCAAAGGGACAGACTTCCCCCGGGAGGCTCTTGGGGAAACAGTATGGCATTTCTCCAGAGGCTCCCTGGACATTTAGCTGAGATGGTAGAGATGGTAAGGGTTGGAGATGAGGGTGACGGTTGTTTTCCCTAGTTAACTCCTCCATCAGGGGGCAGTAAAAATGGGATGAAAGCATTTAGCTGACTGGCAGACTACTTCACGTACCTGGATGGCTCTATCCCCCCCCCAACCCCCTTCCCCAAACCACCCCAGGAAAAGAAAGAAGGAAGGAAAGAAGGAAGGGAGCAAAGTAGGAAGTAAAAAGCTGCATCTGCTCTAAATAAGCCTACACTTACCTCTAGACTGGGTTGCTGTGTGCTGAGTCAACAATGTGTTGGGGCTGGTGGTAAGTCTCGCCACGTTAAGAGGCTCCTATGAAGACAGCAAGGTGTTCTGGCTGGAACACTGAAATATCCAATATAACTCCCTAACATTGACATCAAAGACACATAGATGCTGGGCAGTGAAGCCAGTCCAGTGGACCACATTGCTGCTGCTGCTGCTGCTGCTGCTGCTAAGTCGCTTCAGTCGTGTCCGACTCTGTGTGACCCCAGAGATGGCAGCCTAACAGGCTCTTCTGTCCCTGGGATTCTCCAGGCAAGAACACTGGAGTGGGTTGCCATTTCTTTCTCCAAAGCATGAGAGTGAAAAGTGAGAGTGAAGTTGCTCAGTCGTGTCCGACTCTTAGCGACCCCATGGACTGCAGCCCACCAGGCTCCTCCAACCATGGGATTTTCCAAGCAAGAGTACTGGAGGGGGTCCCCATTGCCTTCTCTGAGTGGACCATATTAGAAATGTCCAAATGTCCAAATATAATACTTAGCACACAGTAGCTTCTCAACGAAAGGTTTTTGAGTGAATAAGTGAATAAATCCTATCACCACATAAATGAAACCAACATAACCATTCAAATTCTAGTAGTTTCCCCCAGAACCAGTAAGGCTTTGATCAGATAACTCTTCTGTAAGAGTACATTTTAGCCTAAAAGTGATTCCCACCAAGGATGGTGAGCTTAGAAGGATTATCCCAAAGATCAGAACAGCTGAACAATTGAATCTTGCAAGAATACAACAACGCAAGATATTTTCATCACCTCCAACAATCTACATAATCAAATATCTTCCAAACAAACCAGTGTCAAGAACCCAGTGCTGCAGTCCATGAAGAGTGCTGCATGTCCGCGGAGTCGGACATGACTTAGCGACTAAACAACAACAGCAACAAAAGAACCTACTATCAGAAAATTCTTTGTTTTAATGTTACTCTTTGGATGTGTTCAAATCTGGTTTCCCAAATGAGAGCACTCTAAAAGAAAACAATACAATCAGAAAAACCAGAAATGAAAAATACCTTAAACTTCATTTTCTGTGTGCCCACCCATCCCCCAATAAATCTTTTGCTTTTAACAGAGGAATAATTTTTTCAATACATGTTTTTCACACCCAGTCTTAAAACAAGCTTCACCTATTCTCCTACTTTCTCTCTCTCTCTCTCTCTCTTTTTTTTTTTTGCCCGAGTGGGTAAATAGAAGGAAAAACAAAACAGCACACACACACATCTGGTCTGACATTTTGAACAGCAAGTTTCAGCCCAATGTGATTTAAAACAATGTGAGTTAAAAACCTCTTAAAATTTGGGTTTATAATGGAAACGCTGACAGACTCTTAATTATAGCAGCCCTGCCAGACACTGCTATAATGAAATAGTTGTGCTTTCATTACTATAGAGGCACTATAGTTAAGGGTCTGTCAGTGTTTCTATTATAAACCCCAAGTTTAAGAGGTTTATAACTTGGGCTATTTAAATGGCACTGGGTGGAATTCAACCTATCAGTCCAGATGTGAAGTTGTTTTATAAAAGAATAACTCAGTGGAAGAAGAGCTTTTGAAAATATTCTCTCTCTCTCACTCAGTCCCCCCATCGTTCCCCCTCCCTCCCACCTTCCTTTCTTCCCTCTGTTCCTTACACAACATCACAGAAATGATTTTTACTGGTTTCAGATGGTCTTCTTGCCAACTTCTAGCTATGACTTCACTGTCTAAAAGGAAATTTTATAGGCAGTTAGTCCTTTATTTGGACAAGTACTGTTTGCCATTATTATAATTTTTTACTATTTTATTACCCTGGAGTACATACATACAACACGGACACACACACAGAGAAACACACACATACAAACTAAAAAACTCAACACTATGTCAAGGAATGCAACCTCATACACATACACAGAGGTACACATGCTATGTTACATTCTGATGAAAAAGTATAAATTGACTGAAGAGAAGAAATAAAGTATCTGAAATGTTTTTGTCTTATCTATGTAGTAAAAACAATAGAGGAACTGCCGTCTTATTTCAAAATTTTGTAGCTTTCCTGATATCATTTGGTTTGTTCAGAAAGCAACAACCAGCACTGTATAGTCAACAGTGGACTATCCAAGGACTCTACACAAACACCATAAATGTCTCTACTTGACTTTGGTTCTTGACAGATTGATGAAGAATTTATCTTGAATTATCTAATGGACCAGAATTCTGAAATCTGTTCTATTAACTTGGTATACCATCACCATAATATGTAATGTTTGTTAGTGATGATGTGGTTGATGCTAATTCTAAGGAAAACAAAGATGGTGGTGGTGATCATGATGATGGGTAATAGTGATGAGGTCATAGTGGTAGAGATGGAAGGGGTTGGACATGAGGGTGGGAGTGGTTTCCCTAGTTAACGTGTCCATCAGAGGGCAGCAGAAATAGGATGAAAGATGTAGCTAAAAAGCTCAAACTTTTGCTTCTCCAACTCTTGTTCCATCAGAAAAGCCATAGCACAAAGATGAGGTGGTAGATGAGTTCAGATGAAGTTTTCAAATGCATGCTGCTCTGTTTCCCTCCCCTGCACACCAAGATGTAGCCCTGGGTGGGTGTTTTGGGCAAGCCCTAAGTTCACTAACTTCATACAGAGAAAGAGCCACCAAGGACTGCAGCCACCATATCTGCATTTAGAAACCTTTTCACTTCCAGAAGAAGAGCAGTTCCTTTTCTCTGTTCTCTCTGACTGAAATCAGACCACCAAATCAGGCCATCAAGGACCACAGGGCCTTGATCATTCTAATTTCACAATAGCTTTAGTTGGTCTTTGCTCAAATTAGCTAAAAGAGAAGCAGTCATCAAAACATGTTACCAGGCTCAAGTTCCTTTTCTGCCAGTTTCTTATAAACCCCAGAAACGCCTGCCTAGTCCCACAACCATTCCAGATGTGTACCAATTGTTCCCAGAGATTACTGAAGAGCTCTGGCTCTTCTGGTCCCTTTTCCAGAAATTAAGACATCTTCCCCCCTGCCCCAGTAGTTAATCATCCGTATTTTATTTTTTCCTGCCAAATTCAGCAAAGGAAACTTTTGTGGTAGAAAAAGCCTATTTCATCATTTTTGTCAGCTTGGTGAAGATAAATCTCTTTGGTCTCCCATTCCTGGTTGTATACAATTTGCCTGTTTTCATTTTTTCTTAAAAAAAAAAAAAAAATCTCTTGCACAAGGTCAGTTATCTAAGCCTCCAGATTCCTATAAAATGAAGAATCTGATCCTAAGGACTGTTATTCTTTCTTTATGGAGTACAGCCCTGAACAGACATGAGATGTGGTTTCTGCTCTTGGATGGCTTTCATTTTTAAGGCACTAAGATACACATACACAGGCACAAGCACATCATATAAAGTTCACAAGTCACACATGCCAAAGCCATACAGATACATACTATTTTCCTTGCTTTGGGTAGCCCTGGTTTCACATTGCTGATTTGAAGAATTCTAAGCAAGGACTAATTTGAGGGGACACAGCTCTGGTTACTTCTGACACTAGTTGAAGAAAGAACTTGGTTTCTCAGAAATAAAAATGGTAAATAATGAGGTTTGGTCATGAATATATCTATGATACTCTATCGTTTTCAGCTTTTATGACATTAAATAGCTTAATTATTTGAGAAATAACCTTTCTGTATTACATTTGTTTTGTAGGCAATTTCAGAGACTATTTCTAACACCATTAGAGAATGTATCATTTTTTTTAAACGACATTGTTTCACTTCCCTAACACATAGTAGGCATTGAACTCATGCTAAATCAAAGAATGAATTGCACAAATGCATTTTCTGTTGTTTCAGCAGGTGAAAAAGACACAAGTATTCCTGTCTGCTCCATAATACATTAAATATGCATATAGTGGAAAATTACATTATTTCACTTTTTAAATAGTTAAGAAGTATGGGCCATTTGCACTGCTATCTAACCTACACAGAATAAACAGCAAGCCCATTTGTGTCAGGAGGAAGCAATTGCATGTCTGTCTGTGTATATTTCATATAATAACTTACGTCATAAAAGCTATCACCTGACAAGTCCTGGGTTGTCACATACTTATAGGAGCTTCTGTTCTTTTCATCTTTTTACCCCTCAGCACAGAGTAGGACCTTAGGAAATGTTTTGTACATGAATAAAAGATGAAGAAGACCACTTAGATTCCTGGGAACTTCAAAATCCTTTCTACCATAGGTAAAATCTTCTTTTTATTGTTCTCAATTCTCAGATTTTGAAAAGCAATAAAATATGCAAACAGCCAAAATCCAAGTACATTGCAACACAGAATAACTCTGAGAGATTAATTCTGGAGCCTGATTCTCCAGATACTACTTTCTTTAAATATCAAGGCCTGTTCTAGCTGGTTCTCATTTGAAAGAAGCAAGTCCCACAGAGCCTTATAGTGGCACCCACTTTCCCACCCATCTGTACATGGTGATTTCTGTGGCCTTGCTCAGGAAACAAGGGAAATAGCAGATACGATAGAATGAGAATCCCGACCCTCTCTTCTCAAAAGATCGAATCTTGAACTCCGAGCTTAATCAGTAGGAGAAAACACAAGATTAGTAGATTTTCAAAGTAAATTCAGTTTCTGAAAGTAAACATGAGGGGAATAAGGCAAATATGTTAATTATTTGAATATTAAGCACATAAAGGGGTTTTGCTAAGATTATAGATGTTTTGTGTGTGTTGATTTAAAGATTCTAAAAAATTAAAAATAGGCTCATTTTAAAATATATGTTTTACAGGAAGTAAACTCCCCTTAATGGGAACTTGCAACTCTCATTTTTTTTTTCCTTTTACTTTAGCATAAATAAATCAAACTGAAAAGCAACCTCAAACCAAAATGGAACTAGTTTGTTTTCTTTTTCAATTGATAAGACTTTAGTTTTAGTAACATCTTTAGAATTCCAAGCTACATTGTTATATTTCCACTGATCTTCACATTTAAGGGTTTGGATCTCTCAAAATAATGGGAAATGCTCAGCCCAGGCCTGTGTTTTCAGATATGTTACCCTCAGTAAGACCAACGTGATATCTGGTTTTTGTAGAACAGTTGAAAATTAATATATCTCTGACAATGCTAAGAAGTTGTGATTCATTACTATCAATTTTTAAACATTCTAGAAGAAAGAAGCTTCTCATTATGGGAGTTGAAAGGAGCAAAAGAGCCCCTGATTTCAGGTAGCATCTTTTCTACATTTTCTTTTAGGGACAAGGGACTGACCAGCAGCAAGGAAATAAACATTAATCTTGAAGTATATATTTTTTCTAGCATGAAACCAAAGGCCTAAACGTTGTGAGTAAACTTGCACTGAAATAATCAGATGATGGCAGTAATTATTTTAATGAGAATCTCCCTAGCCAGAATAACAACAGATATATCGCCTAATGTTACACTGAAAGGTAGTGCATAAGCACATATACTGCTGTGGTGACTAATGTGTGATAAGAGAATCCTTCTGCTCACAGTTTGGGCATTTATGTCACCATGTATTATTGATAGCACGTATTATTTTTACTACCCTGTGTCTTTATTATGTAAAGTCTAATTGCAGGAAAAATTATTTTCATCCCCTTGATTTTGATAGGCATTTCCATAGAAAGGATGGGATACAGAAAAGGCTGTGTATTGCAGAATTCCACCATCGCTCAGGATGTTTGCTGATGATTGCTGATGTCAGTTCTATGAGCCCTGTACACTGGCCTTTTAGGAGGGAAGGAAATGAAGTACGATAGACCTGTGATAACATAAGGATGAGGTTCTGATGAAGACACAAGGAAACTGGACCACTTAGAAATAAAGCTTCAGCCCACCCCCCTACCCCCATTTCTGCATTCAGGTGCTGCCAGTTGCCAGAGTATATGAATTCTCTCCCTGAACTAAAACCCTTGAAAAAGATCACATTAACTACACCTTGGTCCTGAAGTGGAGATAAGATTAGGTTTTTTCTGGGTGTAATTTCAATGATGATGCTTCCTCTGGTAGAATGCTTTTCAAGAGAGTGAGCAGAGTAACAAAAATCTGGCATCCAGGACCAAACAAGCCTGCGTGTCTAGGCCCTGTACCATTTCCACAAAGAAGGTCAAAAGGGGCTGAGAGGAAAGGTGTATCAAAGGTATCCTTGGAACTCAGAGCCAATAAAAATGAAACTATTCTCTTCTGAGACCTAATTAACTTTTATATCCAAAGCTACACTGCACAATTGTTCATTGCTTATGACTAGGACTAAAAAAATATATGTGCCATGGAACTAGGCTTTTAAGTGATCCATTGGGTGGCTTTTCCATGTCTGTAAGGAATTTTCTATTCTTTAGAGGTATTCACTCAATAAATAAGTAAGTCTAGGCTAATTTTTTTCTCTCAAAATGTGAAGTATTTTCCTATATCTATCTTCAAGGGATCGGAGACTTAGTGCTACAACTTCCAGAATATTCCCTTCAAATCCTAAAACAACACCAAAACAAAGATACTCCAGAAACAAATTTCATGCTACCAGCTTTGCAAGGATTAGTCTCCTATTAGAGTCACTGTTCCTATATGATCCTTTTTCACGTTTTAAAGGAGGATATATATTTTTCTGTTACCTTTCCTGACTGTAAAGCAATCACAGGAACCTGCAGGAGGCACCATAAATATGCAAATGTCTGAGAGATAACTGTTTTCAGTGGTTATGCCTCCAAGTAGATGGGGAAACAGGAGAGCCTGAGCTTCCCACTTCCAAGTAATTCGTATGTTGGAGTGCCCCCTGCTGCAATCACAGGTTGTCCAAGAAAGGGAGAGTAAAATTCGGAAGCATTTAGATCTGGTTAATATATGAAATAAATGCCCACTACTTCTGCCCCAGGAACAGCCATACCCAGTTCAAAGTTCCTCCTGCCCATCACAGATCTCACTTGAAACACTTTACTCAGCCTAAAATTGGGACAATCTGCTTTTAGCTCAAAACCTTTAAATATGCAGGTTACATAAATTTTATTTCTCAGGAAAACAAAACACAGCATATCAAGACCCAGAATAGCACTTTATAAGAGTTGAATATTCTAAGACTTTTTTAGAGGTTACCCAACAATAATAAAATCTGAGTTAGAAGCATATCAAGTTACCCACTAGGACATTAGAGCAGGAAGGGAAAAGTTAAAGTGTTAACAGCATGTAGGGCTATTACTCAGTTTTAAATGACTTTATTTAATAAAGGAAAATTTTGTGGGCCATTAGTTCATGGTGTGGACTGGACATTTTGATATTAAAAAAGAAAATGAAATAAAATAAATAAATGAAACCAAGTTACAAACATTGGAAAACTGATTGCTGCAGCTCTAAAGTCACTCTATTATAGATTTCCATATTCAGACTTGGGGAGGGGGGTAATAGGACAGAATAACATGATACAATTCAGACCGTGCCGGTCTAGTGAATACATAATATGCATTTTTAAATTGCCTGAATATATATTCACATGACAGAATCTAATGGGTTTAGGAGAAGCCCTTGTTCTTGATCAAATCATAAAAACTGTTATAAACTTGTCTATCATATCAGATCACATACACTTCTATTAAAATTGTTTTTGTCTTCCTGTTTAAATACTACTAGAGTCTGAATGGATAAAGGAAATTAAATCTTTTTTTAAAAACTAGCTAAGTTAGGTATTAGAAACTCTAGTTAGGGCGCCAAAAGCAAGGCCTGATAACACAGCTACTCTTAACTTTTTCTGTTGGACCCTCCCCAATCTTCCCCAAGCCCCCTAGTTTTGCCAGCTTTTAACATCAGTTATAGAAATGTAAGCTCTCTCCTAGCATAAACACCTCACAGTGACTACATACTAGAGTTTGAATTTCAACTCCTCTTCACACCTCATCTCCATATTCAGATCTTCACAGTTAGAGCAAAGCAGAGGACTGAGGAAATTACCTATATAATTTCAGTAGGCTGCCTTTATCTGCATCATCCAGGAATCTTGCATCCTGTCTGTAAAGCCCTGACCTAAGAGCCTGTGAGGAGAGAGAGGAAAGGGGAATGGTGGGTATTAGTTACCAGGGAGAACTAATTAGAAATAGATCTTGATATTAAAGGTATCCATCTTTTCCTTACTCAAAACTTAAGCTCCCACTACTCTATACAATGAAGAGAATTTTTAACCCCCACCACCACTTTGGATTTTCTTGCCACAGAAGGTGAACTGGTAGCAAAAGAAAACCAGTGCACAAAACAGCAGTTGGGAATTGAAGCTCCGTTTTACCAGAACCCCTGCCATATATGTTCTGTCACTCACCTTCTAGACACTCAGTACAATCATTCAATCTATTGAATCAAGAGACTGTTTGATCTTATCTGCATCTGTGAGCTGACTGTCAACCTGCTTAGGCTGCATATTAAATCATCTATAGTAGCTGTATCAAGCTGAGATGATCTGTTAATTCTAAATTTATTAACCCTTGGAGTGCAGTCATCATGTTTAATCTAGTGTAGCCCGCATTTATTTTACAAGACTAAATCCTTCTTTAAGATATGGCTGTGCTGTAGGTTAAAAACAGCTAATGTGGGTTTCATTATGATAATTGGGGGGGAGACTGCCTGAAAAATGTTAGTGTGACTACCCTAACAGGCAATGTACGTATGTCTGGTCCCAGGCACTCTCCTAGGCTGCCATTTGCCTGTGGGATGAAATTTATTCCAAAAACACTCTGTGTCTAAAAAGAATGCAAAAAGAAAAAGAGGAGGGGGGAGAAGAGGGAAGAAGGCAAGGCCTCTGATGGATTTCCAGTGGTCCAGAGCCAGAACAGCTGATTTCCAAGGTGATGTCAACCCCCCAATGTAATGCCTGAGGGATGAATTCCCAGAGGCACATACCTGGTGAAAGATGCTAACAAAATTCCTCAAGTGAGTCAAACTTCTCGATCAATAAAGATCACCTATTTCTGGACTGAGTGATTTTTTTTCACTCCCCCCCCCACCAAATAAGAATTCCAAGTACATCAAAATATAAGGTAGACCTGCTAAAAAGAGAAAAATACGTTCATTTAATATGTTAATCTGGTCTTTAGACAAAAAAAAAAAAAAAAAAGATATCCATCTCCTCTACTTGCCTATTACTGATGTTATCAACATATTCATAGCTTTTCTTTCAGACACAAACTGCTAGGCATGCTCCCTTTTTTGGTAACCACGTGCCTGATATCTCTCTAATGTAGCCTAATAACAATTTTAGCATTCAGATGAAGCGATTTCATTCTGTGACTGCCTTTTCTATTAGATTTGATTTTGAGAAGCCCCAGTGGGTGCCTTCGAGGCAGAGATCTATCTGTGAGGCTGCTACCGGCTCAATAGCAGCCTGGGCTAACCTTGACCTTTCCCGAGACCCCGCTCCATCTGGTGCCAGCCTGCTTTCCACCACCAACCCCCCCTTTCTTGCTTCATAGTCAACATTGATCAAGGCAGAACGGAGCGCCTCGTCTCCTAGAAGGGCTGGGCAGGCTCAGGAGGACAGCACATTTCAGTATATGGAAATGATCAAGCTTCTTATGCAATCATAAATCTACATAGGAGTCTTGTGATTTGATATTTCATTCACCTCCAAAGATTTTTTTTCTCTCTCCCAACAGGGATTTATAAGCTCTGTAGGAGCTCCCGGACAACGGCTTTCCCCAACACCTGGAAATTATCAAGCTTGCTGCTTGCTGAATGATGCTAACAGCTCTAATGCTGCAAATTCATTTTTAACAACTCACTGGCTTTTATCTAGGATTTGTGTGTGTGTGTGTGTGTGTGTGCCTTTCTTTAAGAAAAATCTACCAAAGCAATGGACACCAAAATAAACCCAAAATAAAATCTGACTTGAATCTCCTACTTCTCCACACCATCCCCATTATATATTTGTAGATAGATAGACTTTTCTATCTCTGTATTCTGTCCCCTTTCTTAACTGCTTAAAGGAGGAGCGAGAGAGAGGAAAAGAGGAGAGTGGGGAAGGAGAGAGGAGAGGGAGATGGAAAGGTGCCAGAGAGAGTAACTGGATGTAACACTTGAATGGAGCTTGAAACCTACCTCTCCCCTCCCCAGGCCACATTCCTTCTTTCCCAAAGACCCACACAAATGTCTCCTTCTCCAAATCACCCACTACAGTACACAGATGCTTTCTCTGCCTCACACTCTTTCTTTCCTCTTCTATCTGTTTCTGGGGCTGGGTGGTAAAGAGGCTGACTGAGGGGGAGTCACGTGGGCAGCCCGTGGGCAGCGGCAGCAGCAGCTCAAAAGAAATTGACTGACTGGCCGCTTGGGCGCATTTCAATATATGGAAATGACCAGAGGCTTCTGCAATAAATCAGCACTCAACACTTTGTCATTTTTCTAGTTCTGCTTCATTTTCCTATTTTCCTCTTCTCCTTACAGAAGCCTTATTTCTTGCCTTTTACCCTGCTGCGTCTCTTCCCACCTCCAGCCCCCACCCTCTCCAAATCTGGCCCCATCCTCGTCAAACGCCACCCCCATTTCTGTTCTCTGACTCCCCTGTAATTGGAAACATCCGGTCGAGAGGGATTCTTTTCTTTCCCTTTAAATTTTTTTCTTACAAAATCGGGCAGCGTTTGCTGTCGTGCCTCGGATTTCCTCCGACCAGAGGCGCGGAGATGCGCTCACTTAATCCTTAGGACCGAGGAACTCAAGCCCCTTTTGATGAAGAAAAAATAAAAAGACCGCGGTCCACATTTCACCTCTCCCCATCCCAGCTCCCGCTGCCACCCTCGAGGAGTTCGCTTAGCAAACTTAAAAGAATATCAGAAGCAACTCATGCTAGGAAATGCCCGGGACAGCGCTGGGTGGATAGCCAGAGAAAAGGGAGGGACGTAGTGGGCATCTAAACGGGTTTGCCAGGGGTCCTGCTTTTCTTTTGCAGATCCTCCCCCTAAACCTGCTCCTTTGCCTCGGGTCTTCTTCTCTTCTTTTTTTAAACTAAAGCCGCGCGTCCCTGATATCTACAAAGACTCTGGATGTTTCTCAGGAGCCCCTCGCAGCCTGAATTTCGTGGCGCGTGCAAAAAAGCGAAATTAACAAAACCCGATCACCGCGCGGCTGGGTTTTTTGTTTTTGCTTTTAAGTTCCGTACAGACGCAAACATCACCTAGCTTCCTCCATCCCCTCTCTCTGCTCCTTCTTGAGATTTCTAATCTTTCAACTTGGGTCTCTCTCTCTTGTCGACTGGGCAGCCTCTCTTTTTTCTTTCGCTTGGATCTGGGAACAATAGGCATGTAAAGGGTCAGTGGGCATCACCCTATAAAGCTCAGAACCTAATTAATTTTATTAAAGGAGGATCTGTTTATGCAATATGACAGCCTGGGGGAATTAACCATTTGAGGACGCAGAGGCTGTTCAGACACCAGTGATTCCCACCTCACACCATAAGCTTATATATACTTCCTGCCCCTTTTGATCCTGGGCGGCACTGTGATCCGGGTCTGGTTTTTTGTTTGACCTTGTGAAGAGCTTGTCTAAATCCCGGGGTTCTGCACAATTCGAGGGACACCCAGAAAATCCACAGATGCCTGTTACCAGGTGACAGTCGAAGTGCCCACCCATTCACGGTTTGTTGCAGTGACAGCTCAAAAGGTCTTACTATGGGAATGGGGGTGGGGGGTGAACCTCACATGTCCTAAAGTGAATATTTGGTGCCTGCAAAATTCTACTTGGAAATCACATCGTATGAAATCCAATGTTTCTTCACAAGAGCATAGGAAAATGTAACCCTATTTAGGTTATCATTTTTTATTTTTTCCTGCCACTCTGGTGATTTGAAATACATTTTTAATAACCTCCTGGATAAAAACAATAGTTCAAACATAATGTTCTCTGACTTAATATCCCTGTGAATTCTTTAATTGCCAAAAACAAAGTTCGTTTCGTTTACAAGGGCTAACTTTATATCTCCTAGGAATTCTAATGTCATAGTTGTTTTTTTTTTTTTATCATCACCTTGGATTTTGTTCAACAGGGATCTAGAAATGTATAGCATATGTATAGAAATAGATATGATAAAATATTCAAGAGTTCTCTGAAGGAAAATGTGCTTGAAAATAACCCCCTCTTTTATGGAATTTGTTTTGATTTAGATCTATAGATAGTAAAAAGAATGAAAGAAACTGTGAATTGCACTGAATATAAGATGTTTATCACTTTAATATTACACTTCCTAGCTTCCATATTACAGAGCTTTAGAATACTCCCCAAACTTTCAGATTGAAGCTCTGCCTTGTACGGCCTGAGGTTTGTCTAGAAAGACCTGCCAGTACATGCCAGCTAAAAATGAGTGTCAATTAATAATAATAAAAAAGCTCCCTTATTTCTACACTCATGTAATTTAACAGGTTTGCAGAGGAACATAGGATGAGAACAGTTGTGAGAACATTCCAATATATGCAGTTCTAACAGCTTTCATTCTAAGACGCCAAACCTTCCTAAAATAGAATGGCTTCACATTTCTTTTTTATATTAAAAGTCCAATCTACATTTCACATAAAATGTTTTTCATCACAAAAAATATTTGTCTCTAACAAAATGCACTTTTTGTTCTACCAAAAAAGCAAACATCTTGAAACAGATTCTCCCCAGCTTTTTACAGCTCCCCACTGCAATTTTCTATACTATTTTCAACTGCCCCCTCCCTCATATAAGGTACTTTGAACACTGGAATAAAAATAATAACAATCAAAATACTGAGCTAGAATGCTCTGCTTCCCAATATTGCTAATAAAATCTCTAATTCTTAAACTGCTCTCTGATGGAACTAGGCAAATTGTGGAACTTACACTGATATTTCTAAGTGCAGTTTGTTGTTTTAAAAACATATTGTACTGATTAATAAAAATGTGAAATAATTTGAGTTACAAATTTTGAACTACAAATCGCCATCTGCTCAAATGGGGGAAAACCAAAAATTGCCGAATATATTTTCTCACCTCTTTTTTTCATGATAACATAAACAACATTCCTGAATAATTAAAAAGAGAAACTGACTACACTTAATGCATTTTTATAGTTCAACAACTGCTTGGTGAGTCCACCTTCTCAAACGTGCAATTATTTTTTTTCTTAATTACTTACACATGTTCTATCAGAAGATGCAGGTTCTAGTGCTTTTCCTGTGATTGTGCAAATCTGTTTAGTTCTGTCTACTAGACTATATGCCCTTGGGTTGATATGAAAAAGTAGACTGCAATGTGCAGTAACTGACCTGGTCATAGGCATCAGCTATGTCAGAGACCTGTGAAAATACTCAGAGTATTTTCTGCAAGTAGGGAAAATAATTTTTTTTTCAATTTCTATGAACCCAAATTTGGAGGAAAAAGCACAACCCTCCAAATAGATACCTAGGTACAAAAAATATGATAAACAATTTAGCTTATCATTTGTGGGAAAGAAAATGGGTAGGCAAATCTTTCATCCATGGCTATTTAAAACACTTATTGATGGCCTGGCAAACAGAACCCAGTGGAATTTATTATGTCACCAGCAGAAACAGTGAAAACTCATCTAGGATGTACCAATTTGTTGGCATTCAAAGAAGGGAGATAATAAGCCAGGAGTCATCAGTGCAAGGAGTCTAACAAGAGATCCAAAATAGAGTTGGATGGACTGCTTTATAAACCATACCTTAGGCTTAGACATGAGAGATAAGTATGTTGTTTTTTAATCATCTTGAGAATTAAAGAATCCCATAAAATAACACATTTGTTCTTTCCTTCTTTTTTTAAAAAATGCCTAATCACTTCAAGGAAAGAAGCGCTTTGCCTTTTTTTTTTTTTTTGGTAAAGAAACATTTACAACATTATTAAAAAACTGAATCTTCACAGATCATGTCTCCATTGATGAGCGGATGCTGGGGTGAGGGAAGAGTGGGCCCAATCATGCCATGTTCTCAGGCCCACCCCTTTCCCTGTCCAGTTCCAGTGTAGGTTAAAGTTGGAGAGTGACTCCCCAGGCCCTGGCAAGGATGTGGACGTTGCTTTCATCATGTTGGAATGGGACAGAAAGGAAAGAAGAAATGGCTGAAAAATTCCTCAAGATGATCCAAGACATAAGCTTCTCTCACTATTTTTCTACTCCAAGTGTAGTTCCTTGAACATGGTAGCTGTTGTTTTTTGTTGTTGTTTTGCTTTTAACTCATAGCCAATCTAATTTACAGACTATGGACTATCATGCATAATGTGAAGGTGGCAGGCATCTTATTTAGAGCCAATGTAATGCCAGGTCCGTTTGAGTGCCTACTGTACCCAGTGACCTGTACCAGGTATGGGAGGGACTTAAAAAAATGAACTTCTATGTCTCCTTGTTCTCAAATGGTTCACAGTCCAGAGGAGGAGCTTGCACACACCTGGCTACACCACCAATCAGACTGGGGACAGGAAATAAAGAAGAGATCAGGGAGCCCCCTCCAAAGCAGGAGATTGCTCAACTGCTTTAGAAGGATGTGCTGGGCTTTTCTGGGTGGGAAGATGCAGGAGGAGCACTCAGGGTGGAAAGAATTACCTGACCTGGCACATCAACAGGCTTGTGGGGCTTGGGGGCCACAAGTCTCCTGGTGCAGCTAAAGCATAGAGTGGAGCAGCAGGAAGATGCCCCTGGAAAGAGGTTGGGTAGATTTGGGAAGGGCCTCCAAGGTCAGGCTTCAGAGTTCTGACCAAATTCTGCAAGCCATGGAAAACCATTTGAGGTTTCTGGGTAGGCCATGTGACACACTCTTCGGAAAAATGAATCCTGGAGACAGTTTGGAGGATGGCTTGAAGCAAGTTGTCCTCTGCCAATCAACGCATTCTTCTGTCCACCAATCTGTAGAAGCGATCAGTATAAACAGTGATGTAACCTGAACCTTACTAGGGATGGGATATTCATCTCTTCCACCTCTAAAACTGAAGACCATGCTCCCAACAGGGGTTTCTATTAGTATGCACAGGATAACTGTCTTTTGGAATCTTCACATATAAAAAATGTCTTCATTGAATGCGTCTATAAATGTCTTCGTTGAAGGCTTCTATATTTAAAAGCTTTATGTCTAAGAATCTAATTTGTCTTTCCCTGGATGTGCCCCAAACATTCTCACCTCCAACCCTTACCTCTTCTCTTGACCCAGTATGCCAAAAGTTAAGACCCAAACTCATGAAAGAAAGCCCTCTTTTCTACCTCTTAAGAATAAATGTTTGAAGATATTTAAACCTCATATTATCCAGCAGCCTCTGTATGCACATCCCTTTGCTGAATCCTCTTTCAAAAACATGAACCCAAACACAAACATTAAGAAAACAAGGATAAATAATACATGCTATAATAAATTAAAAAAAAAAACACACCATAAAATCAAATAACTGAAGAGTAGCAATTGTGCTCTGTTAACTGGTTGGATGGTGAGATCTGGTTTTTAGCACAACGCTCCTAGTGCAGCAGAGCTAAGTTCTGTAAATTAAAAACCCTTTAAAATTAGATTCGGTCTTTACAGGGCTGGAGAGACCAATTTATAGAAATCTGACTATGAGGTTTCATGGCTTTTGTTTTACTTCTCTAGCTCTACCCAGTAGAAAGTAACAGTATGAAAAATGGGACACCATGCTGCATTTCAAATAGCCTTCTGCTAATTAGAAAATTACCCCATATCATCATGAGGGCCGCCAGCCTTGTTTTAATATGGGTCTGCTAATATTCCATTCTGAAGGCCCTAATTTAAAAATCTCGTATCTTGGCTGCTAAAAACACTGCAGGCTGAATCTTGTCAAACAGGAGGAGACTTTGTTTTCTAGTCCTGGACATGGAGCATAATGGTGTCATTTTAAAATGCCTGGAATGTGTGTGTGTGTGTGTGTGTGTGTGTGCGCGCGCGCGCGTATGTGTGTGTGTGTGTGTGCGGAGGTAGGGGGAGAGACAAGAAAATTGTCTTTAAATGCTTTCCTTTCAGCACACCTTAGCTCTGATCCCAGATCAGAACCTAGTTCTCTTGAGAATGAGGACTGCTTTGACATTTTTAGTGACGAAAATCTCAAGTAACCCATATGGATTTTTCCCACAGGATTTTGCCAAAATGTATATTTACTGGAGATTTAAACAAGGTAGTTTCTATTGTAACATTAACAGTGATTATCTGTTTGTCTGTTAAAGTATTTGTTTGGTTTAAATTAAATCTACTCTCACTGAGAATGAGCAAAAAGTGTGGACCCCAGTTATGTAACATATTCGTATGGACATCAGCAAATTTAATATAATATATAGAAGTATACAGTACATCCACTTTAATAGCAGAAGTGAACACTTATGATCTGACTTCAGAAAAATGCCTGGAAAAATCAGACTTACATCCATAATTTCATGTTTAACTATTCCATTGTGGCATGGCATTATTTTTATATTTCACTTCAAATATCAGATAGTAAAAGAATTCATTCATCTTGCATATCATATATACCACAGTGTCAAGGCCAAATGCAGAAGAGTATAGCATAAGAAAGCATTCAGCCTGAACCCTAAAACATCAGGTTTCACTCTATCTGTTTAGGGTATGATTTTAATGTAGATCAGTTATGGTTACGACATCATTCAAAAGAAGTGATACTTATAAAAAGCTATATCCCTTGGCAACGATTTAACTCAGAAAATTAGTCTTGGTCTTGTCTTTTTCTTTTTTGCTAGCTGCACTTTCAAAAGTGTTATATATTTTAGGCAACTTCTATTTAAATGTAAAAACTGATTAATCCCTTGAGTTATTCTTATTTAAATTACAGACCCATAAGCCTTGCCTTTCATCATTGACAAAAATTAAAAAGTATCAACTTAAAATTTAAACGCATCTCTATCTAAGAAACAAGTTGACTAGTTTACAGTGTGTGGCAATTTGGGTCTGATGACTACTTGGAGCTCTGTAAGCATTCATTAGCTTAGTTTCTTCCCGTTAGTTTGCAATAAAAATAATAATATTTGCCACTTAGTAGAGGCTTTTCACCCTCAAAGTGCTTTATGGGCATCAAGTGGTTTATTTATTAATAATCTATGTTTCTGCTTAATAAACTAGATTTCTATTTACAATCAAAGAGAAAATTAGAAAATGCTCCATATGCGATAAAAGGAGTTGCTAACAGACTATCAAATTACATATTTATTTTGCCCTGCCCATTATTTTTAAATAACTTTCTGCTAGCCAATTAAAATTTTCAACATCCTGGGCAATGAGATATTGATGTCTATTCCATGTCTGTTTTTCTGATTTGGGAGGACGTTAAGGTTTTTCAGTTTTTATCCCTCAATTTATTCAGGCAAAAGGAAACTGGGTTTTAGATACTACAAATTCAGCACCAAAGAGGTTCCTTTCCATTTGTGTTTATAAGACCATGTCTACAGCTCCATGCCAGTGAGGAGGAGCCCCTGGAAGTCCTAGAGGGTCAACTCAGAAGACCTCAGTGGATTCTGTTCTAACCAGAGTAGGAATTGCACGCATATAAAGACCCAAGGCCTCCAGGACATTGGAATTTTGTCTCTTGGGCTCTGGCTTCTGGACAGTGAGTTGGCAAAGGCAGGGGGTAGCATAGCCCCTTGGTAAATGCCCACTAGAAAAGAAATCGGACTGGTCTATGAGTGATGTGGGGGTTTTAAATGATCTCCATAGACTCAGTCATTTCAAACTGACCTTCCCATCTCAAGAGGTGCTGTTTCCTAAAAACAGCAAATACAGTTGGAACTGCTTATGCTTCAATTTTGAGTTTACCATCCAGAGTTCATCTGAAATGTTCTAAGGTTTCTAGAAATTCCTCTGAAGAGGCACAGTACAAAAGGAAGGTACAAACTGGTTTACAAACAGGTGGAAATGGCTCATCATACCACAACTTTAATACCTAAATATACAGACCATGAGACAGCCCAGCACACCAGGAAGGCTGCAACGCCTTTGAAGACTTGGACTTCTGCTGATGGGATATTACTTTATATGTGGTGACACTTCATAGTTTTTACAGTATTTTCATATACATTCCCTTTTTCAATTAGTCATGCTTTCATCTCTCTTCTCATTGATTTTTGGCTTGTTTGCTCTTTAATATTTTTGTTGTGTTGCTTCTAACTGATAAGAATGGGGTAGTGTAAACATCACACAGGCATGTTTGCACAATGCTGCCTTGTAATAATTAAGTGTATTTTTCAAAGGTCTCTAAGCAGGTCATAAAAATCTGCTCAGAGCTAAGCGTGGAATGTTCGGGTCTGATCCTACCAGCAAATTCTTTTAAACACCATAATAACCTGAATTTTGGTCATTTAGAAATGTACATAAGGGCTTCCCTGGGAGCTCAGTGGTAAAGAATCCCCTGGCCAATGCAGGAGACACGATTCAATCCCTAATCCGGGAGGATGCCACACGCCTGGGAGCAACTAAGCCCATGAGCCACAACTACTGAGCCTGTGCTCTAGAGCCCAGGAACTGCAACTACCGAGCCCTCCAAAGCACAGCCCATGCTCCACAAGAGAAACCACCACAATAAGGAGCCCGCACACCACAACTAGAGCCACAACTAGAGAAAAGCTCGCATAGCAGTGAAGACCCAGCACAGCCAAAAATTTTAAAATAAATAAATAAACAAACTGCAAATACACACACACACACACACACACACACACACACATACACACACACGTGAAATAAACTCTCCAAGACAGCATTTCAGTTTTACAAAGTGGTTGGAGACACCTCCCACTTTTATTTATGTAAAGAATGGATGTGTTTAAAAGTTAACTTTGGTCCTTTTAAATGGGTGAAAAGAAGCGCCTGAGGCAGAAATAGGCCTTGTGATTCACCTTCAGTTTAAAAGTGCTAATTTCTGCTTCTCGGTGCCTTTATAACAATTTGTCCCAATCTGTAACATCAGAAAGCAGCTTTTCCGGTGAGAGGGGAGGAGAGGAGAGGGCCATCCCCTCACCCTGTAAGCGCCCCTCTCCTCGGACGCTGTCCAAGAGGGAGGCAGAGAAGAACAATCTGCAGGCGACACAGAAGCGGAGGGGCACCGCTGGTCAACAGTTCCTTCTGACGGAACACCCAGCATGGCCTGTCTCCTCTTGCACTGGGGCCTGAACGCACCTTCACCAGTCCTCTACACACTGGCTAAGCAGGGGAGAGGACTCGCTCTGGAAAAAAGCCATTTGCTGTCTCATTCCTCATCTCTTCCCCAAAGCAGCATTCATGTAACATAGAATTGCAAAGTTGGCCAGAAATGGGAACAAAATTGCAATTCAATGGCTTTTTTTTTTCCATTTTGTAAAATAATGGTAATAAATTAAATAATCAAAATATTTAGCTGTGTAAACTGGCTTCTGCCACTTGTGCAGTTACTTCTTTTCATGAGGAAGGTTGCTTTACATACCAATAAGTGTTTTTTAAATTATCTCAATGCCTATTTAGACATGCTGCTCCAGGAAGGTCTTCCAGTTTTGTTCAGTTGAAATTAATATTTGCTAATAAAAGAACTGTCGGGACTGTGAAGTAAACATTCATGTACCCAAAAGAACAGACTTTCCAATTTTCATTTGTGTGGTGTCCCTCTGCCTCAGTCAGTCATCCACCCTGTGTGGCCACAGCTCTGGCCAGAGTTGGACATCAAGCTCAGGGTGACAGCGCCCTCCTGAAACACAGGACATAGAATATTGAATTCATTCGTTTTTACCAGCTCTGTATGCTCCCAGCAAAAACAAAAACAAGGCGTGGGCTGGATTCTGCATTTACCCATAAAGTTTAAGGTGTTGGCTTTAAGAGCAACTGTCAGAAGGTGATTGTACTATAACCCATGAGGATAAGGGGGGCGACTCCAGAGGAAAAACTCAATCTCACACCTACTAAATTTTCATATTTATTTCAGGCATAAATGGATTCTAAAATTTTGTGGCTTAAGGAAAAAAAATAATAAAAGTTCAGTGAACACAGTAGAGGCTGGAATGCTGAGACATTTCAGCATGGAGATGTAGAAGCAAAGGCAGGGTTGTGGAGCCGACCTGGGTGTCTGTTCATGATCAGGGCTCAAACCAAATGCTGCCCATGGGATTATAAGGCAAGAGCAATGCCCCAGACCTACCTGGACCTTAGGTTCTCTTCCCGGGCCTTCTCTTCTGCCTCTGCCTTCCTTGCTCAGGAAGGCTCACACAGTCATTGAAAAATCGAGATTTTGAAAGATTTTCAAGGATCACCAAGTCAATCACTGAGAAGGAGAAAAATAAAAGGGAAAGAGTTGAGCATCACATGCGAGGGGACGTTCAATTCAAACAGCTCCTGGGGAGTTACAATTCTCCTTACAGGCTGAACAGTGGGTGCCTATGTGCCGCTGGCAAGCCCACAGCAGTTTAAGGCAATATTTTGGTCAGCAGGTGTAGACCCCAAATGAACAGTGGTTTAAGACCTGGATTGTGAGAGGCAGACATGTGCTGAAATTAGACGAGCATTCTCGGGCTATTATTTAACATTCTACATATGTGAGATCCAGAATGAAAGAATGAGAATTATCTTAAAATCCCTGCTAAAGCAGGGCCTGCTTTCTCTAGGCAATCTCAAGCTTTAGTAGTTCAGACAGATTCTCTAGCTGACAATTAATATTAATGGGTAGATTTCACAATGTGGCATTATCACACGGGAGATGGGTGGGCACACCATCTGGGTTTTGGCAGGTATTAGATGTAATCAAAGGGATTACTTGGCTCAGGGAGAAATAGAAAACCTTGGGTTTGTTTAGTCTCTTTCCTCTTTTGTTTGGACGCAGCTCTAGGTGTGCTTAACTATTTTCCCCTTGTCCTTTATTTGTGGTCGGGAACATCTCCAGGAGAAAACAAAACAAAATAAAAAGGGATGGACAACCCACAAAGATCGTTTGGATATGGAATTATGACCCATTTTCCCTTCTCACTAAAAATTCACCAAATATTTATTCCATGCCTACTGTGGATAAGGAGCTCTGCCAGGACACCTCCATCAGCTTTAGTTCAAACAAAACGTCAGTGTTCACAGGTCTATTTCTGGATACCGTAGGTCAAAGGGCACACTGAGTCCTCAAAAGATAATACACAATTTCTTGATCAATTTTTGCCCCCTTCCCTCCATTTGTCTCCATTCCCCACCCACCCACACACATACACACAGACATATACACACACAAGAAAGTATTTAGGAGATCAAGTGCTTTCCCAGTGATCCAGTGGTTAAGAATCTGCCTGCCAATGCAGCAGACACAGATTCGAACCCTGGTCCAAGAAGATCCCACATGCCATGGGGCAGCTAAGCCTGTGCACCGCAACTACTGAGCCCGCTCTAGAGCCTGCAAGCCACAGCTACTGAAGCCCACACGCTCTAGAGCTTGTGCTCTGCAACAACAGAAGCCACTGCAACGTGAAGCCCGCACACCGCAATGAAGAGTAGCCCCCGCTCACCACAACTAGAGAAAGGCTGCGAAGAGCAACAAAGACCCAATGCAGCCAAAAAAAAAAAAAACTCAAAGGGAGCTTCCAGCTCAGATTTTAGAAAAAATAATCATTTAATTGGATTGCTTATTGGAAACATTCAAGGAACTAGACCAAGGAGCCTACACAGGTGTACATGTTTATTTTCAGTAAAAATAAACGAAGTTGTTGGTTGGTTAACACTAACACTTGATTAGGCAGTCTCAAGGTACCAGAACCCTTCTGATTGCTGCTGCAGGTAAACGTGTGAGTCTTACACTGACCTATGCTCTGATGATGAGTGCGAAGATGGCATGCAACCCAAGACATCCTACTCATGAAGAAGCACTTCTAACCCTCCGGTTTCCCTGTGGGACTGTCCTGCATCCCACAGATACATGCCCCGGGGACCCACAAGGCACTGTCTTTGCTCCATAGTCATCACCCATCCAGGGAAGACGGCAGCACCATCACCCCAGCCGTCACTGGCTGGTGAAGCAGCCCTCACCTGCAGGCCCTCCTCTGCACCTCATCGCAAGCAGACAGGACCACAAAAGAACCCAGGCTCTGTCAAGGTTACTTCTGGGTCTGATCATCTTGTCCCAGGAAACCCAGCATGTAGGATGTGTATACTTAGCCCTTTATTACAGGATGGTGATTATGACCCCCAATTTTCTGTAAACATGGCCCAAGGCTGAGACCACCTTGTCCCATTTGCAACAGTAGCAAGACAATACAGGATCCATTTCCTCTTTGCCTTCTTTACCATGTCACCTTACCACAGACAGTGCATCCTCTAGCAGCTCCCTAAGCAGCTAAAACAAACTCAGCTGACACCACTGTCTCTCTCCATCAGCTACTCCCAGGCATCTTTTCAGGTACAACAGGCATACACTCCACGCTTCATTTGAATTTTTATAAAATTGTGTTCTTAACAACACAACTGCATATTCAACTGCCCAGATCCACTTGAGATCTTAAAGCTGCATGTCCAAGAGGCTGGCAATTGACCTACACACACATCAGCACAGGTGGCTTTGGAAATGTAGGTTCATTAAGATTAAAGACAATGAAGAATTCAGTTCTTCAGCCACACTTCAGGCATGCAATTGTTACATGTGGCTGCTGCTGCTGTGACTGCTAAGTCATTTCAGTCCTGTCCAACATGTGGCTAACAGCTATCAAATACTGGACAGGGAAGAGGCCGAACACTTTCATCATCACAGAAACTTCTACTGGACTGTGAGGCTAGAGGATGTGAGGACAGAAGAGGGAAGTTTTCTCAGAGCCTGCAGAGACGAGCTTGGGGAAGCCAGGCCTCATGCTCATGGTTTTCACTCAAATCCACTCAAATCTAAATGCCAGCATTTCCTCTGCAGACGTGACACCCAGAATTTCAATGGGAAGTGAAGCGGGCAGTGGTGAAAAACCTCCACGGTGCAGAATTCTGGGGCAAATTCTTTGCTAAATTCTGGGGGAAATTCTTTGCTAACGGGTGGAAGGGAAAAGAAGCTTCCTGGGCAGGCATTCGAGGGCGGTTCACACTCCCGCGCTTCCAGCTTCTCGACCATGACCCAAGCTCAGGTGGGGCCCAGCTGTCGCGGGTGTGAGAGCCCAGGACTCCGGTGGATGCCCGGCTGGCGCCGCGTGCGTCCAGCAGCCTCCCGCCGTGTCCTTTAGCACGAGGGCGGGCAGCGCGGGACAAAGGCTCAGGCAGGCGGCAGCTGCCAGGTTC
>NW_011495046.1:4320048-4337261 GCF_000754665.1 Bison bison bison
CCTTTGTCTGCGGCGCGCCGAGGGCCGGGTCCGCAGGAAGCGCGCGCCATCGTGCGGCCGGAGTCTGGCACTGCGCCCCTGGAGGCGCTGCGCGACCCTCGCGCGGCTGGAACCACCGAGCTTCGCCGAAATCCTCGTGGGGACCGCGGTGTGATTCCGGAGGCGACTGCTAGACCCGCTATGGCCCGTTCTATTAGATCATGCTGTGTGTTAGGGAAACACATGACCACTCTTGATAAAGGCAGCTGAGCCATGGCCAGCAGAAAAGGTAGAGGAAAGTGGACACACTTGTCTATGTACGATGAAAAATATCCAATAGCTATGATCACTAATATTTGTTAATATAGTTGCTTGCATATACATGGAATGGAATATCTCCGGAATGTCGCAAAAGAAACTGGTTACAGTACTTTGCCCTGGTGACCTAAGGGACTCATGTGTCTAGGGGATGATTATGAGAGGGTGGCTCCTGATCCTTTGGACTTTCATAGGATGTACATGTATTTCCTGTATGAAACTAAAGCATTTAATAATATAAAGAAATGGTGGATAGAATGTGTCTGTGGTGTGTACCATGTGCAAATGTGGAGCCAAAGAGAAGTAAATATAGTCATTAAACATTCCAGGTACTGCTCTCTGGAGACCCTGGGTCTCCAGGGACAACTCATCAACTGCCAGAAATGGAATTAACCATCATTTTCTATGTAATATGGCCAAGCACAGGTTTTCTCATCTTGAATGACCCTGTTCAGCAGGTGAGTCTCTTGTAGTCTTAGTGAGGATGCAAAATGTGTCTTGTCTCTTTATTGACTAAACTCCTCTCACATAATTTTTGTCTCAGAAAATGCTCACTGGGGGAGATTAGCAGAAAAGGAGTAGTTACCCTCTGACTTATTTTATTTAATTTTTTTTTTTTCGGTGGCACCGCATGGCTTGGGGGATCTTAGTTCCTGACCGAGGGATCAAATCTCAGGGCCTCGGCAGTGAAAGTTCGGAGCCCTAACCACAGAATACCCCACTGACTTATTTTAGGAGGCAGGAGTGGAGTTGAAGCTCTCAGAAATGATAGTCTATCTCCCTCCAACCTAATCTTCTAACCAGTTAACCCCACTTTTCAGCATGGATTCCAACAAATTTAACCTATGAGGCCACATAGGTGGGATCGATCCCTGGGTCAGGAAGATTCGCTGGAGGAAGAAATGGCAACCCACTCCAGTATTTTTGCTTGGGAAATCCCATGGACAGAGGAGCCTGGCGGGCTAGAGTCCATGGGATCCGAAAGAATCAGACACAACTGAGTGTGCACACACACACACCAAGTTAGAATTGGTTATACTTAAGCTCCTTCCACTCTCCGCAGCCTTGACTCTGTGACATACTTGCAGACGTGGGCCTTATGAGATGGCCCCAGTCACTTAATGGGCCCCTGAGAGCATTAAATCCAGCCAAGGATATCTACATGTGCACCAGGCCTAGAACTCCCCCAGGTAAGAACCACATCATTACCCTCTTGGTGAATCAGGGTCAGGTTCAATTTTGTTGAACCGAACTCTAAGCTGGTTCTTTATTGACCAGGAAGTGTTCTATGAGGTCACAGAAATGATGGGGCACACAGATTGTCATCCTTGCAGTTGGGATGAAAGACGTGTGGGCAACAGAACTGGCTTTAGAGCCTGAAGGATCATAAGGAAGACTTAAACTGCATGGTAAATGGGGGCAGCTAGAGTCCTGAGAGCAGGGAGAGCAGGGCCAGGAAGGCCTCACCTGGGAGAGAATCCACCTGGGCTGGGTAGAGGGGAGTATGTGTATACATATGTATACACATGTGTACCCGTGTGGGGGGGGGGGCATGGGCACATGTGTATGGTTGGGTCTGGACAGTGAGCACTCAGGAGCCCTGCTTCGCCTGCCTGCTTGGAGCAGATGGGCTAATCTGAGGAGCAGGTAAGAACTTCTTGACTCACTGCCATGCATGCATGCATATAAGTCGCTTCAGTCATGTCCGACTCTTTGCTATCCTGCCAGGCTCCACTGTCCATGAGATTCTCCAGGCAGAATAACTGGTATGGGTTGCCATGCCCTCCTCCAGGGGATCTTCCCAACCCAGGGATTAAACTCGTGTCTCTTATGTCTCCTACACTGACAAGCAGATTCTTTACCACTAGCACCACTGGACTCAGAAATCTCTCAAACACAGAAGGGAGGTGGGAAGGGGAAACTTGAAAGGACAGCAAGAACTTGATCGGCATTTCCTCCACAGTGAGGGAGGGCATTCTGGGTGCATGTAAGAAGTGCACAAGGCAGGAGGCAGTCATGCTGGTTTTCCTGTTTTCTCTTTAGAACTCAGGGTGGGTGTGTCCTTCCCAGGTCTCTCTTGGACCTGCTTTGCCCTGCTTCCGGTGGGGTAGACCAAATAAATTGTAATAGTAAGGAGCCCACTGCTTGGAAAATCTGCCCAACAAACTGGAATGCACTTATAAAACCCTTCCCTTGGGAAAAGGGCCAGTTCCACACGCAGGGGCTTCTGAGCCAGATCCACTTTTTGAGCACCCACTGCCAGCAGGCATGATCTTCAGTTTGCTTTGTCGGGATCCCTGTGACCTAGGGGCTTCCCTGGTGGCTCAGACAGTAAAGAATCTGCCTGCAACCCAGGTTCAACCCCTGGGTCCGTCCGTCAGATCCCTTTGAGAAGGAAATGGCAACCCACTCCAGTATTCTTGCCTGGAGAATCCCATGGACAGAAAACTGAGCAACTGGCACTTTCACTGTGACCTAAGGAGGGTAGCAGTGGACCCCACTCTCTCCACAGCTCCAGAGAAGACAGCATTTCCACACCACCATCAGTGTTTGGATGGACACGATCTTGGGAAACTGCTCACTAGTCGTGTTTTCTGCCTTGGTAAGTGGTTAAGATGCCTCTTGCCTGAATCAAAGCTGATGGACCATGTCAGGAGTCAGAGACGTCCTCCAGCCCCTAACCACTCCATATAACCTTCCTGTCTGCTCTCAGAAGAGAAGACTGTTGCTGTTGGCTCCTTGAGGAAGACTTGGGCCCCAGTGCCTGTCTTCCAGGTGGGGAAGCCCTTTGTCCTCTCCATGGGGGAGCCAGGAATCTTCAAAGGCTTGCTCTGGGCTCCCCCTGGGCTCCTGGCTCGTGGGAGGCTGAGGTTGGTGAGAATTAATTGTAAAGTGCATTGAGAGGCACAAATGAAAACCAGTCCCGCGGCGGAGAGATTATTACTGTTGGCAATTTGGGTTTTCTGAAATAGCTCTTAGGATTATGACTGTGGCAGCCGAAACCCCAGAGGTGAGCTCAAGGCTGATAGATTTTTGAGTGGCCCCATTTTGCTCAGCCTCCCTGAAGGTGAGCGAGACAGACCGGGTCCTGAGCTGGGTTGGGCTGGGAGTTGAGACCCCTCCAAGGGCTGCAGATGCAAGACAGCTGAAGGCTGACCCCCACGTTCTTGAGAGAGGGTCCCCAGACTTGCCAGCATAATTTCCTTCTCACTTCACTGTTCCCTTTCCCGTCTGAACTGGCAGGTGACCTACGGGGGAGCCGCGTGCAAATTGATTCGGAGGCGATCGATGGCTAGGGGCGCGGCCCAGCTCGCTGCCGTGTCACTGATCCTCTCCAAATCGATTCACACACCGTTTCTTCTCCGCACACCTGCCATGTCAGATGGAGAGGCATCAGTGAAGTGAGAAGAAAATCATGCGTTCCTTCCTTAGGTCTGTGTTGCCGCTGCAGCCGCCACGGAGCCGGCTGCTCCTGGCTCTCCACGGGCTCCCTGGCCGCCAACATGCACCTCGGGGAATTGAGTGTCCCTTCCATGCACATGGAGGAACAACCCAGGAGGCAAGGGAGCTGCCCGGATCCTGGCCTTGGCACCACCCCACGGAGGCCTCTGAATCACCAGACCACCAAGATCCCCCTCTCCCACCACACAGGGCTCCTAGGGCCTTTGCTCCCAGCTTTTTGTTTACTCTCTTCAAAGACCATTGTGGACCAACCTATAAACAGACCACTTACTTGTTGGAGCCAGAGTCATTCAATATTTGAAGTCAGTTCATCTGAATGAATTCATGCATCCATTCATCCACTGGACCAACCTCTGTAGACGCCCCCAACCCCAGAGCACCCAGTGCTGCCCTGAGATCAGGCTGGCTCCTCAGGCTTCTAAATTATCACCAAAACAATCCGCTTTGGAGAAGACAGACCAAGGTCCTAGGAGCACCCAAGAATAGCCTGAGCCAACATAAATCAGAGAACAAGTCAAATAATGGAAAGATTCCTGCAGCAATTTAACGCACACCTCATCGACTTACTGCAGTTCTGTTAGTCCCCTCACTGTGTTACTGGGCTGCTAGGAGATGAGTTTGCACAGAGAGAAACAGACTGTCACTAAGCACAGTTCTTTCAGAGCAAGACTTTCTCAATGAAGGAAGCAGTGCATTTTACATTCTGGTGCAAACAGTTCTTAAATCTGTGCTTTGAGTCAGGACCACCGAATCCATTAGTGCTGCAGTCCAGGGGGTCGTGAAGAGTCGGACACGACTTAGGCGACTGAACAAAAACACTGTAGGCATAGTGCTTTGGCCCCCAAACACTTTTAGGGACTCTGGTAGGCTGAATAATGTCCTCCTCCCCCAAGAGGACCACATTCTAATTCCCAGAACCCATGGACATGACATGGCAAAAGGGACTGCGCAGACGTGATTACACTAAGGAGCTTGAGATGGGGAGATGATCTGGATTAGCTGGGTGGGCCCCAAATAATCACGGAGGCTCTTATAAGAGGGAAGCAGGAGAGGAAGGGTTAGAAAAGGAGATGGAATGATGGAAGCAGAGTTCAGAGACTCAGAGAGAGGTTTGAAGATGTTCATCTGCTGACTTTGAAGACAGAAGAGGCACAAGCAACGAGATGCACACAGCCTCTAGAATCTCAACACGACTTTCTCCAGGAGGAGCCAGACCTGCCAACACTTTGACTTCAGCCCAGTGAGACAGACTCTGGACTTCTCACCTCCAGAACCATAAGATAATAAATTTGTGTTACTTGATGCTGCTAAATCTGTGGTCATTTGTTATAGCAGCCATAGGAAACTAACAAGAAGAAGTGAAGTTGCTCAGTCATGTCTGATTCTTTGCAACCCCATGGACTTTAGCCCACCAGGCTCCTCGGCCCATGGGATTCTCCAGGCAAGAATACTGGAGTGGGTTGCCATTTCCTTCTCCAGGGGATCTTCCCAACCCAGGGATCGAACCCAGGTCTCCAGCATTGCAGGCAGACGCTTTAACCTCTGAGCCACCAGGGAAGCCTTGTTAGGAAACTAACAAGGGAGTCCACAAAAATGTTTTGGCTTCTTTTCAGAAGAAAAAAGAATGAATTTTTAAGGTTAAATAAGATGTTTTAACATTTTTAAGATGTTGTATATTATTATTTTTTAATATTTATTTAGTTTGCTGTGCCAGATCTTAGTTGCAGCATATGGGATCTAGTTCCCTGACAAAGGATTGGAAGCCACGATGTGACCCTGCTTCAGGCAGCAGTAATCATGAGAATTTTAGCAATTCTAGAAGGATAAGACAGCACAGATCCAATGCAGAACTAAACAATCCATTTCACCACCAATCTTAAAACAACCGTTCTGGCTGCTTATTGTAAATCCTTCAAAACCCAATATTTTAAAATAGAATTTAAAACTGAGCTAAATTTATTTGTCAGAGTACATCCAAGTGACTTAGTTATAATAAGAGAGCCTGGGTCTGCCTCTTTTTTATACTATCTTCTGTTGTACAGAAAAGGACTTCCCTCAAAATTAATGGTGTTTCCACATTTATAAACAAGAATTCCTTTTGTATGAGAAGCCCCCTTGGAGATTTCTGGATTGCCTAGAAGCTAAATAAACTAAAAGTTGTTGTTGTTTTTTTTTAATTTAAATTCTTTAATCCTGCTTCTGCCTGTTCTTGAGCCACTGAAATCAAGATTCTCCCACGGGCAGAGAACCAAAGCAGTTCCTCTCAGCAAACTCTTTGACTTACTGTCCAGGTTCTGACACATTCCTCTGCCAACAGAAAATAAGTGAGAACTCTTCCAATGAGCGGTGGCACCTCTTCTCATTTGTAGAAGGGAGTGTCAGCCTGAAACTAGTGGCCAAGTGTTTTGACGCAAAAAGCAAGAATTTCAGGCCAACTGCAGCCAAGTAGGCTATTCTTAGATGTGCATAGGAGGCTGAGAGGTCTCTGTGTGGGTTGTTGGGAAGTGGTTAGGGATTTGTGACTTTTAAGTGGCTCTTGAAAAATGTTTAGAGATGAACAAGCCCCTGCGAATCCCATTCATCACAGATGCTCAGTACCCCCTGACATTCAGAGCCCTTCTCAAATAGCCACTGGTTTTTAAGGTCTTCCTCAGCCACTCAAGTATCAGCGTGGACTGACCTTCCCACTCCTGATCGCTTTACTCAGGACCGTATTTGTACAATCTGTTTAGGCTGCTACAAAAAAGTACCACAGACCAGGCAGGCACCTCATACCCCATGGAAATCTACTTCTCAGGGTTCTGGAGGCCAAGGAGTCTGAGATCAAAGTACCAGCAAAGTCACAGACATGTGGAAGGGACTTAAGGAACTCTTTGGAGCCTCTTTCATAAAACATTCATTCCATTCATGAGGGCACCAGTCATGACTTAAACACCTCCTAAAGGTCCCACCTTTTAATACTATCATCTTTGGGGGTTAGGATTCCAACACATGAGTTTGGAGGAGACGCCAACATACAGACCATGGCAGATGACGTCCTAAGTAGGACGTGAAGGATACCTTTGTGGAGTCATGTTGACGTGGTCTTCACCCTGGTTGAGTTTCCAGAAGTGTCTTCCGAGGTAATTGCTAACTAGCTGTGGAACTCTGGGCCAATGGTGTTCTGTGGACCTCAGTTCCCATGACTTTAAAATGTATATGGGCCATCGGGAGCACATAGATGTGAGAGGAGGGCTGGGATAAATCAACAGGGAGTGGAGAGAACCAGGGGACTCCAGAGACTGCCAGTGTGCCCAGCTTGCTTTATACGATCTCTTGCATCCGTGTAGACTTTTATTTTCTTCTTTCCTTCTGCCTAGACTGAACGGGCCCTTTTGCTGTTTCTTAGTTGAGTTATCTCCTCCAACAAGATTCTGCAACTCCCAACTCCTCCCTCATGTTCACAGGAACGGCTGGAACCCTCAGTCAGTGCCTACTCTCGTGAAAAGTGCCAGCACCTGACATGTGGGCCACCCTTTTGGAACCTACTTCTCCATTCCCCTGTAATGCTACTTGTGTCCCGCTTTATAAAACGGCAACAGAGGGTGGAGAACTGAGGACTTGGGCAGTCTCCAGACAACTCAGGGCAAAAGCATCACGATTGAGAGGGAAGATTTCTGGCTTAAACTACTCAAATAATTGCTCAGCTGCGTACTTCAGAATGTAGCAGCAGAAGCATTTTGTCTTTCAGCCTTCAGGACATGGCTATGAGATCATCATGGCTCAAAGTCCTTCAAAACACTTACTATTTGCCGAATAGAGGTGGCAAGCTGAGTAGATCAGGCGTGGGGAGAAGAGCTGCTATTCTATTTTGGGAACTCGCGTGTTCACAAAGAGCCAGGTCTTGGAGACACAGTGGTAGATCTGATGTCCTCATGCCTTTGACATCTGAGCAGGAGCTGCTGGAGTCCCATCACATTGAAGAGCCACTTGAAAAGGCTTTATGGTTCGGGATGCTGTGCTTCCTTCCACAACCACTGCCTTCAGTCTCTGTGAGGCTCTTGTTGGCTTAAAGGCTACCAGGACCTCCGAAGGTGTTTTATCAGTCTCTCACAGGGTCAGTCCCTAACAGACTAAGCCGAAAAGAGACAGAAGTAAATAAGCTTAACAAGCTGCTGAATGTTGGTGTCTCAACCAAGTCACTCATCATTCTATTTGGAAGCAGCGTCTCTTTGGACAGGCTGGGCAGAGTGGGGGCTGTCTCCTTTTTTTGTGACAGGAAGAGAGGTGTATCATTGAGCAATTACAAAACAGTGTAATTTCCATAACTGTGCAGATTCATTCATATTGTTAATTCCATGATGTGTGTTTACAGTAATGCAAGGACTGGAGATAAGCCTTGTAAAGATGACCCTTGTGTTCAAAACTCCCATTTCCTCATCTCTCCCTTTGAAATTAATCCGAAGTCAAAAAAAGAAATGTGTTGCCAAAAGAGAAGTGTCCAGAGGTATGGTTGGAGTAAGAAGAAACTCAGGAGAAAGAATCTGAGTCTACAGTGGGGTCCACAAAGACCAACTTTTGGCATGGCAACCCACTCCAGCATTCTTGCCTGGAGAATCCCATGGTCAGAGGAGCCTGGTGGGCTACAGTTCATGGAGGCACAAAGAGTTGGACACGACAGAAGTGATTTAGCATACACGCATGCAAACTGAGACTAGCAGAAGCAGAAAGATTAATAAGAAAATTTTTACTTCCTCCAGTGCTATTATTTGAGATTTGTTAAAAATAAGAGAGTATACTTTATTTACCCAGATATGGGTTGTTTAAAACATGGGAAGTATAAAAATATCTAGATTTTTTTTTAACTGAAGTATAGTTGATTTACAATGTTTCAGGCATACAGCAAAATGATTCAGTTTTAAACACACACACATATATTCTTTTTCAGATTCTTTTCCATTATAGGTCATTACAAGGTATTGAATATAGTTTTATTTCCTATGCAGTAGGTCCTTGTCATTTATCTATTTTATATATAGTAATACCTAGATATTTTGAGGGAACTTGGAATTGTGAGGTGTACCAATATCCTTCTTCTAATGCTGCAGAAATTCCACAAGTTCATAAATTTATTTAGCAAATGACTCTCTATTCAGCCATTTCCTATGGGACCTTGGACAAATCCCTTCCCACTTTTGGACCTGGTATCTTCATTTGTAAATAGAAGAGGAAAGGTGGTCAGATTGTATGGTTTTTAATCTCTACTTCATGTCTTGAGTTCTCCGAGTCCTGTGAAATGTTTTGAGAAATTGCGCTCATTTGTACCTAAGGCAGACCTGGGTGTGAATCTCAGTTCTGCTTACCAATGACCTTGAGTGACTCATTTGATTCTATGAGCCTCAACATCCTCAAATGTAAAAGGGAGTCATGGGTAACCTTCTTATATATAAAGCATAAATATGTATATATAAATAAATGTAAATGTTTATGTATAAATAAATATGTGAAGTATAAAATACATGTAAACTCTCTGCTTAAAAAATGAAAGATAGCCATGATCCATGTGCCAGGCACTAATGGAGAAATACAAAAGGAAAATACAGGACATTGGATGGGCTTTCTAGAAATTTTCAGTCAGGTTGGGGACACTATTATCTATAATGATTTTTATAAATATCCCTCAGTCTCTATTCAGTCACTATTACCTGACTAACCATGAACATTTTTTATTAGCAAGAAATGTTTCCAAATCATTTGAGATACAGCCAGCATATCTGTCCTAACACTGAATTCCCCAGCTTTAATACTTGCAGAAAACAATTGGTTCTCTTTTCACTGAGCTTATATTCACTCCTTGTAATTTGAATCATCCTCTTAATTCCTGGACCCTACCCTTTCTTCTCAAACAAGAGAGTCTGCTTTGGTTTTGACCAAGCCCATATCTTCCTGAATTTCTCAGCTAAATCTCTTCTAATACTTCTCTTTTTCCAACATAAATAGTCTTTGTTCACTCATTGTCCCACCCTGCCTCACCTCTGACTCCAATTAGAGCAATATTTGTTTTTCCTTTTTAAGAATCTTTCTAGCTTCTACTACTCAGATATGAGGCAACCCAGCTCGTGTTAAAAGCCCTTCATTATGGTCACAGAAAATCTGCTCTGACAAGATCCACCTCGACAAGACTGTGTTCCTGGATTTCCTTCCTCATTTTATCTGTCATCTCACTTTCTAGGTCACATCATTTCCTGGCATCTAACGTGTTGTCCGTTTATATATATATTTTAAAGAAATGGAGGCGTGGCATGTGGAATGAACGCCTTGTGGGGTTGGGATATAGAAAAGGCTCTTCTAATGTAGGGGCACCTGCAATTTTCTGGAGAAGGAAGAGGAACACATACACACAACCGTTTCTCCAAAGAGCCTGTCAATTTTGATGGGGATTTTAGTTCTTTGAGACAGCCAATGGCTGTCCAAAGCCCAAATGTGGACTCCAATCAAGCCTTCAAGGAAGTGAGTAAGAATGTTTGCTGGATTATTCCAGAAACATAGACCACACCAGCATGGAGGCGTTGAGGTTGGGGGGCTTGGGAATATGAGGACTCCGGGATAGGATGACCTTGCAAGACCACCCTCTTAGGAAATAGCCAGTCAATGCAGTAGGTCAACTTGCATCAGGCTGGTCCAATACCTTTATGCTGATATCCTGGTCCTCTGACCAGTCTGTGACATGCTTTATGATAATACAGACGTACCTCAGAGATCTTGTGGCACTGGTTCCAGACCACTGCAATAAAGCAAATATCATAATAAAGCAAGTCCCATGAATTTTTTGGTTTCCCAGTGCAGACAAAATTTATGTTTATACTACACTGTAGTCTATAAGTTTTCAATAGCATTGCATCTTAAAAAAATACATATACTTTAATTTTTAAAATACTTTGTTGCTGAAAAGACTGTCATCTGACAATGAGAGTTGCCACACACAAAAAATTCAATATCTGCTGCTGCTGCTGCTGCTAAGTCGCTTCAGTCGTGTCCGACTCTGTGCGATCCCATAGACAGCAGCCCACCAGTCTCCCCCGTCCCTGGGATTCTCCAGGCAAGAAACTGGAGTGGGTTGCCAGTTCCTTCTCCAATGCATGAAAGTGAAAAGAAGAATACCATAAAGCAAAATGTCCTAAAACAAGGTCGGCCTCTGATGCTATTTATTAACTGTTTATAGCTTCCAGCACTGTGCTAAGCAGGTGACAAACACAATTACGGGGACGCTTTCACAGCCCCATCAAAGGGAGGTTATGTTACTATGGTTCCCATATACAGTGAGGAAACTGAGGCCCCATAAGCTGAAATGACTTATAATAAGGTGCAGAGTAAAAGGCAGAATCAAGATGTGCTGTGGGCAGTGAGGCTCAAGTCCAGGCTCTTAGCTTAACTTGGTTAGTTTTATGGGTTGATTTGAAATCCCCCCCACCTTCTCCATCAAATACCCAGACATGCTGGAGCAGGATTTTGAGATAAAGTGAGGTCCTTAAGGTGGACCCTAATCCAGTATGATGTATATCCTTATAAAAGAGGAAATTTGAACATGGAGACAGACATGCACAGTGGGAAGATGATATGAAGAGACATAGGGAGAAGATGACCATCGACGGGCCAAGGAGACAAACTTCCCTGGTGGTCCAGTGGTTAAGACTCCATGCTTCCAATGCAGAGGTCATGGGTTCAATCCTTGGTCAGGGAACTGAGATGCCACATGTTGCAAGGTGTGGCCAAAAATTAAAGAAATAAACAGATAGATAAGCCAAGGAGAGGGGCCTACAACAAGATTCTTCCTCACAGTCCTCACAAAGAATCAACCCCGTCTACAGCTTGATTTCAGATTTCCGGCCTGTAGAACTGTGAGACCATACACTTCTGTCACTGAAGCCTCCTAGTCTGTGGTACTTGGTCATGGTGGCCCTGGCAAGATACTATAGTCAGTGATCCTTGTTGTGAAGCAAAGGGGCACTCCAAAATTCATTCCGCAAAAACTCATGTTTTCTCTTTCAGCCTGATTATTTGACCCTGGCTGGAGTTCATTCAGGGCTTCCCAAGTGGCACAGGTAAAGAACCTGTCTGCCAATGCAGGAGACCCAAGAGACACAGGTTTGATTCCTGGGTCAGGAAGATTGCCTGGAGGAGGGCATAGTAACAACCTCCAGTATTCTTGCCTGGAGAATCCCACAGACAGAGGAGCCTGGTGGGCTACAGTCCATGGGGTCACAAAGAGTCAGGTATGGCTGAAGCGACTTAGCATGCAGTCATGGGGTTCATTCACATGCTTTTAAATCCTAGGACTGCAGGGAATAAACCAACAGGGGTTAAAGTATTCTTCGACAAGGATGTGTAACATGCACCCAGGTTCTGGCATCAGCAGCAGGGCCCAGAGCAAAGGCAGCTAAAGCCCCCCCAGAATACACTCACCAGCAGGCAAGTCACCAAGGTTTGCATAAAAGAGAATAGCTTAGTATAATTTAAAATCACCACCTAGAGGGACACTCAAATCCTCCTCCTGCTCTTTAGACTTGGGCCTGGGTCTTCAAGAAAGGGGACCATGGAGTCTTCCCTGGTGGTCCAGTGGTTAAGACTCTGAGCTTCCAATGCAGGGGGCACAGGTTCAATCTTTGGTTGGGAAACTAAGATCCCACATGCTTACTGCAGCCAAAAAATAAAGAGAGAGGACCATGGATGAATAATGTGAGTGTGATGTCCACACGGCATCTAAGTAGCACACTGCTTACAGATAAATCCATGTTGACTCTCACTGATTAGTGTTTCATCCATGTGTATGTTCTATCAACTGTGGATTCAGGACCAGATTCTTAGATGAGCTAATGAGGCTTAACACCTTAACAAAGCAATATCTGACATCCTCTGATTAAACAATATTGACCAACTACACACTTGTTCTTTCTCTACATTTCCTTCCTTTTTCCTCTCCTCCCTTCCTATTTGTCTATCTACTCTGGGTATACACTTTTCATATTTCCATTCTGATTTGCATATATCCATAGAAGGTATATTAGTTCTGGAGGGCTGCTGTAACAAATTTTCATAAATTTTGAGGCTTAAAATGATAAAAATTTCTCTTGCAGTTCTGAAGGCCAGACACCCCAAATCAAGGTGTAGAACAGTTGATTCCCTTCTGGGATCTCAGAGGAAGAATCTGTTCAATTCCACTCTCCTAGATTCAGGTGGTTGCCAGCAATCCCTGGCATTCCTTGGGTTGTAGCAAAATAATTTCAGTCTCTTCCTCCATTGTCACATGGAATTCTTCTCATGTCCAAATTCCCCTCTTCTGGATTTAAGGCCCAATCTTATATGGTATGGGCTTCCCTAGAGGCTCAGTGGTATAGAATCCGCCTGCAAATTCGGGAGATGCATATTGGATCCCTGAGTGGGAAAGATCCCCTAGAGAAGGAAATGGTAACCCACTCCAGTATTCTTCACTGGGAAATCCCATGGACAGAAGAGTCTGAGGGTCTATAGTCCGTGAGGTCACAAGAGTCAGACAAATGTGGTATGATCTTGTTTTTAACTTGACTACATCTGCAAAGACTTACTTCCAAGAAAGGTCATGTTCACAGATTCCAGGTAGACATGAAATAACTTTGTGGGGACACTATTCAACCCAATGCAGAAGGTGGCTACCACCAAGCATGAAGCCGGTGCCCTGTCTCCTCGCCATGGGCTCCCTCCAAGAGCCCTTTCAGGTCAAAACCAGTGTCAAGGCCTAGTTGTAGTGGGGCCAGCCAGCTCCCAGATTATGTTGGTTCCTCGACTCAGAACCAGCTTATAACTGGAGGTCAAACCAGAATTGGAGTTTCAAGTCCCCTCACAATAATAAAACATTAATTCTGCTTAAGAAGTCATCCTACCATTTTGTCACCCTAGGACATCACTAGACTTCCCGATGGGGTTGAGTTGCCCTAATGTGCAGGAGCCCCTGGGATCCTCCTGCAGACCAATTGCCCTCTGCTTAGTTAGATCTGGTTGCCAAGTCAGTTCATAGAAACTGGATGCTATTTACATTGCTCTCTTTGACAATACTGAATCATGTGACTGGAATGTACAGGAGAAGGACCTGGTGAATTTGTGGCATTTATTTTCAAGACTGATTGAGTCCAGCAACTATCCAGTATAGTCCACATTCTTCTTTGCTCTCTTTTTAAAAAAACATACATTTAGACTCACTGTAAAAGACCCTGATGCTGGGAAAGATTGAGGGCAAGAGGAGAAGGGGGTGACAGAGGATGAGATGGTTGGATGGCATCCATCACTGACTCAATGGACATTAGTTTAAGCAAACTCTGGGAGATGGTGAAGGACAGGGAAGCCTGGAGTGCTGCAGTTCATGGGGTCACTAAGAGTTGGACACGACTTAGCAACCAAACGACAACAGTAGTTATTAACGTGGAAAAGTATCTGAAAGCTATTATGTTTAAAAAATAGTAGGTGACAAAAAAAGTATATATAACTTGGTCTCAATTGTGTGGAGAGTAAATATAGAGATACATTTATAAGTCATAATAACAACAATAACAACAAGCAAATATTAAACACTGTGCTCCCATTTATGAACATTTTACATATTTTAATCCTCACAACAGCCCTATTAAGGGTCTATTTTTATCCTTACTTTACCACTTTCTGTTTTTTTAAGTATTTATTTATTTTTGGCTGTGTTAGGTCTTAGTTGCAGCACATAGGATATTTCCTTGAGGTGTGCAGGCTTCTCTCTAGCTGTGGCTTGAGGGCTTACTTGCCTGTAGCACGTGGGATCTTAGTTCCCCAGTGAGGGACCTTATTCACTTCCCCTGCATTAGAAGGTGTACTCTTAACCACTGAACCACCAGGGACATCTCCACCACTTTCAGTAGAGTTGGCTAATCTGCTACATAAATATTATACGTGACATATTGATATTCACAAATCAGAGGGAAAGAGTTGTATTTAAATATTTTAAAATAGAAATTAAATTTTGTGAACCTATAGAAAATCATAAATATAAATCTTAAATAAGCTTTTAGGTGTCTTTATTATATTTGGGGACTTGGGGGACATATTTGATTCTTCCCTAAGTATAAAGTATTTTCTTCAGGAATGTTCCCTGGTTTTTGAACTTATATTCTTATCCTTTGATTCATTCAATTTTTGGCCATTCTTTCATCAAGTTTAAAAAACTCTTAGAGGGAGAAGGGTTAAGAGCAGCTTAGAGTTTTATGGGGAACAGCCAACTTCTTCCTTTCCAAGATCTGCTGTGTACTTCCTGCTTCTCTCACTGGGGGCAAATAAAAAACAGGAGATTTAAGAGATAAATTATCCCTGTGAAAGTCCCCCAGAACAGAGTAAAAATAATTGAAAAATGATAACAAGTGGCTGAAATGTTTGGAGAGATAAATGTGATTTATCATAGAGCACATAAGCACAGACATGAAATTGTAACTACAGACCTTCCCTTAACATCTGTGTGACCTACAGAGCATCCATAAAACTTCCACCACACACAAAAACCCATGTATTTCTTGTTGGAGATGAACCCTGGTTTGTGTTCTACTTTCTCAGAGGCACCTTTTAATTTTTTCTTGTTTTGTTTTTAATCCATCTTGAGAGGTATTTCTTAAGATCTTAAGCAAAAACTTGAGAACAAAAGCAGCTCCGAATCTGTACATGGTGAAGTCAAGGCTATACATTTTTGAGTCTTCGTGTGAGATGTGAAAGATTGTTTTATGTAAGAGATTTTTTTCTTCTCAACATATTTGCTTAAGAAAGAGGGGAGAACAGAACATATGCTTATTGCTTCATTGTTATCAGCGAGTTAGTTTTAAGTTTCTGCCAGCACAGTATTTTCCCTTCTTATAGCTGATTTTCTCACCATCCTGTGACAGAATATGAGACAAGCACCGCCACTAAAGAGATAAAGGTTTCCAAGAAGAGCCTTGTGCGCTTTGGTATGGAAATGGAAGGTTTACGCTTCTTTGAGTTTTTTTTTTTTTTTTTAAGTTTAGCAGCCAAGAATTCAAGAGTTAAGGCTGATAAAACTGCATTAAGATTATCTCACCTGCCCAAGTGTGGGAGAAAACATGAGTCCAGAATAAATTGCTTTTCTCAAAATAGAAAGACTTTTCTAGCTTTATTTGGCCTGGGAACAAAGCCAAAAGGTAGGTGGGGCTTCCTCCCCCCACATCCCCTTCTTGGATGGTTGGGAGCTCAGAAATTGGGAATCTCCCAACACCTGAATGGGTGAAATGAGGGCTTGGGCTCCCCCAAAGAGCAGGGGACAGGATGGGATACAGGCAGCCACGACGGGGGCTACTCCTATATTCTTGAGGCTCATAGATTCATATACCATCAAAAATCCTGATTCAGGACTTGGCATCTCATTTTGAACAGAGTCCTCAGTCATTATTTGTTGAATTGCAGTCTAATACATATATCTGTAGGTGTTTTAAAGACATACTTTCCATAAACAAAAATACCTTACAGGCAAAGCCAACACCAATTCCAACAAGTGTGTATCAGTTCAGTTCAGTCACTCAGTCGTGTCTGACTCTTTGCGACCCCATGAATCGCAGCACGCCAGGCCTCCCTGTCCATCATCAACTCCCGGAGTTTACCCAAACTCATGTGCATCAAGTCAGTGATGCCATCCAACCATCTCATCCTCTGTTGTCCCCTTCTCCTCCCACACCCACTCCCTCCCAGCATCAGGGTCTTTTCCAATGAGTCAGCGCTTCGCATGAGGTGGCCAAAGTATTGGAGTTTCAGCCTCAGCATCAGTCCTTCCACTGAACACCCAGGACTGATTTCCTTTAGGATGGACTGGTTGGATCTTCTTGTAGTCCAAGGGACTTGCAACAGTCTTCTCCAGCACAATTCAAAAGCATCAATTCTTCGGCGCTCAGCTTTCTTCACAGTCCAACTCTCACATCCATACAATACATGACCACTGGAAAAACCATAGTCTTGACTAGATGGACCTTTGTTGGCAAAGTAATATCTCTGCTTTTTAATGTGCTATCTAGGTCAAACTACTGCACAATTGCACTCATCTCACATGCTAGTAAAGTAATGCTCAAAATTCTCCAAGCCAGGCTTCAGCAATATGTGAACCGTGAACTTCCAGATGTTCAAGCTGGTTTTAGAAAAGGCAGAGGAACCTGAGATCAAATTGCCAACATCCACTGGATCATCGAAAAAGCAAAAGAGTTCCAGAAAAACATCTATTTCTGCTTTACTGACTATGCCAAAGCCTTTGACTGTGTGGATCACAATAAACTGTGGAAAATTCTGAAAGAGATGGGAATACCAGACCACCTGATCTGCCTCTTAAAAACCTATATGCAGGTCAGGAAGCAACAGTTAGAACTGGACATGGAACAACAGACTGGTTCCAAATAGGAAAAGGAGTACATCAAGGCTGTATATTGTCACCC
>NW_011495046.1:4337587-4366545 GCF_000754665.1 Bison bison bison
GAAGAGTGAAAAAGTTGGCTTAAAGCTCAACATTCAGAAAACGAAGATCATGGCATCTGGTCCCATCACTTCATGGGAAATAGATGGGAAAACAAGTGTGTATAGGTAGTACTTTATAACCAAATACTGTTGTTAACTCCACTCCGGTCCATCACATAGGCATGTACTGTGAAAGATAAATTACCAACACAAAGTTGACTGTGCTGTCCTGTCAGCCCACCTAACCCAATCACTGCTAGAACTCTTTGGGTTGCTTTTATCCAAATCAACATCTTTCTAATTCCATAGCTGTGCTGGTTAACCAATATCTCAGTTCTTTTTAACACACATCTTCCAAATCCATCAACTTCTCAAATCAGGCCAATTAACGAGAAATCAATTCTGAAACATTATGTTTAAAATTTTAAATTATCACTTAACTACCCATGCCATTGGATCATGGACCAAAAGCCCAAATGGAGACTAATAATTCTTTTAAGACAGCTCTGGATAAGAATGACCTTGAAAAATGTATTTTGCACATGTTCCATTGGTGAATTTTTTGCTGTTCCTTTTTTTTTTTTTTAATGGGAAGCTATCATTTTAGGAGATAATATAGTAACCCTCAGTTAATTCGTATGCTGCTGTTCAATCGAGTTTGAAAGCTGAAGGCCACGAGGTTGTGCTGTAATGGAAAAAAGCTTTTTAACTAAAAGCCAAGAGACCCGGGTTCTAATATCAACTGAGCCGCTGCCTCGCTGTGAGACGGTGGGCAAGTTGCTTAACCTGCCTGTGTCTCAGTCCCTTCTTCTCTAAAATGGAGACAAGGACCCTGTCCTCACACGCTTGGGGTTCTTGGAAGGATGAAAAGCAATGACAGAAGTGGAAGGCTCAGGTGAGTTAGGAGCGTGATGTATTTACCGTGTGTTTGCTTTGTATAGTTTTATCTGTGCCGCCTTCAGACACCAGGCACCTGGCTTTGCTTCAGGAACAAAACTGAATATAAGGCTTATGATCCTGGCCATTGAGTCTGCTCAGCCTGGGTTTGAATCCTGGCTTCACTATATATGCTGAGCAACCTTGGGCAGCCTATAACTTCTATCAGTAACTGCATCTGTAACATGGACGTCATGAGATCTACCTCCTTGGGTTGTTGTGAAGCCTAAGTGAGTCACGGAGACTCAATAAGTATAATGAGGGCTTAATAAAAAATTCTCATACACCTGTGGCGGATTCATTTTGATATTTGGCAAAACTAATACAATTATGTAAAGTTTAAAAATAAAATAAAATTTAAAAAAAATTCTCATACTTCTTGGGGCTAGATATATAAGGATACATTCTTTTATGGAAATTATATAGTCATTACTATGTCCCAAGTTCATTCATCAGGTCTCTGTGTTTAGATAAATGATGTGTTAGTTGCTCAGTTGTGTCCGACTCTCTGAGATGCCACGGACTGTAGCCCACCAGGCTCCTCTGTCCATGGGATTCTCCAAGCAAGAATACTGGAGTGGGTAGTCATGCCCTTCTCCAGGGGATCTTCCCAACCTAAGGATCGAACCCAGGTCTCCCACATTGCAGGCAGATCCTTTACCATCTGAGCCACTAGGGAAGCCTCCTGATTGTGTGAAATAATTGGGAACAAAAACTTCAACTGACTCCTGATCATGTGATCCAAAGAATTCAGCTAGTATTCAAGTTGGAAATTTCTTCAGTCCCTCCAAAAGCCAGAGATTCCTGAGGAGAGAGAGAACACAACCGGTACAGGTATGTTAGCAGAGCATGCAGCAGACACGAAAGAGCTCCTTAAGTGCCAGCACAGAACAAATATGGGCAGTTCAGCCCCAAAATGAGATCATGTGGAGCTGCCCAAATAGTTGTTAATGGGTTTAAAAACACAAATATTGAAATTTTGAAGACAGATGAGAATTCATAGAAATTGCATTTAAAACCAATGTAGTAAATTCAGATTTATGATACATATATATATTTATTATAATACATATATACTGATAATACTTATACTATACTAAAGCAAAGTATATGCTTTTATACTAACAATATATATATAAACAGTATAAATATATATTATACTTATTTTTTGTAAGATATATATTCATAAGATATATATTCAAGTTCAATAAACATCAAATATTGTTCAATACTGTCTGTTGCATGCAATTAATTCTCAAGTTTCCATTTAAATCTCCAGTGTAGTCTTCTCCATCAAGTTCCAAAGAGATAGTCCTAATTTTCCACTGTAGTAAATCTCTTGGGAAACTGTGTGCATTGGAAGGATGCAAAACTCGAGGAAGGGAGACCAGTTAGGAGGCTTTGAGGTAATCCAGGCAAGAGATGGTGGATGATGGATGATGGTGGTTGGAAATCAGAGAGTAGTACTGGAGATGCTGCAAAACCAATGGATTTAGAGTTGTGAAAGAGTTAGAGGCAACAAGAAGTGGAGATGAATTGGATGTGGTCTTAAGCCATCAGGACTGGAAATAGAAATTTGAGACTCGCTATAGAAATCATGGAGTTAAATGAGACCACCTAAAGAGAGTGTACGGAGAAGGCAATGGCACCCCACTCCAGTACTCTTGCCTGGAAAATCCCATGGATGGAGGAACCTGGTAGGCTGCAGTCCATGGGGTCACTAAGAGTCGGACACGACTGAGCGACTTCACTTTCACTTTTCACTTTCATGCATTAAAGAAAGAAATGGCAACCCACTCCAGTGTTCTTGCCTGGAGAATCCAAGGGACGGGGGAGCCTGGTGGGCTTCCATCTATGGGGTCGCACAGAGTCGGACACGACTGAAGCGACTTAGCAGCAGCAAGGAGAGTGTAGGGTGTGAAGAGAAAGGGTCAGGGATGGAATTCCTGAAGAATATCAAAGTGTAAGTGATGGCAGAAGAAACAAAGCAAAGGTGTGACTGGAGGAGTAGGAATAAACCAGAAGAGGGTAATTTCTAGAAGCCAAGGCAAGAGAATTCTGCAAGAAAGGAGTAACACTGCTGTCAAAAACCCAAGAGTAGGGGATGGAGGATTTAAGCTGACAGCTAAGGGGTGTGAGTTTTCCTTTTGAGGTGATAATGTTCTAAAATTGATTATGGCAATTAATATCCAGAATATATAAAGAACTCCTACAACTTAACAACAACAAAAATACCTCAAACAACATAGTTCAAAAATGGGCAAAGAACTTGAATAGACATTTCTCCAAAGAAGATATTCAAACGACCAATAAGCACATGAAGAGATATTTCACTCATTAGGGAAATGCAAATCAAAACCATGATGAGATATAACCTCCCACCTATTAGGATGACTACTATTAAAAAAGTATTGATGAGGATGTGGAGAAATTGAACCCTTGTGCACTGTTGAGTTGAGTGTAAAATGGTGAGGCTACTATGGAAAACAGTACGGCAATTCCTCAAAATATAAGTACCTATGATCCAGCAATACTACTTCTCCATGTACACCCCAAAGAATTGAAAGCCAGGACTCAAAAGGATACCTGTACACCAATGTTAATATCAGCAACTAGCCACAATAACCAAAAGGTGGAAACAATCTAAAGGTCCACAGATGGATAAACAGATGAACAAACTGTGATACATAGCTACAGTGGAATAATACTCAGCCTTAAAAAGGAAGGCAATTCTGACACACGCTACAGTACATCTGAAGTTTAGGGCATTACACCGTGAAGTAAGCCAATCACAAAAACATACTATATGATTCCACATATATGACTCACCTAGAGTAATCAAGTTCATAAGAACAGAGGGATGGTATGGGGAGGGAGGAGGGAGGAGGGATCAGGATAGGGAACACATGTATGCCTGTGGCAGATTCATTTCAATATGTGGCAGAACCAATACAATATTGTAAAGTTTAAAAATAAAATAAAATTAAAAAAAAAAGAAAATAGAATGGCAATTGCCAGAGGCTGAGGGGAAGAGGGGAGTTATTTATTAATGGGTTCAGAGTTTTAGTTTAGCAAGAAGAAAAGTTCTGAACAGAGATGGTGATGATGGTTGCATACCAATGTGAATGAACTCAACACACTAAAATGCAACTTAAAAATGGCTAAGATGGTAAATGTTATGTTCTGTGTATTTTACCACAATAAAAAAATACCCAAGTGATAACTGAAAAAAAAATTGTGGTGATAATTACACAACTCTGAATATACTAATGTATCTAAAATGTGAATACACTAATTGTACTTTTTTAAATGGGTATATTATAGAGTACGTGAATCATATCTCAATAAATCTTTAAAAAAAAAAACTCAAGAATAGTCAAGTAAGAATAGAACTGATCAGTGTTCACATGACAGTTACTAAGAAGTCGTCAGTGCCGCTGGTAGCAGCAGTTTGAGTGAAGGGTGGAGGTGGAAGCCACATGATGAGGAGTGAGCAGAAAGTGAGGAAGGAGGGTGAGACCACCTCACCGTGAGTGTACCCGGCCAGCCAGCGCTAGCCATGCTTTCAACAAGACTGGCTGGAGTAGGGAAGCAAGAAGCAGCAGCATCGAGAAAGGACAAGTGCCAATGGCTTCATTTTTTAAGAAGAGAAAGGCTGGCTTTTAAGAAGAGTGATTTGAGCATTTAACAGTCTCCATGGTTTAGTGACCTGGTTTAATCTCTATGATTTAGACTATGGAGGTTTAGTCACTAAGTCATGTCCAACTCTTGTGATCCCATGACTGTAGCCTACCAGCTCCTCGGTCCATGGGATTTTCCAGGCAAGAATACTGGAGTGGGTTGCCATCTCCTTCTCCAAAAAGTCTCTATGGGAAGGATCCAGGGGAAAGGTGAAGTGTGGCTTTACAGGAGAGGGGATCGCTGATCATTTCAAGTTTGAAGGAGGTTGGCAGAGCTCATGGGTAGAGCTCAGTTTGTGGAGCAGGAGGAGCGAGGGAGGAGAGAGCAGGTTCAGAGGCAAGTCCGTTTGTTGCTAGGATGGCAAGACGGTGAAGGAATTCTGCTTTGATGATGTCGATGATTCTAGGCAAAGTCAGAAAGTGAGAATGAAAAGGAAGATGGCAGAATGGGAGGAAATCTGAGGAAGGTGGAAAAGGCTTGAAATATCTTCTGCAGACAATGAGAAAAGAACCGGGTGGTGAAGGCTGTGTTAGGATTAACAAGTATAAATCTATGGTGGTTTCACTACATGAGGCCCATCACAACCCAGCCATAAGAAATTGAATTCTCTTGCCTCTCTCCTCAAATGCCTTCATCTCCATACTTGCCTATTTCCTTTCCTCCACCTTCCACCCAAGAGGATCTGCTCTGAGGAGCATTCCTCATCTTGCTCTGGGCTGGACTGTGTCTGCTGCCATCACCCTGTTTGACGCCCTTGCCTGAACCACCACACTGAACCCCGAGGAATCATGCAGAAGTGCAGCTCCTGTCATATCTCTTCACAGTTGGCTTCCAAATGACATATGATGTCCTCAGCCCAACCTTGCAAGCTCTCTACAACAGGCCACCTTTACAGCATCATTGTCTCCTTCTCCTTCAGTGTATCCTAACTTAACACTCTTTCCTGTTCACCAGATACTCTTGCATTTCCCTGCCTTGGAATCTCCACTCATGTTGCTCACTCTGTCTAGACTGGAACGCTCTCGCCACTCACTTACCTCTGCCCAATCTCATCTACCACTGAGGACCAATCTCTTGTTAAAACTTGTATGATTCCTTGAATCGGTTCTATCCCAAAACTAGATAATAGCCTCCCTTTTCCATGGTTCTTTGCTAATATTCCTCTTATTTCCTGGCTCCTTTAATAGGTTAGTTGGGAGCAACGATGGTGCTTTTTACAGAGTAGGTACTCAATAAGGATTTGTTGTATTGTGTTGCAATACATTAATGACTGAATTTAGGAAGGGAAGCCATGTCTAATAGGACTTTAGGGAGACTATTCTTTAACCAGTGTGGCAACAACTGATGAGCTTGTGAGCTCTATTCCCTCCAAACACTGCCTTTTTTATGTACATGCTACATCTTTGTGGCAATACAGAATATAAAGTTTATAATTTAACTATTTATTAGTGTACAATTCAGTGCCATTAAGTATACTCACAATAGATGGGGAAACAATGTTAACAGTGAGAGACTTTATTTTCTTGGGCTCCAATATCACTGCAGATGGTGACTGCAGCCATGAAATCAAGACACTTGCTCCTTGGAAGAAAAGTTATGACCAACATAGACAGCATATTAAAAAGCAGAGACATTACTTTGCCAACAAAGGTCCATCTAGTCAAAGCTATGGTTTTACCCGTAGTCATGTATGGGTGTGAGAGCTGGACCATAAAGAAAGCTGAGTGCCAAAGAATTGATGCTTTTGAACTGTGGTATTGGAGAAGACTCTTGAGAGTCCCTTAGACTGAAAGAAGATCTAACCAGTCCATCCTAAAAGAAATCAGTCCTGAGTGTTCATTGGAAGGACTGATGTTGAAGCTGAAACTCCAATATTTGGCCACCTGTTATGAAGAACTGACTCATTGGAAAAAACCCTGATGCTGGGAAAGATTGAAGGCAGGAGAAGGGGACTACAGAAGATGAGATGACTGGATGGCATCACCGACTGATGGACATGACTTTGAGCAAGCTCTGGGAGTTGGTGATGGACAGGGAGGCCTGGTGTGCTGCAATCCATGGGGTCACAAAGAGTCAGACACAACTGAGTAACTGAACTGAACTGAAATATACTCACTATGCCATGTACCCATCCCCATTATCTCTACCCAAACAGTTTTCATCAAACCAATCTCCAGTGGGTATGATCCCTGTAGCCACTAAACAATAACTTCCCCCTTCCCAGGCCTCTAGCCCCTGGAACTTCTATTCTACTTTCTGTCTATGAATTTGCCTTTTCTGCTGCTGCTGCTGCTGAGTTGCTTCAGTCGTGTCCGATTCTATGCGACCCCATAGACGGCAGCCCACAAGGCTCCCCCGTCCCTGGGATTCTTCAGGCAAGAACACTGGAGTGGGTTGCCATTTCCTTCTCCAATGCATGAAACTGAAAAGTGAAAGTGAAGTTGCTGAGTCTTGTCTGACTCTTAGTGACCTCATGGACTGTGGCCCACCAGGCTCCTCTGTCCATGGGATTTTTCCAGGCAAGAGTACTGGAGTGGGGTGCCATTGCCTTCTTCATTGCCTTTTCTAGATACCTCAAATAAGTAGAATCATACAATATATGTCCTTCTGTGTCTGGATGATTTCACTAAGCATGTTTTCAAGGACCATCTACATTATAAGTGAGTGAAGTAACTCAGTCATGACCGACTCTTTGCGAACCCATGGACTCTACAGTCCATGGAATTCTTCAAGCCAGAATACTGGACTGGGTAGCCTTTCTCCTCTCCAGGGGATCCTCCCAACCCAGGGATCAAACCCAGGTCTCCCGCATTGCAGGTGGATTCTTTACCAGCTGAGCTATCAGGGAAGCCCTATCTATGTTATGATGTATGTCAAATTTTCATTTCTTTTTATGGCTGAAGAGTATTCCATTGTACTTATAAACCATATTTTGTATATTCATTGACCTGTCAGGACTTTTCACTTTTCAGCTATTTGAGTAATGGTGCTATTAACATTATTTTGCAAATGTCTCCTCTAGTACCAGCTTTTAATTGTTTTGGATACATACCTAGGAATGAAACTGCTAAGTCATATGGTAGTTCTGGCTTCCCAGGTGGTGCTAGTGGTACAGAACCCACCTGAAAATGCAGAAGACATAGGTTTGATCCCTGCATCAGGAAGATCCCCTGGAGAAGGGCATGGCAACCCACTCTAGTATTCTTGCCTAGAGAATCCCATGGACAGAGGAGCCTGGTGGGCTACAGTTCACGGGGTCTCAAAGAGTCGGACACGACTGAAGTGACTTAGCACACACAAGCACACACGTAGTTCTATGTCTGACTTTTTGAAGATCTGCCAACTTTCTTTCCACAGAGGCTGCACCATTTTACATTCTCACCAGCAAAGCACAGTCAGTCAGTCAGTTCAGTTGCTCAGTCATATCCAACTCTTTGCGACCCCATGAATCGCAGCACGCCAGGCCTCCGTGTCCATCACCAACTCCCGGAGTTCACTCAGACTCACGTCCATCGAGTTGGTGATGCCATCCAGCCATCTCATCTTCTGTTGTCCCCTTCTCCTCCTGCCCCCAATCCCTCCCAGCATTAGAGTCTTTTCCAGTGAGTCAACTCTTCGCATGAGGTGGCCAAAGTACTGGAGTTTCAGCTTTAGCATCATTCCTTCCAAAGAAATCCCAGGGCTGATCTCCTTCAGAATGGACTGGTTGGATCTCCTTGCAGTCCAAGGGACTCTCAAGAGTCTTCTCCAACACCACAGTTCAAAAGCATCAATTCTTTGGCGCTCAGCTTTCTTCACAGTTCAACTCTCACATCCATAAGCACAGCATTCCAATTTATCTACATCCTCACTAACACTTGTGCTATTGTTTTAAAAATTACAGCCATCCTTGAAGGTGTGAAATAGTAAATCACTGTGCTTTAACTTGCATTTCTCTAATGATTAGTGATGATGAATATCATTTCACTTGTTTATTGGTCATTCATCTATCTTCTTTAGCAAAACATCTACTCATGTCCTTTCCCCTTTTTTGAATTGGGTTGTTTATTTCTGTGGCTGAAGGTGTCTTCTTGTTTTTTAAAGGTGTGTAGGAAACATAATAGAGAAATGACCTCTGGTCACTTCATACTTGGTGTGAACCAGTATTCAGTATTCCATTTACTATATTGAACTCCAAAATAAACACATCATTCTCTTTGTATTCTTTTCATTTATTCAAGTGTCGGAATTTTCTAAGATCTCATAGATTTCCTTCATTGAGATGCTTGAGCCAGACCTTCCAAGAAGCAGCCTAGGGTTACTGATCTCCATAGAGCATTTCAACATCACAGAATAATCTGGAAATATGCTATCAGTTTACCTCAGATTTCATCCAGGACTCAATATAGCTTGAGAAAATGAAAATTAGTTCTTGTTGAGGACTTTCCTGGTGGTCCAGTGGCTAAGACTACACACTCCCAATGCAGGAGGCTTGGGTTTGATCCTTGGTCAGGGAATTAGATCCCGTGTGCTGCAACTAAGACCTGGCATAGCCAAACAAATAAATAAAAATAAATATTTATAAAAATATTAGTTCTTATTATAGGTTGATTTGTGATTTGTGTCCACTCCAAAATTTATATGAAGTCCTACTTATTTGGAGATGAGGTCTTTCTAAAGAGGTAATTAAATTAAAACTAGGTCATTAGGATGAGACCTACCCCAGTATGACTGGTGTTCTTATAAAAGGGGGAAATTTGGACACAGATATGCACGGAGAACTCCACGTGAAGATGAAAGTAGAGATTGGGGTGACATATCTACAAGCTAAGGAACATTGAAGTTGACAGCGAGCTACCAGAAGCTAAGAAAGAGCCACAGAGCAGAGGCTCCCTCACCAGCCTTTACACAGAACCAGCCCTGCCAACTCCTTAATCTCGGACTTCCAGTCTCTGGAGCTGTATGACAAGAAGTTCCTGTCATTAAAACCACAGTTTGTTACAGAATCACTAGCAAATTAATGCAGTCTTACTCCTCCAGAAACAGTAAAAAGTCATTCCTGTAGTGTGTAGAAGTTGTTTTGTGTTTAATAATTTTAAAAAAGTGGCATTCCTTACCAAGATTACCAATGCTTCCCTCTTGATAGTGAGTATTTTTTTTAATTTTTTTATTTGGCTGCATGCGGTCTTAGTTGCAGCATGTGAGACCTAGTTTCCCGACCAGGAATAGACCCTCAGGCCCCCTGCATTGCGAGCACAGACTCCTAGCCACTGGACCACCAGGGAAGTTCCTAGTTCAAGTATTTTTCCACAGCTTCCCTACAGATTACATACGAACAGAGAACCCCACCAAGGTCAGCCAGTGAAATTCTGAAACTGTGTAATAGCACATAGTAGCCAGGAACTAGTGGTGTATTTATCTAAATTGTAAACACCAACACTCCTCTAGAAAGTAGTCAGTTTAAGAACAGAAAGGTAGGACACTTTATGCTAGATTTCTTTCAGAACATTGATCCTATTTTAGTAGAAGTGAATCAGGAAGGCAATTGGCCTGTGACAACTGTTTTTATTTCCAGAAAATCAGTGTTTTCCTGATCCTGCTAAGTTTAAGGTAAGAGTTCTTCTTCAATATTGTTTTGATGGAAAGTCAAACAACTGGCATGTGTGGGGCACTTTCATGTCTCTAACCCAGCAACCTAGAGGTTTTCAAAACTACACAGCTTTCATGAAACAAGTTAGGTGTGGGTGCAAAGACATGTGAGGGTCAGATTGTTGTGGGATTACGGTTCCTTGTGGCTCCATCATCCCATTGCTGTCTCTTCCCTCCGCCTTTGCTTGTTCGCTTTCTCCTTTTTCCACCCCTCTATTTTCCTATTCACCGTGTCATGAAGGGATACTCACAAAGGGTCAATTCCGCCCAGCATGGTTCTAGTGGAGATACGAATCACCATCAGCAGCAACTACATGAAGTGGATAAAAATTATAGGATGCTTTTCTCAAAGGGAGTTACAGAAATAGAATATGTCACAACCATCCCGAAGATTGAGACCTGATCAACACTTGAAGGGAATGAAGCCACAACTCCTGGGGCTGCATCTTTGGTCAAAGGTAGCCATTATCCTGGGACGATTAACTCCAGTGTCTTCACTGAAAACAGGTTCTTCTCTATTTGTCAGATGGAAAAATGAAATTCTTCCATTTCCGAAGGAGGTAGTTACCAAGAATACTTTTACCCAACAAAATTATTTCTTCCTCACCTCCTGGGCCTGAAGGTTGCATTGGCTCCCTCATGGGGTAGGCAGTTCAGTGGGGAGAAATCTCTCATCTGTAGTCTTGTCACTTGCACACTTGGTGCTTTGTCTCTCGGGGACTTTTAATGGAAACAGGCTCATTGTGATTTCATTGTGGGTGGGAAATTTATCATGAATAGTCTCCACAAAAATGTAACGCCGGTTGTACCTATGCTTTTCACAAAGCTATATACCTTAGCTGTGAGAAGTTGAAAACAATGGTTAAAATGCTTCCAGGAAGAAGCAACTGTAATAATAAACAGAGCCTTAGCAAACGTGCCAAAGTGTATCAGCTTGATTCCTGCCTTTGCTCTCTTTATCTCAGTCCCTACATATGCTATTAATCACCATGTCCTTGTCTGTTTACTAACAGAGCCCTCCTGCCTGAGGTGCCAGCATTCCTTTTGATTTGACACAATATGCTTTCATATTTCCACTGTGGGCTTTCTCATTTAGCTTGAATGCTACTCCTTAGCATGCTGTTGACTAGCTGTGTGACCTTGAGTACACAGCGTAGCATCTCTGAGCTTTTATTCAACAAACACCTTGGACTACCTTGGATTAACACTATGATAGCACTCTAAGACAAGGCCCCTATTCTAAGAAGCTTCAAATTTAGTAAGAAAAAAATAAAGGAAGGGAAGGGAAGAAGGAGAAAGGCAAGAAGGAAAGAAAAAGGGGTCTGGTGTACGTTAAGCTTTGAAAGGAAGCCAGGATTTGGTTCTTCCATCTTTCTGTATTAATAATACCAGAAGCAAGGGACCAAGTAAATTCTGCTGTCCCAGGTCCCAGGCCAGCTTCTGGTCCCTATCTCTGAGGTCTTATCCTCATCTTCTTTCTAAGAAACAGTTAGGCCTTGGAGTCAACTGTAGCTGGAAAATGAGGCAGAGGGAATGGCTGGTGATACTCAAAGAACTTCAGGAGGTAGACTAAGAAAATACATACACATCATCTGTGATGTATTTTTATGAGTATTGTATTATTTTATGAATTTTATTTTAGCATTTTTAAAATCCTCCCCTCCCCCCGCTTTTTTCTTTTACAAGAACAATTCATGTTCCTTAGAGAAATAGAAGAAAAAAGGAGAAATCAGAAAGCACTCATGAGCTCGTGTACCCAGACAACCACTATCAACACCTTTTTTTTTTTGGTGTGGATCATTCCCCTCATTCTAAACCATGTGCAATCGCTTCAATTTACAACAAGTGGGATCATACTACTCTAATTGTTCTGACAGCTGTTTTTTCTTCCTAAGTAGAAATACAAAATTTATATTTTAGACACATTAATGAAAAATAGTTCCTATGTGTTGACTTTTCTAAATTAATATATTTCAATTGTTCTCAGTGGCCTGTTCTGTAAAGCAAACAAGGGTCTATTTCGATGTATGACACATTTTGCTCCCACCTCCTTAGAAAAGAAGAAAAGAAATTTAATACGGAAAGGCTATAGCGTATGCATTTGTTCTTAATGTCAAAGTTCCAAGAATCAGGACTTTTATTACATTAATTCTCATTCAGTTTAGGGTCAGGAGGAGAAAAGATTTATGAACGAAGATGTTTAATGATTGCCAAAACTGTATCTGTTTGCTTCTTAAGACCAATCTTTTCTACATGCCATAAAAAAGCTCCATCACACTGATAAATTGTTTCTAACCTTTGGATTAAGGATATAAAGAAATTTGTTCTCATCAGAGCATGAGCTTTCACTGAGTAAAGATACACAGTTCAGATTTTCAAATGAAGGTCAAAATTCTTTGTTTTATAAGTGACAAGAAGCATACCTGCTTTTCTCCAAATGACATGAAAATGTACTGGCTCACCCGCTTATCTCTTGTGATGATCAGGGATATTGTCCCTCCTTGAGAGAGATCTGACCAAGGAGCATGTCAGTTCTCTGTTCTCGTACATTTATTTTGGAAGGGATAAGAGAGAAATGTCAGAGATTTCCTAGAAAGAGTTGAGTTCAGCTCCACTGTTGTACTTTGGCTTCTCTTTGGAGAAGGGTGACTGGTTTCCTCAGTCTTGTGCCCTCTTCGGGGCGCCATGATGTTCTTTAACTTCTGTGTCTTTGGGTAGAGGAATCCATCTGCACATGCCTGACATGGTTGTCTTGGTGTCTGGAAGACAAATACCGCACTTTCTTCAGAGGCTGATCTTGCCTAGTCTCAAACCTGGTGGTGGACTTTGTAACCAGCATGGAGATGCTGGTGATAAGAAAGGATGCAATTCAGAACATCATTCATGCATGTTGTAGCCAAAGACAACTCCAAGTTGACCTTATCTGTGTTGGGTCAGCTGTGTCTTCTGTGTCTTTAGTTTTACAGAAGTTTCAAACCCCTCTGGGTTGGTTTCTCCTTCCCTCTATTATTTAAGTTAGATTTAATTTCTCCTTCCATCTTCTTTTTACAACCACTTGAATATTCAACACTGTACCTCCTCTTCACTGTGTTTTATGCCTCCATCTAGGGAGAACAGGAACCATGAGAGGTTGTATTCTGAAAGGACATGGAACAACATAATAGAAACCAGACATCACTTAATACTTGAGGTTGGAAAGCCATTGTCCCTGGGGATTCTCCCATGCCTTTCTTAGTGGAACCAGCACAGATGCCTCTGGCCAGGGCTTCTTCTGGGATACATTGATTCTGGTCTGGAAGTCAAAGCAGTACAAGAGGTTATATAGATAGCCCAAATTATGCAAAAGAGTCCTTATTTTTGATAGACATCTGAAAAGCTTGGATTTGTGCCTTATCCCAGGGAGCTAGCCCTCACCTGACCAAGGATTTCTTGCTGGCGTCATCAAGCCTCATGCTAGGATTACTCACAAACCTGCCTTCTCTTATTTCACAACATCCTAGGAACATGTACCATGTAGTTTCTATCGTTAAATATTTCTTTTAGAGGTCAGATGATAAACATGATCCATATGCTACTCCACAGACTTTTTCAGTATTGTTCAGTAGAGGAAGAAATTTTAAGGCTGAATTAGAACAGATTAGGAAGTGTGAACAGTGGTTAATATGACCATTCTACAGTTAAGATTTCATTAAGTATGCTTCAGTTTCTATTACCTATAAATATATGAAAGTGAAAGTCGCTCAGTCATGTCTGACTCTTTGTGACCCCATATGTGCACTTGTATAACTTGTGCTCAGCTGCTAAGTCATGTCCAAATCTTTGTGACCCCATGGACTGTAGCCCACCAGATTCCTCTATCTATGGAATTTTCCCAGGCAAGAACACTGGAGTGGGTTGCCATTTCCTACTCCAGAGGATCTTCCTGACCCAAGAATCGAACCTGTGTCGCCTGCATTGTAGGTGATTCTTAACCACTGCGCCACCTGGGAAGCACCTAATTGTATAGAGTAGTCTGGAATTAAACAATAAATGTTATCTTTACTCCTTTCCTGTCTTCAGGGTTTATGATGTTCATCTATTCAACAAATATATACTGAGCATCTACTATGTACTAGGCACTGAGTTTATCACTGGCAATAAGCACTGAAAAGACAGACAAATCCTTGCTATCCTAGAGGGATATGTGCTATTGACCATGAAAGCTGATTACTACATGTAAGAAAAAAGAAGAGAAAGCAAATTTTGGAAAAGACACCCTTCACTGTCTTTCAGTTAAAAACTAGCCTTCAGAGACCATGCCCAGAGTCTGAGAATCCAACTGCCATCCATGCCATGCAAAAGACTAACCTTGCTCATCATTTTGAAACACTCTTTTCTATTCTGATCAGTTGAAGTCCAGGCTTGAAGAGCTTTTGGTTTTTTATTTTTCTGGCTGTCTCGTCGTGTATTTTAAACCATGACAGAAAAGGATTAATAGCCAAGAGAACAGAGGGCCTGACAACTCAATTCTGTCACCCATGAGTACTTATTAAGCTGCCACCTGTACATAGCCCAATGCTAGATGCTCTTGCTAATGACACATGTGTGTCTCTTCTCCCTGTGGGCTTGGCACACACCAAACTTAACAGAAAACTGCAGCTCCAAGGCCCATGGTGAGTGTGGGGTCAGGGCCTTGGGCAAAAATTCAACTGTGTGAAAAAAAAGAGGCAGATACAGGTCTAAGGTTAATTACATCCTGTGGAGCTCACACTTTTAAAGACATTGTGGGGAGGGGCTGGCTGGTGACCATATGAAGGTTAATGGCACTATTATATATTGAAAGAGTCTATATTGTGTCAATAAAGAGTTAGACTTCTTTCTAACAATGACATAATTGACCATAGCTGCTCCTCCAATGCACTGAGATAGGGCATTGAAGATGAGGGTTGTTATCAGAAGACACGCACGTACACACATCCACACACCTGTGCACACCCCACGCACTTTGCCGAGAAGACTCACTCCACTGTCTTTGGGTTTTCAAATGATCATGGCATCAGTTAACATTGGGAGAACTTTATTATCCTTTTGGTTGTTGGGTGAAACCCATCTGAAGACCCCAAACTGCTGAAGATTAGCATGGAGAGAGTTTAAGATTCTCTTAGGGTTGGATTTTAAGGCAACGTAATAGTTTCCAAATCAGACCTAGAGAAGGCTTGGCTCAAGTGGTAAACAGGGCAGATTTGAAAACTGTGTCCTTCTCACCGTGTCCTGGCTGTGCAGTGTGTGCTCTGTGAACACTTGCTAAATGTAGACTTCAAGAGTTTATGGCTGCTGCGGGTGGGGGTAGGGGGAGAAGGAAGGGAAGGGACAGGAGTTTGGGATGGACATGTACACTTTGCTATATTTAAAATGAAAAACAAACAAAATCTCACTGTATAGCACAGGGAACTCTGCTCAGTGTTATGTGGCAGCCTGGGTGGGAGGGCAGCTGTCCACCTGAACCTATCACAACATTGTTAATCAGCTATGTTCCAATATGAAATTAAAGGTTGAAAAAAATTAATGAAGACTTCAAAGCTAGGAAAGGTGGACAAGGCAACTTTGCTTCACCCTGTGGGCAGAATGAAATGGAACCAGGAAGCTATTGTTTTCGGTTTTATTTTCTCTAAAATGGGTTTATTGCGCTGATTTTGAGGATTACTGCTGCTGCTACTGCTGCTAAGTCACTTCAGTCATGTCCGATTCTGTGCGACCCCATAGACGGCAGCCCACCAGGCTCTGCCGTCCCTGGAATTCTCCAGGCAAGAACACTGGAGTGGGTTGCCATTTCCTTCTCCAATGCATGAAAGTGAAAAGTGAAAGTGAAGTCGCTCAGTCGTGCCCGACTCTTAGCGACCCCATGGACTGCAGCCTACCAGGCTCCTCCGCCCATGGGATTTTCCAGGCAAGAGTACTGAAGTGGGGTGCCATTGCCTTCTCCTTGAGGATTACATGGGACAGTAACTATGAAAATTTTAATTATTAAGGATTATAAATGTAATAAATCATTTTTATTAATAGGTTAGATATCGATTTAAATGTTACAACTTACTAAGAATAAGAGTAAAAGTAAGTTTCTACTTTTAAAAGTAGAAGCTTTAAAAGGAGATGTTTTCAATCTGGAGATAAATATCTATATATATTTAAAATGCAAATGACTCAGTTCACCCACATCATTTAAATGGAGTTTAAGGAGGACAAAGGTGGGAAAGTTTTTAGGGTCACCATTCATGCGGGTTTGCCTAGGACTGAGGGGTTTTTGGAATGCAAGACTTTCAGTTTGAAAATGGGGACAGACCCCAGAAAACCAAGATGAGCTGTCCACCCTCGTCCTCTTCAACCATCTTCATTCCATGGCCTCTAATTTCAGTCCTCTTTTCTAACAGAGATTCAATAAGCCTATGAAAATAAGCCCCATATCCTTTAACTGAATGGCAACAAAGCTGTCTCTGCAGTTCTTGGTGAGGGTTTAGGGGTGCCATGGGAGCAGAAGAGAAAATATTCCATTTCATTCTGCTTATTCTCCCGGCCTCCTGTTATCCATCTTCTAGAAGAGCTGTGAGTTAAACAATGCACACTCAACACTGCCCACCTGAAACCAGTCACCGCACCACTGCCAGCATTCTCCCACCACAAGTACCTAAGAATAATGTTGCTGGAGTGTCAGTGGAAAACATAAGTTCTACTCGGCACAAACTTGGAAGGCAAGTAATCAAGGTGTTTACCTGATGAATGAAGAGGGGGACAAAGGCAGTATCATCTCAAATATATCTAACATTTTCCCATTAAGCCATGAAACTTGCAGATATTAATCATCAAAATATATTTACCCTGCCCATAGGTTCATGCAGCCTTGCACAAGAGAAATGACCAGTACAGCACTTCCTTTCATCACATTACCAAAGATGAAATGAATTTTGAAACAATATCCCAGGTGAATTAGACACTTAGCCACTTAACAAGAGGCTTTGCTAGGACCCTCGTTTATTATTTCCAGAAGTTAAGTCAGTTCCTGCTAATAATTCAGTCCCATCCTGTTCACATCTCCATTATTTCACGGGCAGGAGATTTTGTGGCTAATGGCCAGACCCTATTGTATCTTGAGTTTGGCATTGGAAATGGTTCTGAGAGCTTCCCGCTGAGCCAAGAGTCAAGTTAGAGATCTCCTGTGCAGAAAAGGGTGGGTATTCCATTATTCTGCAATATAGCAGAGTAAAATAAGTAGGATTTCATTTAAGCTGTGTTTCTCTTTTAGATTAGGTTAAATGGCCAAGATGCTAAAAGCCTCCTATCTTGTACAAATCGAGTGTCTCTGTCTGCTGATTCTGACCATTCTGGCTGCAAGTCATATTCTGAAAAGCTTTTGATAAGCATCTAAGTGTAGGGAGACATCTCATGTGTCTTGCTAGGAATGAGCACATTTTTATACCGAAGAAGGGTACTGCTCCCTCTTTAAGTGTCTTTCTTCCTTCAGGGATATTTTAAAGGCAAGATTGAGAGTTTTAAACCAAACTGTAAATCTGAGTTTCAAATGTTAGTCCCAGTTTTTTTTCGTGGGAGGTGGGGTGGGAATATTTGGAGGACAAGTCAGAATATCAATAATTCAAAGTGTATCCCCTAGAAAGATATCTGTTTAGGAAGGAATTTCTTAAAACAGAGAAAGCTCATTTCATAGTTTAAAGAAAAAAAAAAAAAAGCACAACACGGGAGAGGGAGAACCAGGATTGGTCTACTTGCTACCGAATTTCCCATCACCCACCTCTGGTCTGACCTTGCCCACTGGGGACCATCCTCCTCTCTCATCAAGGCTCGAGGGCCTCTGACAGCAGAAAAAAAATCCTCTTCCACCCACTGGTTGATGCTTAAAATTCTACTATTAGGACTTAATCCCTTTAGTTTCAGCTTTGATCCCAGTTAAAATGCAAATACCTCTGGGTGGGGTAACCCTTTTAAACTGTTATCAGCCCTTTACAGTCCACTGAGAAGGAAGAAGCCAGGCAGATTTCACAAGGGTTGAGAGGGGAGATCTTGAGGCCAAAGCGGGATGGAAGATGAAGTGTGAGCACAGAAGGAGGTTCTCGGGGCCAGAAAACACCCGCCTCTCCCAAATGCCGAATCATGACAGCATCTGAAAATGGGAATCGTATTATGACTGAACAGCGCAGCATAAATTTATGTAGAAATAACTCTACCAAAGAATCTGAGAGCAGCATTAGCTGAACAATGGGCTGAGCTACCATTCTACGAAAAGATAATTCAAATGTTGGGGCCCATTCTGAGATAAAATATAATGCCTAATCCTGAGGGTTCAGCCTTTCTGTTCTAACTTTAACTAAGGAAAAAAGTTTAGCCTTGTTAAAGCTATTATCTGTTCCTAAATTGCATAGTATATAAAATGTAAATGTGATCACACCACTCTTAAATTATTATAACAATACGCCATTCTGTTTTCTTCCCCTTGACATTTACAAAATTCATTTGGAAGAGTGGGATCTACCTCACAGAGATTAGTGATAAATCATGTATTTTTAATGAATATCAATAGGAGAAACCCCATGACATAGCCCACCATCTAATTTGATTAAACTGTGCTTAAGGCAACACTACCTCTCTGGCTAGGGAATAGCTCCATAATGACTTTGTGAGCATTATTGCAGGCTGTTTTAATGATTTAATGAACTGCCTCTATATTTAGTTCAATAGCCTTAAAATGATTAGTGTTTAAGAAAAATTAGCTCACTTTGATTTGATTCTATTTGATGGTAAGTTTAAATAACCTAACCCTTCAAAACACAGTGGAAAAAAAATCCTAGAATCACAGCCAGCTAACTGCTAGAAAACATTATGACCATCATTAATAACCGTTCATTTATGTTTAGCTACAGTATCCAGCCTGACATGCTCATCGGAGGAGCTAGGCTATAGGAACAAGGGCTAACGCTGCATTTCATCTTCCCTTTCTACGAATGGGAAGGGGAGGGAGCGGGGAGGAGATGGGAGAAGTGAGAAAGAGCCTTCAATTTCATGTGTTGGGCTATGACGAATTTTCTCTAGTTCAGGTCCGAAGTGGGTCTCTGTCAACACTTGGGAGAAGTTCCAAGTTTCTGAGAGAGGAGGAGGGGAAAATTGGTGTGAGGTTTTGAGCCAACCCCGCCTGCTGTGATGTGGCCAGCCAGCATGGTTAGGTTTGAGCAGCATGGTCAAGAAACTCCCTGGGACACCCTGATGGGAGTCAGGGAGGCTTTCTGCAAAGAGGACTGAGGCAGATGGTGCTTTTTAACGATGGTAAGTGATCTGAGAGTTGGTATGATACAGCAGAGGCCAGGGCTGGCACCTCACTCCAAACTAAAGAGGGTCACAGCACACAAATAGAAGGCTGTTTTGTAGAATCCCTGTGGGTCACCACTGCAGGGCCACAACCCAAAACCTGGGAAATAATTGCAATATTAGAGAACCGAGTACTGCATTTCATCAGAAACGTCTAAGCCAGTGGTCTGATTGTGTAGGATGCAATGTTAAAAATCATCTTAGAGGCAAGTTACAGATTGAGAAATTTGTTTAGTTTTGAACTCTGGAATAATAATAGGGAATATTTATGGAGCGTTTACCAAATGCCAGGCAATGTTTACTCTTCACATAAACTCTAAGAGGTGAAGGCAATGAACATCTTCACTTTAGCAGAGAAGCCAAAGCTCAGAGAGACTAAAGAGCTTGCCTAAGGTCACACAGCTTGGTGGGGGGAGGGGAGTGTGGTACAGGCTTGCACCCAGGTCTGTTTGACTTCAGGTCCACTCTGTCACATTATCTTTCATGTCTCCATCCATGCCAAATCATGTGCCAAGAATATTCTGAGTTAGAAACAGGGACAGATGTAAAGAAAATGGATGTCAGAGGAGGCTTGGTGAGTATCCAACAATTCTCTAAATGAGGCTGCTCACCCTGGCCTCCATTACTCAGAGCTGTCGCTGCAGACTCCTGGGCCTTGGGGGCAAGAATGCAATCCACCAACCATCCCTCCTTCTTGTCCTTGGGACGGGAGGGAAATATTTCTAAATGAACCATTGTCATCTGATGACAAAGACCTGTACTTCTTGGCGTGTGCTATACACCCCCAAGACACTTTTCCTCTTCTCTCGCTCTCTCTATTAATATCCACCCTTCATCCACTCCCACTCGTGCCCCTTCTGCATTCAGGTGTGCACACACACCTGCCGCACACATACACATGCACATACAGGGCATACATTTCAAGGCCATTTACTGCGCCCCTGGATGGGCACCGTAACTGCATGGATGCCATAACACAGAGAAGAATGAAACCCGGTCTCTGCCCATGGCTCTGTACTAGAGGGAACACACGGTCTTCTGGGGAGAAAGGACTGGTTTGAATAAACATGTACGATGTCACTTGGCCATCACGTCTTTCTTGGTGTTATTCAAGACAACCCAACACTTTTTCACAGTCTACTTGGCAAAGGTGCCAGCCTCCTTCTGGTGTCACTTTCTCTGGTCTCAGAGCCACCCTTTGTCTTTCCCACCCTCACTCCAGACTTGACCTTCCTTCCCCATCAAGTCACCAAAAAACCTGCCCCATAGCCCATGACTCATTTTCTCATGACCACCTGTTCTGACATACTCCTTCTGGACTTATATGGAAGCAACAGAATAACTTGTGTCTTTTCCCCTCCAACAGAGGCGATGAGCATCTATCTCACGCTGCTGAGGTGTCAGGACATCATTGGATGCTGGAGTGGCAAATTTTTATATATAGTTACTCTGTAAATGAAGGTTGTAAGCCACATTGGAATTGGTAAACTGGGCACATGAGTCTGATCCTAAGGGGGCAGTGTCATTCAGTGCCAACCCATTGTTATCAGGCAGGGATGCCAATGGTGTTAACAGAGCCCCTGAGTTTTCAAGATGAACACAAAATCCTGTTCTAAATTTTTTAAGTTGGCTCATTTTAAAAGAGAGAGAGAATGTTGGGCAGCCTAAATAAGACACACCTGTAATTCAAATATAGCCAACAGTGCCAGTTTGCCAGCTAGGACCACAGCCCCAGGTTTCCTTGGCGTAGTAATAAAGAACCTGCCTGCCAATGCAGAAGACACAGGTTCAATCCCTGAGTTGGGAAGATACCCTGGAGAAATGGCAACCCACTCCAATATTCTTGCCTGGGAAATCCCATGGACAAAGGAGCTTGGCAGGCTACAGTCCATGGTGTCACAAGAGTCAGACAAGACTTAGCAATTGAACAGCAACAATGCAGCAGCCCTGACAGACCCAGTTGTGTGAGAACCAACACATGCAAGGATTTTAGAATCTCAGCCACAGCTCAGTATGGAGGGTTGCTCACCCTGTTCACCAGTGACTCTCTAGACACTAAAATAAGCACTTAACAACAGATAAGGTTGACGTGCCTTTTGGGGTGAATCAAAGATTTGAGATGTTGCTGCTAATAACTCTTCCTGTAACCCACCCAAATCTCTAGCTCTCGATGAGGAGAAAAAAAAGAAGAAAAAAAAAACACTCCTGGCTGTACATATGCAATATCCAATCAGAATTTTAAATTACTTGACCTACATTTATATCTTCTGACTCTGGTTTTGAGTATTGTGTTCTTGAAACAGCTGCTGTAGTGTTGAGGGCTCTAAACTTACTTATTTGCTCCTGCCCTGCCTCTGAGCACTTCCTGTAATCATAAATCCAGCTGGTTTAATAGAAAATATGAAATTTCATGCAGAAGGTAGGTCTTGAAATTTAGAAACCTTTATAGGAAAATGGGAGATCATGGTTTCTTAAGGTGGGGAACCCCATACATTTCCCACTTTAAATTCCATCCTTCTCTGGAGATTGGAAAACTTACCCCCAGAATTGGAATAAAAGGATGGATCAGTGGTTTTTGGATCCAAAAGGCAAAATCTCAACAGGTTTCCTGTATGTGCAAAGCCACTTGAAATTGAGTATGTGTCAACACAGATTTAATTAACTCCCAGCCAGGACATACTGGAAATGATCCCAGAAAGTTGGGACAAAGGAGAAGGTGTTAATTTCTCAGCAAGAAAAAAAAAAAAAAAGTGCCTTATAAGTGCACTGGATTATGGCTCAGGGCTGAGTGAATTTTCAAGTGATCTATTTCAGGTGCGCTGAAAACAGGCGGCAATAAAAATCAACAAGTCAGTTGAGTGAGGCTGACTCCAGCCAGTGAGGCTGGAAGGTATAGGACAGGGTCTAGGAATCAAGACTACAAACATTATTTGACATATAAATCGTTCCAGAATCCCTGATTTTGGAAGAGATAGCAGTGAGGTGTCCTCAAGAACTTAAAGTCAAGATTATCTGCAAGAGTTAAACCAGATAAACATTTTATTTTAAGTTGCACACATTGGCTGTGGTTACTCATCTGTGGTAGAAAGTCAACAGATTGAGTAGTTTGGCAGTCTCAAACCCCAATTGACAATGGCAGCCCCTAAACTAGGATCTTCCCTCCCATTCCCTAAAGCCACAAAGATGCACAAGATGGGCAAATTAGGTGAATATAAGCCATGCCTGTAGCATAACTAGGAGACCAAGAATACTAGGAATTTCAAATTATGGTAGGTAGATAGATAGATGATCTGTTGTTGTTGAGCCACTAAGTCGTGTCTGACTCTTTGCAACCCCATGGACTGTAGAGCAGCAGGCTTCCCCTGTTCACCATTACCTTCTCCAAGTTTGCTCAGACTCATGTCCATTGAGTCATTGATACTATCTAACCATCTCATCCTTTGCTGCCCCCTTCTCTTCTTGCCCTCAATCATTCCCAGCATCAGGATCTCTTCTAATGAGTCAGCTCTTTGCATCAGGTGGCCGAAGTATTGGAGCTTCAGCTTCAGCATCAGTTCTTCCAGTGAATATTCAGTGTTGATTTCCTTTAGGATTGACTGGTTTGATCTCATTGCAGTCCAAGGGACCCTCAAGAGTCTTCTCCAGCACCACAGTCTGAAAGCATCAGTTCTTTGGTGCTCAGTCTTCTTTACAGTCCAACCCTCACATCTGCAAATGACTACTGGAAAAACTATAACTTTGATTAAATGGACCTGTGTCAGCAAAATAATGCCTCTGCTTTTTAATATGCTGTCTAAGTTTGCCATACTCTCCTTCCAAGGAGCAAGCGTCTTTTAATTTCATGGCTCCAGTCACTGTCCACAGTGATTTTTGAAGCCCAAGAAAAGAAAATCTATCACTGGTTCCACTTTTCCCCCTTCTACTTGCCATGTAGTGATGGGACAAGATGCCTTGATCTTAGTTTTTAGTTTTTTTAATGTTATGTTTCATGCCACTTTTTCACTGTCCTCTTTCACCCTCATCAAGAGGCTCTTTAGTTCCTCTTTGCTTTCTTCCATTACAGTGATATCAGCTGCGTATCTGAGGTAATTAATATTTCTCCCATCAATCTTGATTCTAGCTTGTGATTCAGCCATCCCCAGCATTTTGTATGATATACTCTGCATATAAGTTAAATAAACAGGGTGACAATATACAGCCTTGTTTCTGTTTTCCTGATTTTGAACCATCCATTGCTTCGTGTCCAATTCTAACACTTGCTTCTTGACCTGCATACAGGTTTATCAGAAGACAGGTAAGTTGGTCTGGTACTCCCATCTCTTTAAGAATTTTTCAGTTTGTTGTGATCCACACAGTCAAAGGCTTTAGCATAGTCAGTGAAGCAGGAGTAGATGTTTTTCTGGAATTCCCTTGCATTCTCCATAATCCAATAAATGCTGGCAATTTGATCTCTTGTTCTTCTGCCTTTTCTAAACCCAGAATGTATACCTGGAAGTTCTTGGTTCATGTACTGCTAAAGCCTAGCTTGAAGGATTTTTGAGCATAAGCTCACTAGCATATGAAATAAGCACAAAAGAATGGTAGTTTGAACATTCTTTGGCATTGCTCCTTTGGGATTGGAATGAAAAGTTTTCCAGTCCTGTGGCCACTGCTGAGTTTCCTACATTTGCTGACATATTGAATGCAGCACTTTAACAGCATCATCCTTTAGGATTTGAAAGAGCTCAGCTGGAATTATATCACCTCCATTAGCTTTGTTTGTAGTAATGCTTCTAAGGCCCACTTGACTTCACACTCTAGGAAGTCCAACTCTAGGTGAGTGACCACACCATGGTGTCTATCTGTGGCATTAAGAACTTTTTTTGTATAGTTTTGTGTATTCTTGCCACCTCTTCTTAATGTCTTCTGCTTCTGTTAGGTCCTTGCCACTTCTGTCCTTTATTGTGCCCATCTTTACATGAAATATTCCATTGACATCTCCAATTTTCTCGAAGAGATCTCTAGTCTTTTCCATAATGTTGTTTTTCTCTATTTATTTGCATTGTTCATTTAAGAAGGCCTTAGATAGATAGACGGAGAAGGCAATGGCACCCCACTCCAGTACTCTTGCCTAGAAAATCCCACGGACGGAGGAGCCTGGTAGGCTGCAGTCCATGGGGTCGCTAGAGTCGGACACCACTGAGCGACTTCACTTTCACTTTTCACTTTCATGCATTGGAGAAGGACATGGCAACCCACTCCAGTGTTCTTGCCTGGAGAATCCCAGGGACGGGAAGCCTGGTGGGCTGCCATCTATGGGGTCACACAGAGTCGGACACGACTGAAGCAACGCAGCAGCAGCAGCAGTAGATAGATAACTAGCTAGATGGCTACAGAGATAGATAGAATCTGCATGCTATGGGCTGAATGTTTGTGTCCACACTCTTAAATATATATATTGAAGCCCAAATTCCCCCAATGTGATGGTATAAGGAAGTGGGTAGGATGGTATTAGGGCCCTCGGGAGATACTTAGGTTTAGATGAAGTCCTGAGGGTGAAGCCCCCACGATGAGACTGGTGTCTTTATAAGAAAGAGAAAGACCCAAGAACTCTCTCTCTCCTCTCTCTCCACTATGTGAGGGTTCAGCAAGAAGACTGTCTGCAGGTCTGGAAGGGGACTCTCCCCAGGAACCAAACTGGCACTCTTCAGTTTCTAGAACTATGAAAAATAAATTTCAGTTAAGCTACCCAGTCTATGGCATTTTTAAGTTATATAATTTCAGCTGCACAGTTATAATTTGACATCCATATATACTACAAAGTGATCACCAGGACAAGTCTTCTAGTTACCTTTCATCACCATACAGTTGACTCCCTTCACTTGTTCCACCCACTCCCCCAACCCCCTTCCCCTCTAGTAACCACTAATCTGATCTCTGTATCTATGAGTTTGCATTTGTTTCAGTTTTGCTTTTTAGATTCCATGCACACATGCTAAGTCACTTCAGTCATATCCAACTCTTTGCAACCCTATGGATCATAGCCCATCAGTCTCCTCTGTCCATGGGATTCTCCAGGCAAGAATACTGGAGTGGGTTGCTGTGTGCTCCTCCAGCAGATCTTCCCAACCCAGGGATCAAACTGTGTCTCTTAACATCTCTTGCATTGGCAGACAGGTTCTTTACCACTAGCATCACCCGGAAAGCCCTTTTTAGAGTCCACATTTGAGTGAAATCATACAGTATTTGTCTTTCTCTGTATGACTTATTTCACTTAGACTAATATCTTCAAGGTCCATCCATGTCTTCACAAATGGCAGGATTTTGTTCCTTTTTATAGCTGAGTAGCATTCCACTAAGTATATGTACCACATTTTTATCTACTCATCCAATAACAGACAAATTATTTCCATATCTTGGCTATTGTAAATACTACTGCAGTTAATATAGGGGTTCAGTTCAGTTCAGTCGCTCAGTCGTGTCCGACTCTGTGACCCATGAACTGCAGGACGCCAGGCCTCCCTGTCCATCACTAACTCCTGGAGTTCACTCAAACTCACATCCATCGAGTCAGTGATGCCATCCAGCCATCTCATCCTCTGTCATCCCCTTCTCCTGCCCCCAATCCCTTCCAGCATCAGAGTCTTTTCCAATCAGTCAACTCTTCGCATGAGGTGGCCAAAGTACTGGAGTTTCCGCTTTAGCATCATTCCTTCCAAAGAATACCCAGGGCTGATATCCTTTAGAATGGACTGGTACATATGAATTTTTAAATTAGTGTTCTCGGGTTCTTTGGATACATGCCTATCAATGGTGTTTTGTTGTAGTAGTCCAAGCTAAGATACTAGCGGGTAGTTCCCAGGTGGCGCAGTGGTAAAGAATCCACGTGCCAACGCAGGAGATGTAAGAGACGTGGGTTTGATCCCTGAGTTGGAAAGATCCCGCAGAGAAGGAAATGGCAACCTGCTCCAGTATTCTTGCCTAGAAAATCCTATGGACAGAGGAGCCTGGCAGGCTACAGTCTATGGGGTCACAAAAAAGTCAAACATGACTGAGCACACATTACTAAGACACTAGGGAAGCACAATTGAATATAATTGTAATTTAATAAGCAGACACAAAATCAATTCTATTGTACCCTGTTAAGAGAAAGCCTGGAATATGAAAAGGGAAGTCTGTGTAAAGGTAAGTTGACCCTGTTTATTTTATTTTATTTTTTTTTGTTTCTGTTTTTTCACTGGTGTTCAAGTGGGAGAGGCACTAAGTCCAAGGGTTGTGAACTTTCTGTTCCAGGAGAAGTGGACTCTGTTGTGGGTCAGAAGTGATTTATGAAACCATGCAGTGGACAAGATTGAATACTCCTCAGAACAGTCTACTTCTCCACACCATGATTCCAGGTTGACCAAGCAACCTTCTTAATACAAACAAATCTGGCCTCCCTGGCATGCAGGTACCAGGAAGGGCTAGGCAGGAAGCACAAGCATTTCAGTGATCAGAAAACACTTCCCTATTCTAAAAAGTTGATATCTAGGCTGCTATACATCACAGTCCTGTGAGCTTGCTTGATGTGAGTTTGCTTTCGCAAGTCCAAACAGTTCCTGAAAATAATATAGCAAAGAGCTTGATTGAAGGCAACAGTACATTTGCCAACAAATTATTTTTTGTTGGATAGCAACTATGACTCCATCTATGCCTCATTTTGTACCTAAAATGCCTTCTGTATGCCCGGCTCCGTTCTAGGTACTCAGAGATTATAAAACATGGTCCTTACCTTTTAGGACCTACCCATTCACTAGTAAAAATAAAATTTGGCACACAAAACCATTAGAGAACAATATACAATAGCAGGTGGTTGAGCACCTGTGGGGTCCATCAGGTAGCATTAAAGCTAAGAGGAGCTCAACACTTGGGATTAGGATACTAGTAATCATAATATGCTTAATTTTATCACATTGCTTCATCAATCAAGCAATTACACATATTCTACCTAATTTCATCCTCTGGCTAACTGCTGCTGCTAAGTCGCTTCAGTCGTGTCCGACTCTGTGCGACCCCATAGACGGCAGCCCACCAGGCTCCCCCATCCCTGGGATTCTCCAGGCAAGAACACTGGAGTGGGTTGCCATGTCCTTCTCCAATGCATGAAAGTGAAAAGTGAAAGTGAAGTCGCTCAGTCGTGTCCGACTCTTCGCGACCCCATGGACTACAGCCTACCAGGCTCCTCTGTCCATGGGATTTTCTAGGCAAAAGTACTGAAGTGGGGTGCCATTGCCTTCTCCTCTGGCTAACTAGTTAAAGCAAATGCTATCATCCTTTCATTTGTTGTTGTTATTGCTTGGTTGCTAAGTCTCACTCATTTGCAAACCCGTGGACTGTAGCCCACCAGTCTCCTCTATCCATAGAATTTTCCAGGTAAGAATACTGGAGTAGGTTACCATTTCCTTCTCCAGGGATCAAATCCAGGGATCTCCTGCTTGGTAGGCAGATTCTTTACCACTGAGCCACCATGGAAGCCTTCTCATTACAAATTTTAAAAACCTTAAGCCCAGAGAGCCTAAGTTATTAATACTTGGTCAAAGCATTATGTCTCCTTAGAAATCAAGTCAGGCCTCAAGTCCAGATCTTTTGATTCCAAGGTCAGTGCACTTTCTACAACACAGCTAAGAACAGGTAAGGTAATAAAGATGACTCCTGAAGACCACGAGTTGGAGAGAAAAAGACACAAGCTGCTTTCTGACATTCAGAGAAGGCTTCCTGAAGGAGATATGATCTGGGGGAGACCCTACAGGATAGATGGGAGTAAGAGAAAACAGGATGTCTTCAGGCGTATCTCCTTCCTGAGATGTCCTAAGGCATCCCTGAGTCATGCCCTTGCAAGTCAAGATGAAAACAGTAGTCTAGGGACTTCCTTGTTGGTCCAGTGGCTAAGATTCCTAGCTCCCAAGGCAGGGGGCCCAGGTTCAATTCCTGGGTAGGGAATGAGACCCCACATGCTGCAACTAAGAATTCATATACCATAACTAAAGCATTCGCATGCTGTAACAAAAGATCCCAGATGTCATAACTAAAGATCTCACAAACCACCACTAAAACATCCTGCATGCTACGACTAAGACCCAGCACAGCCAAATAAATACATAATTTTTTAAAAAACCCAGCAGTCTATGCCATCAAAAGATCCAGGTGTTGTGGAGTCTGACGTTTGTAACACCACAGAAAAAGAATACAAATACAGAATCCCCTCAATTCAGTTCAATTCAGTTCAGTTGCTCAGTCACGTCCAACTCTTTGCGACCCCATGAATTGCAGCACGCCAGGCCTCCCTGTCCATCACCAACTCCCCGAGTTCACTCAAACTCATGTCCATCGAGTCAGTGATGCCATCCAGCCATCTCATCCTCTGTCAT
>NW_011495046.1:4366645-4369661 GCF_000754665.1 Bison bison bison
TTCAAAAGCATCAATTCTTCGGTGCTCAGCTTTTTTCACAGTCCAACTCTCACATCCAAACATGACTACTGGAAAAACCATAGCCTTGACTAGATGGACCTTTGTTGGCAAAGTAATGTCTCTGCTTTTCAATATGCTATCTAGGTTGGTCATAACTTTCCTTCCAAGGAGCAAGCGTCTTTTAATTTCATGGCTGCAGTCACCATCTGCAGTGATTTTGGAGCCCAAAAAAATAAAGTCTGACACTGCTTCCACTGTTTCCCCATCTATTTGCCATGAAGTGATGGGACCAGATGCCATGATCTTCGTTTTCTGAATGTTGAGCTTTAAGCCAACTTTTTCACTCTCCTCTTTCACTTTCATCAAGAGGCTTTTTAGTTCCTCTTCACTTTCTGCCATAAGGGTGGTGTCATATGCATATCTGAGGTTATTGATATTTTTCCCGCAACCTTCTCAAGTCCCTACAAATCTTCAGCAGCACATAAACCCACTTCTGGCATCAATCACTCTGATATTCATAAGCCCCCAGACTTTATTTAGGATGCATTTGCTGATTGGTCTCCAAAGCTGTGAGAGGCTTCTGCCCTTGCCCTGGATGTGATTTATAGAAAGGACCTGTATTAGTTAGGATTAGATTCAGCTGCTAGTAATAAAAACAATAGTAGCAACAACAAAACAGTGGCATAAGTGAAAGAGGTATTTCTCCCAATACAAATGTAGACAACTTGGGGTTTACATGGAAACCCAATGATCACCAGGGACCTAAGTTCCTTCTCTCTTGTTTCTCCATCATTCTTAACACATGACTTCAACCTCATGGTCCAAGGTGGCTGCTTGAGTCCAGCAATCATCTGTATTTCAGCCAACATAAAGGAGAAATTGCTGGAGGATATACATGCTTTTTTCTCTGTAAGGATACTGCCTGGGAGTTTCACACACCTCTTAGGCTTGCATCCCATTGGTTAAAACTTAGTCACATCAAGAAATATGGCTCCATTTCTTCCAAGTTGTCCATTTTATTGGCATATAGTTGCTGATAGTAATCTCTTATGATCCTTTGTATTTCTCTGTTGTCTGTTGTGATCTCTCCATTTTCATTTCTAATTTTGTTGATTTGATTTTTCCCCCTTTGTTTCTTGATGAGTCTGGCTAATGGTTTGTCAGTTCCATTTAACTTCTCAAAGAACCAGCTTTTGGCTCTGTTGGTTTTTGCTATGGTTTCTTTGTTTCTTTTGCATTTATTTCTGCCCTAATTTTTAAGATTTCTTTCCTTCTACTAACCCTGGGGTTCTTCATTTCTTCCTTTTCTAGTTGCTTTAGGTGAAGAGTTAGGTTATTTATTTGACTTTTTTCTTGTTTCTTGATGTAAGCCTGTATTGCTATGAACCTTCCCCATAACACTGCTTTTACAGTGTCCCATAGGTTTTGGGTTGTTCTGTTTTCATTTTCATTCATTTCTATGCATATTTTCATTTCTTTTTTGATTTCTTCTGTGATTTGTTGGTATTCAACTGCATGTTGTTCAGCCTCCATATGTTGGAATTTTTAATAGCTTTTCTCCTGTAATTGACATCTAATCTTACTGCATTGTGGTCAGAAAAGATGTTTGGAATGATTTAAATTTTTTTTGAATTTACCAAGGCTAGATTTATGGCCCAGGATGTGATCTATCCTGGAGAAGGTTCCATTAAATTGCAGGATATAAAATCAACACACAGAAATCCCTTGCATTCCTATACACTAACAATGAGGAAACAGAAAGAGAAATTAAGGAAACAATTCCATTCACCATTGCAACTAAAAGAATAAAATACTTAAGAATATATCTACCTAAAGAAACAAAAGACCTATATATAGAAAACTATAAAACACTGGTGAAATAAATCAAAGAGTACACAAATAAATGGAGAAATATACCGTGTTCATGAATCAGAAGAATCAATATAGTGAAAATGAGTATATTACCCAAAGCAATCTATAGATTCAATGCAATCCCTATCAAGCTACCACTGGTATTTTTCACAGAACTAGAACAAATAATTTCACAATTTGTACGGAAATACAAAAAACCTTGAACAGCCAAAGCAATCTTGAGAAAGAAGAATGGAACCAGAGAAATCAACCTGCCTGACTTCAGGCTCCACTACAAAGCCACAATCATCAAGACAGTATGGTACTGGCACAAAAACAGAAATACAGATCAATGGAACAAAATAGAAAGCCCAGAGATAAATCCATACACCTATGGACACCTTATCTTCAACAAAGGAGGCAAGAATATACAATGGAGAAAAGACAGTCTTTTTAACAAGTGGTGCTGGGAAAACTGGTCAACCACTTGTAAAAACATGAAACTACAAAACTTTCTAACACCATACACAAAAATAAACTCAAAATGGATTAAAAATCTAAACATAAGGCCAGAAACTATAAAACTCCTAGAGGAAAACATAGGCAAAACACTCTCCGACATAAACCACAGCAGGATCCTCTATAACCCATCTCCCAGAATATTGGAAATATAAGCAAAAATAAACAAATGGGACCTAATTAAAATTAAAAGCTTCTGCACAACAAAGGAAACTATAAGCAAGGTGAAAAGACAGCCTTCAGAATGGGAGAAAATAATAGCAAATGAAGCAACTGACAAAGAATTAATCTCAAAAATATACAAGCAACTCCTGCAGCTCAATTCCAGAAAAATAAATGACCCAATCAAAAAATGGGCCAAAGAACTAAACAGACATTTCTCCAAAGAAGACATACAGATGGCTAACACATGAAAAGATGCTCAACATCACTCATTATTAGAGAAATGCAAATCAAAACCACAATGAGGTACCATTTCATGCCAGTCAGAATGGCTGCTATCCAAAAGTCTACAAGCAATAAATGCTGGAGAGGGTGTGAAGAAAAGGGCACCCTCTTACACTGTTGGTGGGAATGTAAACTAGTACAGCCACTATGGAGAACAGTGTGGAGATTCCTTTAAAAACTGGAAATAGAACTGCCATAT
>NW_011495046.1:4369761-4370295 GCF_000754665.1 Bison bison bison
GCCCTGCAACAGAAGGCGCATCAGGAAAGGGTGATGGTGGAGGCTCACATCACCGAGTCCTGAGAGAGGTTTCCTGGAAAGGTTGGCCACACAGCAATACAGACCATCCAGGACATGGAGTGGGGATCCCGGTCCAGCCTCACGTGTCAGTACTGTCCCCACCATACCTGTGTTCTTGGGCCTGGACTGCAGAGCCTCACAGGCGAACTTCCAGGGAGCTGTGGTTCTGACTCCCATCGTGAGACCCGAGGTGAGGCGCCCTCCCCGCTTAGGCAGAGAGCTCAATATCTGCCGATCAGGGGTGCACTTCTTACGTTCATAACTGCTGCTCAGAGGCTGTTGAGATTGGGATGCTGTTTATGACTAGACTAAGCCAATTCAAAGTCAACTTTTGTTTTGCTTTAAAAATCTTTGAATGCCGACGCCTTATTGTGGAAGCTGTGACAGGTTTTGTTTCCTTGGGCTCAAAAATCACTGCAGACGGTGACTGCAGCCATGAGATTAAAAACTGCTTGCTCCTTGGAAAGCTACGAC
>NW_011495046.1:4370395-4381633 GCF_000754665.1 Bison bison bison
AGACACTATGGAGAACAGTGTGGAGATTCCTTTAAAAACTGGAAATAGAACTGCCATATGACCCAGCAATCCCACTGCTGGGCATACACACCAGGGAAACCAGAATTGAAAGAGACACATGTACCTCAGTGTTCATCGCAGCACTGTTTATAATATCCAGGACATGGAAGCAACCTAGATGTCCATCAGCAGATGAATGGATAAGAAAGCTGTGGTACATATACACAATGGAATATTACTCAGCCATTTAAAAGAAAACATTTGAATCAGTTCTAATGAGGTGGATGAAACTGGAGCCTATTATACAGAGTGAAGTAAGCCAGAAAGAAAAACACCAATACAGTATACTAACACATGTATATGGAATTTAGAAAGATGGTAATGATAACCCTGTATACAAGACAGCAACAGATGTATAGAACAGTCTTTTGGACTCTGTGGGAGAGGGCGAGGGTGGGATGGTTTGGGAGAATGGCATTGAAACATGTCTATTATCATATGTGAAACGGATCACCAGTCCAGGTTCCATGCATGATACAGGGTGCTCGGGGCTGGTGTACTGGGATGACCCAGAGGGATGGGATGGGGAAGGAGGTGGGAGGGGTGTTCAGGATGGAGAACACATGTACACCTGTGGTGGATTCATGTCAATGTATGGCAAAAACCACTACAATATTGTAAAGTAAGTAGCCTCCAAATAAATAAATAAAGTGAAAAAAAAAAAAAAAGGAAACATGGCTCCACCAAGAAATACGGTCTTTATTCTAGATAACCATGTAAACATGGTTACATGAAGTATTCTATTACCAAGGAAGAAGGAAATACACATATTAAGAAGTTAGCCACAGAACTCAAGTTTTTTTGAGAAAGACTGTGGAGATCCTAGTGAGTCACTAAAATAATGATTACATCACACTCAGGCCAGAAACAGTTTGATGTCCCCTACTTCAAGCTCTAATGAAAAACTCCAGGGAGGAATGCTGAACATGGGCAGCAATCACAGCCATCATTATCCTGAGAGCTCTTGATGGACTAGCTCAGGATTCTCGGCAAATCTGAGTTCCAAGCCCAGCTTCACCAGGTACAAGGTATGAGATGTTCAGCAGGTAACTTAATCTCTATATCATTCAGCACTCTTCTGGTTGCAAGTGACAGAAACCCAACTCAAATTATCTTAAATTACAAAGGGAATTTGCTGCCCCCTACCTCAACCCAAAAGTTTAAGATCTTGATCAACTTCCCCTGGATGGGGGGAGGGTTTGGAGGGGAATGGATTCAGGTACATGTATAGCTGAGTCCCTTCACCGTTCACCTGAAACCACCACAGCATTGTTAATCAGCCATACCCCAGTACAAAATAAAAAGTTTAAAGTCTGGAAAAAATGACAGATACCACAAAAGATTTTAAATAAACTTGATATGTTTTTGTTTTTTAAAAAAGATATTGACCAACTTCAGAAAAGACTTCACACATGTGGCTGTGTCTCAGTTTCCAGCCCTGTTTCCCTCTGGGGTTTGTTTATTTTTGTTTTCATTTCCATTACTCTAGGAGACAGATCCAAGAAAACATTGATGTGATTTACATCAAATAGTGTTCTATCTAGTTTTCCTCTAGTTGTTTTATAGTACCTTTAGATCTTTAATCCATTTTGAGTTTATTTTTCTATATAGTGTTAGAGAATACTCTAATTTCATTCATTTACATGTAACTTTCCACTTCTCCCAGCACCACTTACTGAAAAGACTGTCTTCTCCATTGTATATTCTTGCCTTCTTTGTTGTAGATTAATTGGCCACATGTGCATGAGTTTATTTCTGGGCTTTCTATCCTATTCCATTGATATAAACATCTGTTTTTGTCCCAGTACCATATTGTTTTGATGACTGTAGCTTTGCAGTATAGCCAAGAATGTAATTTAGATCTCAAGACTTTCATGTAGGCAATCATACATGCATTCATTCTTTGACTGGGATATTTGACAAATATTTTTGCATAGCTATAACATGCCAAATAATTGAAATACACAGAGCCCTGCCCTCACAGAGTTTTTATTCTTTCAGGGGACATAGCCAGTAAATGAACCATTTTCTAATAGGTTATGGCCCAGAGTTCTTTCCCTTAAACCTTTTAGGTGGTATTTGAACAAAGAATCTGACTCTCCTCATATATAGGTGATGGCACATCTACAGTTTAGATCCATCCCACTTAACGATCATTCTGACAAAAATGACAAGAATAGCACCAAACTCCTCACTTTAATCCATCTGATGTGTGATGACAAAAACAAAAACTCACACACTAAAACACCACCCTTCCTCAGAAAGATTGTGTGCATAAAGAAAGAGTACGAACTTAGGAATTAAAAAGACCTGAATTTTAAACTCTGATAAACATTTTTTTTTCCTGTACTCTTAATACTTACTCACTGTTAACACTGTGTAAGTGACTTTACACCTCTGGCCTTATTATATACACAAAATTTCCTCATCCACAAAAAGGTGGTGACAACACTTTCATAGGGTTATACAGTATTAAATGAAATAATGGGTGCAGTGCAACACAGAGGTCAAAATACATCAGCAACTTTTCTTTCTCTATACTATCTCTTCTATTATTAGCACTGACAGTTCCATGGCTGGTGTGTGTGTGTGTATGTTAGTCAGTCATGTCCAACTCTTTGGGACCCCCTGGACTGTAGCCTGCCAGGCTCCTTTGTCCATGGAATTCCCCAGGCAAGAATACTGGAGTGGGTTGCCATTCCCTTCTCCAGGGGATCTTCCAGATCCAGGGATCGAACTTGGGTCTCCTGCATTTCAGGCAGATTCTTTACTCTCTGAACCACCAGGGAAGCCCTTCCATGGCTGGTAACTTTGAAGGAATCGTGGCATTTGGGAGACTTAGTAAAATGAGGCACCTGGGGTAGGTAATCTGATCACAAAACTTCCGACCACTTTTTCTTTTATTTCCTAGGATTTTTTTTTTTCTTGAAGACTTTGCACTGAAACTCCAATACTTTGGCCACCTGATACAAAGAACTGACTCATTGGAAAAGACCCTGATGCTGGGAAACATTGAAGGCAGGAGGAGAAGGGGATGACAGAGGATGAGATGGTTGGATGGCATCACTGACTCGATGGACATGAGTTTGAGCAAGCTCTGGGAGTTGGTGATGGCCAGGGAAGCCTGACGTGCTGCAGTCCATAGGGTCACAAACAGTCGGACACAACTGAGCAACCGAACTGAACTGAACATTCTTTGCACACTAATTAATGTATTGGAATCTGCCCCCTAGTGGTCGTGGCACACAGTGCCAGTTTCCTAATGACAGTTCAGCCCACAAAACTCTCCCCCACGCCTCGCGCCCCACCCCTACCCCGCCCCCTGTCTGTGTTAGATTAACCTTCAGTGGTGCCTCTTGGCCTAGCACAACATATTTTTATCTCAACAGAAAAAAATAGGAACGACTGTGACCAAAGTTAAGAAGATCGATTCTTTAACATGGAGGTTAATCCTGGCTGAACATTTAAATCGCCCACACATGCGTGCATGCACGCACACAGGCAAACACAAAATCAATGCCTAGACTGCCCCTGCCAATCTGTTGAATCTGAACCTCTGGGAAGAAGGTCTGTGTCTGGAGGACTGACGAAGCCCCCCAGGTAATTCTGATGAACAGCCAGAATTCAGACTAATGGAAACTCTATTAGAACTTGAAGAAAGACGAATGACAGCAAAGACTATCCCCTCGAAGGCAGCCCTCCCAGGAGCTTCCAAGTTCAGTGGAGATGCTGTCCAGGCTTAAAATGATTTTGGTCTCCTCTTGAGGAGTTGCTTTCAAATCTCACAGCATATATTTTGGAACAATCTCAATATCGGCAATATTTTGCTTTTTGACAGCAAATTTGAGGGAGTTTGAATTGAAATCCTAAAATAATTCTAAAATCAAGTCAGCTGACTATGCTGGGCCATTTTTCAGGATAAGCTGGGTAAGACCAATTTTGGTCAAAAACAACATATGGCCAAGGGGATGGATTTGTCTCATGCGTCTCATAATTGACACAAAAGGCAATTCCAAAAGAGGGCCACAAACATTTTTATTAGTAACAGCTGTATTGGAGCCCGTGTGCTGCTCCCCAAAGTACCATCTTAAAAGGCAGTGTTCATCTGGACATGTGAAGTCTGATGGGACTATCAAAAATGCTGCCTCATTACTTAAGGGTCAAACCTGAATTTAGAATTGAAAGGGGTAAAACGGGTGGGAAGGGTCAGACTGGGACAGCCCCTAGATTTTATGGCACTCTGTTCATGATCCAACACTGTCAGAATCCAATTCGCCACATCTAAGATCCATGCCATTCCAGGCTGGCAGAGCACTTGCCAGCCCTGGGGGCCGCTGGGGTCCTGGTCTCCATACCAGGACCCTCAAGGAGCTCCGTAGAGAGTGAGATGACTAAAACTTGCATTGTGATCCTCTGTCTTCCCTCCAAACCCTCATAATGAAATTCTCCAACATTACAAAAGATAAATCCTCATAGAGGAGCATACAAGACACTGGTGAACCCTCGCCACCAATCACAGTCAACTGGAATTTATTTCTGACTGCAATATTGTGCACTTATTCTCCAGGTGAGATCTTATTCCTCTCTCCGACCTCCTCAGTCTAATGTGAACATTAAACATCGGGCCCTCCTGTCTGGAGTCTCCTGTCTCAGCGACAATGTTTTCTAATGTGTATTCCAAGGAACGCTGGTTTCCTAGTACCTGTTCATTCATTTATCCAATAAATATTTGTTGAGCACCCTGTGTGTTCCAGCAGGAGTAGATCCAGGTTCTGTGGGGCCTGAAGCTTCTAACAATGGTGGAGGTCCTTTTAGAGAGAAAGAACACAAAATCGTGCATATAAAACTAGATACAGGCACTCAGAAGGGCAGTTATGAGGCTTACGCTCTCTTAATTCACAGTGCATTTGTGAACAGTTCCAGGAATGATTCTGGGGCTAGAATCATGAATAAAACAGACCTGTCCTTGTGAAGCGTGTATTCTAAAGGGGCAGAAATAGGAGTTGGAAATTAATAAAATTTAAAGGAGGGAAAATTCAAGGTTATATGTTTGAGAACTTAGGAGCTAAACAAAATTAGCTTTCTTCATTTAACAGCTTCTCAGATATACCCATAACTCTCCAAGGGGGGGACCGTGTTTTCATCATTCCCCAGCTTTATTTATCAGAATTCCTCTTTTGTGACGTATCTCTGTGGACTAAATTCTATAAAGCCCACCTTGGAGAAATCCTGCCCTGTAACGTATCGGAAGCTCCACACATGACATCATCTGTCTGTCATCTGTCATTAAACAGGGTCTCTTTCTTGTTTGGAAAAGCATTTGGTTCCTGCACTAATGAAATAATTTAAGTCATTCTTCATTATCATTTCTAATCCCTCTTTTAGTGTTTTAGGCATGTGGAACACTTATCTCCTCTGCTTCCGACATTTCAGACTATATGTCTCAAAATACACATTTTAAAACCTTTCCAATCCGGCCTTGGATTTTACATAGCATGGGTTCCGCTTAAAGTAACCAAGAATTCACCTTATGAGGGATTCTCAAATTTAGAAATGCAAAATACCAGGACACCTCGTGGCTTAAAAATCATCTGTTATCCTCCAGAAGCACAGAAGAGTCGGCATTTGGGGTCGTAAATCTGCCTTCGCACTTCCCTTCAACCCCTCCACCAGGGTGAGAAGGCTCTCGTGTGGGGCCTGGCTTTCCAGTGGTAAGAATTATATTTGTCCCGGGTGCTGGTTCCAAAGACATCTGTGATGGCAGCTCATCCAGCCTTGTTCTCAGGGAGCTAACTTTAGCAGCAGATTCTGCATCTGTTGGTGGAGTTTGACACAGCATATGTTTTCCAAAGCAGCCCTTCCCAATAGCTGACTCTCTTCTTATGTGAGGACATTTAATATATCCTGAGAACTAATCATCTCTCCCCTCTGCCCAAACGTTTAAGCTATATTTAATTTCATCCAGTTTAACAAGCCGTCATGTCTGGAGCCCATCTTTTGATTTCAAAATAAATAAAAAAGAATTTCTATGACTCACAATAGATTTCACCTCTGGGCAGGCCAGCGAATTTTTTCTACACCTTTCTCCAAATAGAGTTCTTCTCTCATATGTTTCCTGACATGTTTGTTAACCCTTTAACCTCTCGAAGGGATTAAATACAAGTGAACTGCCACTGTGGTGGTTTTTAAATAGGTCCACAATTCCTTTGACATTTCTCTCTCCGAAAGGTGGACCCTAAGACCCCCACCCTTGAGTGTGGATTTGACTTAGTGACAACCTTCTAACAAAGAAACTACAGCAGAATGGCACGGTGTGACTTCTGAGGCTGGGCTATCCAAGGTACTGTGGCCTCTTCTCTGTTTTTTTTTTTTTGGATTACACATTCTGGGGGAAACCAACTGCCACATAATGCAGACATTCAGGCAGATCTATGGAGAGGTTCACATGGTGAGGAACTGAGGATTTTGCCCACAGTCTGTGAGGAAGCCCTCTTGGAAGCAGAGCCTCCAGCTCCAGTCAAGCCTTCAGATGACTGCAGCCTCAGTTAGCTTCTTGACTTGGACCACATGTGAGTCCCTACAGAATTACCCAGCTAAGTTGCTCCCAAATTCCTGACCTACTATGTAAGACAATAAATGTTTATTGTTGTTGTAAGCCATTAAGATTTGGAGTAACCTGTTATGCAGCAACAGCTAACTAATACAACCATCCTAAGGGTTCTTGTATGATGTCTTGACTGCACTTGTTTCTTCTGCCTGAAACAGCTGGGCTGTACTGGCTGGGAGTGTAATTACTTCAGTAATGGGAAGGATGTCCATGTGGGCATCCTTTTACCCTGTTGGCAAAATTAAGTCCTATTAATATAGTGGAGCTAGCTTCTCTGAGCCCCAAAGTACTTTCAAGATTCCCAGCCCCTGGGATTAGAGGGGCAGTACCCCCAGCACTACCAGTTTTAGCCTATCTGCTTCCCATACACCATGCAGCTGCCACTGCTCATCTCCAAAGCCTATCTTCACACTTCCCCAAACCGTGGCCTAAGCTGCCATCCCTGTCCACCTCTCGGCTACAGAGGCACACTCCCTGGGGTCCTGTCATTGTCAGTCTACCTAACAGCTGTCCCTCCCTCTGTTAACATCTTTTAGAGATATCTCCAAGGTTAGGGCTCCTTGAACTTAACACACACAGCCTTCCTTCGGAAAGAACATGCCACCACTAGGGTGACACATGCAAGCAGCAGCCAGCACACCAGAGAAAGACGACCCTCTCCCTTTTGACCCTTAGAGCTGGATTTGGCTAATCACATCTAACAATTTGTTTTTTAGAGTAGATTCTCCCCTAGACCTAGCAGGCCTCTCTTTGCATTATTTTTCTAAGACTTTATTTTTTAGAGCAGTTTTAGGGCCACAGCAAAATTGAGGGAAAGGTAGAAAATATTTCCCGTGTACCCCATGCCATAGACATGCATAGTCCCCCCGGCAACACTCCTCACCAGAGAGGTGTATTTGTTACAACTGATGAACCTACACCATTATCATCACCCAAAGTCCATAGTTTATAGTAGGGTTCACTCTTGGTGTTGTATATTCCATGAGTTTGAACAAATAATAATGACAAGTATTTATCATTATAGCATCATACAGAGTATTTTTCAATGGCCTAAAAATCCTCTGTACATCTCCTATTTATCCCTTTCCTCATCCCCAACCCCTGGAAACCACTGTTCTTTTGACTGTCCCCATAGTTTTGCCTTTTCTAGAATGTCATTTAGTTGGGATCACACAATGTATAACCTTTTCAGATTGGCTTCTTTCATTTAGTATTGAATTTATAGTTCCTCCATATCTTTTCACGACCTGAAACCTAATTTCATTTTAGTGCTAAATAATATTCCATTTTCTTGATATACCAGTTTATTTATCCATTCGCCTACTGAAGGATATCATGGTTGCTCCAGGTTTGGACAATTATGAATAGAGCTGCTATTAACATCTGCGTGTAGGTTTTTATGTAAACATAAGTTCTCAACTCCTTTGGGTAAATACCAAGAAGCGTGATTGCCGAATTATATGCTGAGAGTATGTTTAGTTTGTAAGAAACTGCCAAACTGTCTTCCAAAGTGAATACTATTTTGTATTCTCACCGGCAATTTATGAGACTGCCTGTTGCTTCACATCCCAGCCGGCACGTGGTGTTATCAGTATTCTAAATTTTGGCCACTCTAACAGGTGTGTAGCGTTACCTCATTGTTGTTTTAATTTGCATTTCCCTAATGACATGATGTGAAGCATATTTTCATATGCTTATTTGCATCCTTGTATCTTGTCATGACGTGTCTGTTAAGGTGTCTCCTTGACCCCAGAGCAGTAAAATACCTCTTTCTAGGTGTGGGGAAGCTCTAAATTTTTGTCCTAATGGGCCATTAAAAGTTTTCTAAGACAAGTCTACATGTGTATGTGCTGGTGGGAGGAAGCAGTGAGTGGCCCGTCAATGGCTTCTTTCTGGAAAGTATGATGGCTATTTTTAAAAATCACCAAATCTCAGTTTTTCAGAATGCCCCCAAATCCATCATACAACATACTAGCTCTACAGGATGTGGGGGTGGAGTCAGATTCTGTGATCATCTTTGAGAAATGCCAAAATTAAGCTGCTTCTCTGCTGTTGGATTTCTTCAAGCCTTTAATATACTAATGTTCACCATCAGGTAAACCTAAAATAAGGTTTTAGATTAGGTGCACTATTTCCCAAACTCACTTCACCACAAAGCATCTCATGAGACATGCTTTGAAAAATGCTGGGTGAGACCTAACCCCCAAAAACACAGAATGTAGCAAAATCAAAAGCTCTGTAATTGGCACTTTCCTGGTTGTACAGTGGCTAAGACTCTGAGCTCCCAAAGCAGGGGACCTGGGTTCTATTCCTGGTGGGGGAATTGGATTCCATATGCAACTAAGAGTTTGCATGCTACAACAAAGATGGAAGATCCCATGTGTGTAACTAAGACCTGATGAAGCCAAATAAATAAATATTTAAAAGAAAAGCTCTTTAATCAAAAAATCCCTGTCTGAAATCATCCAGGTCACTTAGCTTTAACCTCCTTCTAACAAGTCTTAAGAATGTACAGGGGAAATCATTCCCTGTACATTCTTAAACACAGATCTATGTCTTTAAGAAAAAAATTTCCCTGAATATTCATTGGAAGGGTTGATGCTGAAGCTGAAGCTCCAATACTTAGGCCACCTGATGCAAAGAGCCAACTTGCTGGAAAAGACCCTTTTATTGGGAAAGATTGAAGGCAAAAGGAGAAGGGGGAGGCAGAGGGTGACATGGTGAGACAGCATCACTGATTCAATGGGCATGAATTTGAGCAAACCCTGGGGGACAGTGAAGGACAGGGAAGCCAGGTGTGCTGCAGTCCATGGGGTGGCAAACAGTCAGACATGACTTAGTGACTGAACAACAACAGAAGTCATAGATCTGAGGGTTGAAGAATCTTTACACCAAAATAAGCTTGCTAGCCTATTTTTCTCTCCAAAGACAGGAGGACAAGGATGCTCTGTAGTTATCTGTTGGTCAGAAGAATCCAAATTTGATCTCAGTCATTGAATTAGGACCAAGATTTCCCACCTCAAGCCCCAAATGAAAGTTGGAATGCTTGGGCAGAGAATCATCAGAGTCAAGGCCCACTTGCCATCCCTCCCTGTGGGAACACACCCATAAAGAAGGTGGAAGATGGGGGAAGGGGAGAGAGAGAAAAAAACTTTATTCTCTCAACATTGACCCATTTCGTTCAGGTCTAACAACTCAAAAGCCGGAGAGTCATTGAAACACGGATTGTAAAACTATAACACTCCTCAATTACTTCTTGTTGGCCAGACAAGCAAACCTATTATTTGACAATGCATCATGCTCCAAGATAGTAAACTTTATCATACAGAGGTCATGAGAAAAAGACCACAGGTACAGTTTGCTAACCTCCACTAGATAATTTTTCACAGTTATCATCCAAGCACTGTAAAAGCACAAAAGATATGTTATCTTCGGGCTCAGTTTATTATAACGTGTGGGTGAAACTCCCTATAAAACCACTTACTAGGTAACTGTTGCACGTTCTCCCGCACAGAAAGTCAAATCAGTAAAACATCTTTTTGACAGTGTCTTTTTAAGTGTCAGGAATAAAAGGACGTGCTCTTAAAGGAAAGGTAGCACGCAATTTATCACCCCCTCACTTTCCCACACGTACACACACAGATCCCCATCGCCTCTCTGCATGCCAGAGACACTCAAAAGAATCCTTCTCAGTCATCTTATTTCTTTTAGAGCTGAGTATTTCATGGCAGAATTGTTCCTGGATAAAGCGGCAAGTAACATTAATTCAAGATACTATAGATGCCAGCATTTAAAGTACTAGGCATGGTATTTTTCCCCCTAGAGTCAAAATATTGAGTAAGATCCAGGAAATACAAAATAAAAGGATGATGAATTCCCTCGGCAAATGCTCTCAAGAGTCTCAAATTTAATATTGGATCCTAAGAGAGGTCATCTAACTCCAGCTTGAAACTTGGATTTTTTTTTTTTTTTTAAAGAGCTTACCTCTCTGTAATGTCTTCACAGTTCCTGGGGACACATGGAGTAGAGGGCAAGTCTTGGATGATTAAACCCCAGGATATATAATGACATCCCAGGAAACTAAGGGTTCACCATTCTATTCCCAACAGGGAAGACAAATTAAAGAGTTTGAGATGGGGAATTCCTCCCACAATGCAATTCTCTTTAGAATTCGCTTCCTCCAATAGGCCCCATCTAAGAGCTTCATTCTCCATCCACTCAAGGGAAGGAAGCAGCTTTTTAAATTGATACACACAAAAGCAGGTTTTTCCAAAGGAAACTGAAAGAAATTGAGATGTAAGACTAGTCATATCTCTCCACAAAAATCTGCTGAATAAATATGGAGGAGCTTCTATGTCCCCAGGACAAAATAGGAGCTGTGAGAACATTAAGAGAAATAGAATATGTGGTCTCCATGTCTGAATAATCAATAACTTTGTTGAAGAAATAAGACTTTTACACAGAGGACAAAGAGCAAAATGCCAAAATGGTTGTCTCCTGGTTGAAATGTTTCTTTATTACCACAATATGTTTAGGAGCAACATAAACATATATATATATATATATATATA
>NW_011495046.1:4381733-4400174 GCF_000754665.1 Bison bison bison
ATAGAGTTCTTTTACCTGGAACTTAGCTCAAAAATCAACTCAAGGAATCTGAAATATAGCCATAAACCTTTAAGGCTAAGTAAAGCCTTATTTCCAAATAATTTCCCTATATACAGCCAGTTTGAAAGGCCTTTGAGCCCATTCTGTTGAGCGCCTCATAAGCTCAACATTCAGTCATTCAATAAACATGTATGGAGCCATCTCTATAGTTTGGGTACCTAGACTTCAGGAGTAAAGACCTAGTCCACGCCTTCTAAAGGCCACAGAGTTAGACATGGGGTCTAGTCTGTACCTAGGGTAATTGAGAAAGACAGAGCAAGTGGATCACAGAAAATTCCTCCAAAGAAAATGATATCTGAGTTAAGGTCTAAAGATTAGTGTTGGTGTTAGCCAGTTGGAAAAAGGTGAAGGAAAAACATGTAGCCCATGCAAGGACCAAGGGATCTGAGAAACTTTGGTGCCATCCCAGGCTTGGCTTGATTGGAGAAGATGGAAGACGTGTTCAAAGGAAAGCAAAGATCATTTTTGGCTGAGGGGTCTGGGGAGGCTTCATGGAGGAGGTGAGGAGCAGAGCCTTGGATAACAGGTAGAATTTCAGTTAAATGAAGTGAGAAGATGAGGAGCAGGCAATGTTCCACTATTCCTTAGTTTTCTGCACATTGCCTTATATGAATAGGTGCTCAAAAAGCATTATTAAATGTTGAAAAAGCAAACCAAGCTACTTAGACAGAAGAGGGAGCTCTAGGTGTGTTTGGAATGATGAGTAGTTGATTTGTTGGAAGCACAGAATCCTTATGGAGAAGACATAGGAAATAAGGCAGGAAAAATAAACTGAGGCCAGATTAGAGAAGTCTTATCACTCAGTTAAGGAATGTGAGGAAAGGCTTCAAGCAATGGAGATCCATCAGTGAATTTTGAGCAAGACCAAAATCCACTAGAGATCATTTGGTATGATGGAGGAAAGGGGGACCAAAGTCCGGAGGCCAGTTAAGATGCTAAGAATGTAATCCATGTGAAAGAATTAGGTGCCTGGCTAGGTGGGGACAGAAGGAAGAGAAGAGACTTGTGGACTCACTGGTTCGAGGGTTCTGAGGACAGAGGAGTTACAATGCTCCAGAGGTTTTTGGCTCTGTGTTCCAGAGATCCAACATTGAATAAAAACCACCCCTAAACCTAACAGCTTAAAACAATAACCAATTATTTTGCTTATACATAAACAATTTGGGCAGGGCTTGGGGGGATGGCTTGTTCATGTTCCATGGAGCATCAGTCAGGACAGTTGACTGTGGGCTGGGGGACCCTCTTCCCAGATGACTCACTCACAAGACCAGCACCTTGTTGCTGGTGATCTCTAGGAGCTCAGCTGGGGCTGAGGGGTGGGAGCCCTCAGATTCTGTCCAGATGGTCCCCTGCATGTGCCTGGGCATGCCCAGAGCACGGTGGTTTATTCCAAGGGCGAGCGTCATAAGAGAGAGACGCAGGCAGAAGCTACATGTCTTTTATGGCCCAGCCTTGGACGTCACACATGTTTTTCTGTTTTCTGTTCATTGAAGCTGGCACAAAGGCTCACCTGTTCAAGGGGAGGGGACATAGACTTTACCTCTCAATAGGAGAGTGGCAAGGTGCTGGAAGTGCACACGGGATAGGTAATATTGTTGTAGCCTGTACTGGGTTAAATGGTGTTTTCCAGAATTCATGTCTACCCCCACTTATTCTGGCTCCAAAATGCCTTTCCCTCTGCCTCCTCCTCTGTGGTCCTATCTCCCCCCTGGACTCAACTCACTGAGGAAGAGCTTTCATTGTGCTCCTGCCTGTTCAGTGCTTCAGTAGTTCTCCTCTCAGAAAACTCCCTCTGTCTCAATAACAGGCTATGTCAGTGACCATATAATTGATTTCCCAAAACAGGATACTTTTGAAATAAAAGGGGCACTATAAAAAATTATTCCAGGACAACCACAATGAACCAGGGCTGTCTGGGGCAACTGGGGCAAAAGTCACCCCGATAAGGTCTTGGAGGGGTAGCACTTGTCTAGTCCTGTTAACTCTGCCCCACTCTTTTTAATCAAACAGCTCCCAGTATAGCACTGAAACACCAAGCATGCATGCTAAGTCGACTGAGTCATGTCTGACTCTTTGTGGCCCTGTGGACCATAGCCCATAAGGCTCCTCTGTCCATGGGATTCTCCAGGCAAGAATCCTGGAGTGGGTTGCCATGCCCTCCTCCAGGGAACCTTCCCAACCCAGGGATCGAACCCGCATCTCTTACATCTTGGGTATTGGCAGGGGGGGTCGTTTACCACTAGCACCACCTAGAAAGCCCACTGAAACACCACAGGCACTAAATAATATAAAATTTGTGGAACTGAATCTATAAATAATAGGTATGCTAAATCAACAAACAGATATCAGTTACTATGGATGTATCTCCACAAAGGATTCTGTAGATCATTACAAAATCCAATCATGCCAGAAAAAAAAAATCATGTCTACCCACACCTTGGAATATGACTTTATTTAAAAATAGGGTCTTTGCAGATGCAATAAAGGTGAGCTCATTCTGGGTTCAGGTAGGCCCAAAATCCAATGAATGATGCCTTTACAAAAAGAGTAAATGACACACACACACGGAGGAGACCTACAGAGATGGCCAGATGAGGACAGAGGCGGAGATTGGAGTTATGTCACCATAAGCCAAGAAATGCCGGGAGCCCCCAGAAGCTACAATAAGCAAAGAGCCTTCAGAGGGGACACAGGCCTGATGACACCTTGATTTGGGAATTCTAGCCTCCGAAACAATGAACAAATACATTTCCACAGTTTGAAGCCACCAAATTGACGATCTTTTGTTATGGCAGCCCTAGGAAATGAATATGTGGCCCTTTTTGGGGAATGCCGTCTGCCATATTTGGTGGCTTGAAACACACACCAGGAGGAAGAACTAGCCAAGAGGGGTAGGTTCTAATTTCAGGATTTGCTCCTTGGAGTTTGTTGGGTGCAGCAAATGCCAGGATGGTGCTGGTTTGCAACATGGGGCCAGTGCTTAAAGAGAGTTAGACTGGAGCCAGAGAGGCAGTCTGAAAAGCCTGGCCATCAGCGAGAAGCTCGGCACCAAATCAGACACCCTCTGCATCACCACTTCCTCTTGGGGCTGAGTCAGGTGACCGCACATGTTTTTACGTTTTAATTATTTATAGCGCACAGTCTAAAGTGGTGCTCAAGCAGCCTAATGACTCGGGGTGATTGAATCAAAGGGGAAGGCGATTCGAGCTCTACTTGGAGAGTTTCTAATAGACTCCTCTAGAGTTTACAGCTGAAGGGAAGAACCGCTCCCTCTGCTTTCTAATAGACTAACAAACCGCTCTAAATCTTCTTCCAAGACCCCAGAGGTACCCGCCAGTTGCTCTTTCGTTCGAGAGCCAAAATGAGTACAATAAGTTTTGTGGCTGGCACAGATGAAATTAGGAATTTGTTAGTGAAATGTTCTAGACACTGATTTTCCTGACAACCCTCTCATGGTCGTAGATAGCAGTCTCTGATCAACTAGGTGCCAATTAAAAGAGAGCAGCCGTTTCACTCATCCAAATATTTCCACTTCACTCAAAATGGATTCCAAACAGTCCTGGGGTTCTCGGAGATGCTTTAAATCTTTTTTTCCTAGCTAGATGGCATTTTAGGTTTTTCTGTGTAAGACTTATTCTTCATTGCAAAGCTCAAAAAGAAATTATATCTCAGTTGATGTCTCCCCACCCCAACCCCCACCCCTTGGTAAGGCATTCATTAATTTAGATTTCCTGGGAACTTGGGTCCCTCCTGGCCGGGCCTGGTAACAAAATCCCATTAAAGATAATGAATTTTATTTCCTAAACTTTTTGGGTTGATCGTTTTGCTGAAAGGTGCAGAGGGACAGAATTTTTTTTTTTTTTTTTTTTTTGCAAGGCACTAAGCTGAGACCATTGTGGATGAGTCCATGGAGGACTCTTTGGGGATGAGAAGAAGATGGAGAGAGGGACCAGAAGGGGCTCCCGGGGGAGGAAAATGGGAGAGGGTGGAGCCAAGGAGGAGGGAGAGAAAATGAGGAGGGAAAGACACAGAGTTCACTTGCGGCCACAAGACCGTGGAAGGTCCTGCAAGTGCTCCGTGGATTCTGAAAGTAAGGGGCCAGAAAGCTGCACTGCACAGTCAGGCACTGGGGGACAGGAGGCCGAGTCTATGGACTCCAGAAAGACAGGACAGTAGCAGACCGAGGACCAGCCCCAGGAAGGCTTGCTACAGAGCTCAGAGAAGTTCCTGTCCCCCTCTTCATGCTCCCAAGTGATGGCAACACTCTAGCAAGAACTTGGGGTACAAGGGGGAAAGAAGATTTGACCCCTTTCTACAACAGTCTCCAAGTAGAGACGATTTTTCTTTTTTTGATGGAGGAAGTGGTTTCCTGGTTACACTTGTAAGAGAAATGTAAGCCCATGGTTTTTCCAGGTTCTAGAGAAGAGTAAAATTAATAAAACAGCTAACATTCAGTACATAGTGTCTATGAAAGAAGAATTGTGTTAAGTAGTTTACACACAGTAGCTTAGTTAAGTCTCACAAGTTCTCTATAATGTTGGTACTATTATCAGATGAGGGAACTGAGGGATAGACAGGTTATAAAATTTGCCCAAGGTCACTCAGAGCCAGGACTGGAACCAAGCCGTCCAACACCAGAGCCCTGTTGTCATGAACCTTAGGAGGCATATCATCCTAAACAAAATGAGCTAGTTTTGAGATTCTTTATTGAGGGTCTCTGCACGGTGCGAAGCAGAGGTTGCAGGACTGTATTTCAAGCTGAAATGACTTCAGCAATGACTGGTCACAGTCAGGAAAACTGAGGCAATAGAGATGACTTGGCCAAGGTGACACAGGTACTTTTTGGCAGAGCTAGTTTAGAATCGGAGGCACCGACAGACATAGGGGACAGACATGTGGACACAGCAGCCAGGGCAAGTTGGGAGGCTGGGACTGACGTACACACACTACCATGTGTAAAATAAAAGCCAGTGGGAAGCCACTGTACAGGACAGGGAGCTCAGCTTGGTGCTCTGCGGTGACCTGGAGGGGTGGAGTAGGGGGTGCAGGCGGGAGGGAAGGCCAAGAGGGAGGAGATATGTGTATACACACAGCTGATTCGCTTCATTGTACAGCAGAAACCAACACAACATTGTAAAGCAACTATACCCTCCCCCCAAAAAAGAATCGGAGCCGCCTAACTCTTGGCTTCCTGCAAGATGACTCATGCGTGGGCATCGCTGTCCCCCAGAATGGACTAATGGCCCCATCAACGCAGAACCCGGGTAGGACACATCCAGGTGTGCTGCCCCAGAAGGACAAGTACATGAGGAGGAGCAGGTCACCAGTGCCCACAGAGGAGCCAGCAGAGGAGAGTTCCAGTGAATGCAGACCTCCAAAGCCCAGGTCTGCTGTCGGGAACACAGAGGGAAAGGAGGTGTTAATGAACCAGCCCTCTAGGGGCTGGAAAGTCTATCTGAACAAATGGTAAGAGAACTGGAGCTGCAAAGAGAGCAGAGCTGCAGAAGGGTTTCTTGTTTGTGTTAACAGAACAATCAAACCTTCCTTAGATCCCTTTATGGCAGATTAAGCAGGCTTTGGGGGATCTTGGCATACCTGTCGCCGAGCATTTGCATTCCACACTGCAAAACCCCTTTAGATTAACAACCTCCCTATACGCAAGGTATTCTTGTCTTAATAGTCCAGTTATGTGTAACACCAATCCCACCAAGATTAAAGAGGAAAGAATTTCTGGTACGAAATTTTGCTAATGACCAACGAAGACATAAAACCTCACTGCAATAAATTAACACGTGTCTTCTAATATGGACCTACTGATTTACTTGAGGCAAAATTGCTCCGGAACCACACACCTGGGCCTCATCGGCAGCCCCCCCCAGAAGTGGTGGGGTTTATATTTATGTTCAGCTGCAGTGAACCCTGAGGACAGCCATCTGGCGCTGCAAGTACCAACAGTCCTAAAGAGGAGAGTGGCATTTCCTAATACCTCAATCAGGAATCCTGCAGGCGCTGTGCAATGGAGAGAGAAAAGGACACCTCCCTAGATCCATCATCAACACCCGGACACCCCACACTTCCCTTTACTGCCCTCTATGAACTAGACATTTTTACCCCATTTGTGAGTATTACCTGCCTTGAAAAACAGGACCAAATTCCGTGAGTGCTCTCTCCGGGTTGTGCAGGAGGCCAGAAGAGCCTGGCCCCACCCACAAGGATGCTGACCCTCTACTGATCTAATTCAAACCCCAGTTCTGCCACTTACTTATTATTCTTCCTGCCTCAGACCATTGACTTCTCTAAGCCTTCCTTGGCTTCCCTATCTGTAGAAAAGGGATAACCAAGCCTCCATACATCACCTAAAATAGTTTCTGGCAGACCATAGGACTTAGAGAACACATATAGAGCTGGGCCCCTCTTCCTTCTAGTTTTTCTGGCCAGGTCTCCATGCAGAGAAAACAGTTGACCCTCAAGGCTGACCTGTAACTTCCGGAGAGTGCTGAGTAACACTATTGCTCAGTGACTCTGACAGCCATGAACCAGGCAAGGTGCTGCTCTGCTGGAACATGTATTTAAGTCTTGAGCATTTCAAGGAGGGAGCTTCATATCATCAACAAGTAAACCTAGCCACGTGAGCAGCATTAGGGCAGTGACAAAACCCAGAAGGCACCCCCACTGCTCTACCGCTTTGCAGTCTCCCTGGTGTGGATGGTTTAAGTTTCTGCAGACTCCAGTGTTGCAGAATTTTGCTGCCTTTTGGTTCCACCAAGACCTTTTCCTGATGCTAATGGCATTCAGTAGTTGCAAACTCACGTTTGTGTATCAGCTTTGCCAACAGGAGGGTAACCGGTTCAGCCCACCACACAGAACAGCGGCCACCAAGGGCAGGAACTTCCAAGGCTGGGGCCTCAAAGGTCCTTAAGTCGGAGCCTAAGTCTCTGTATCTGGATTTATCTAGTTGGTTCCCATGATGATGAGGCTGCCTATTCCCTTCCCTGCTGGAGTCTGGCTGAGTAGGGCATCTCTTCAGAATGGAAAGGACCCTGAAAACCCCCTGCTTCCTTTCTCCCTTGATTTTGACCCCTAAAGAGATGTGGAAGTTTGAGATGATGGAGCACGTAGCAGCCTGAAATTTTTGAGATAAAAGGTAGTCCTGCAGAAGATGGGGACCAATACTCCTGAAGCTTCTACAAGGTGATTTCATTGGTCCACCCAAGAGAACCTCTGGTGGGCAAAAGAGGAGCAGGTCTGGGATGCAACTGGCTTCTCTATAGTTGCCTTCTCATAAACAACATCTTCCATGTCTGTTCCTTAAGAGTGAGTGTGGAAGGTAAAGGTGGGCACCCCTGTCTTGGGTATTGAAGGTTGAGTTGACATTTCATCACATCTCTCCATTACCCCACTCCCATACACACCTGCATGGCTCCAGAAACCACACACCATCCTGACCATCCTCTGCTAAGAGCCCACTTCCTGAAGACCTTCTCTTAGGGGCCCTAGGCATTGCCAGTGGTCTTCAATCTGAGTGACCCCTCGAGACCTAACTGGTAGTCTCAGATCATGAGCTCCCTGGGCTCCAGCAGAAAGAACTGGAATGCTGTCCCCATTTGAACCCAGCCACACTCCCCCTCCTCCATGGCCCACTAACCTGAGACTTTAACCAAGGGGCTGGCCCAGTGATATGGCTCCTAGAGAACTTCATACTGCTGCTCAAAGGTTCATGATTATCACCAAAATGATGCATCAGCATGCACTGTGTTTCCTGCATTCCTGTTTAGAAAACAAAATGACTCTAGGTCCCACAATAAAAATGCTTTCTCTAGTTATGTTTTATCTTGTTGTGGTAGGCAGAATTCTAAGGTGTCCCCCAGGATTTCTGCCCCTGGTGTACCATGTGCTGTATAACACCGCCCCCTCCCCAGCTGTGTCTAGACAGGACGTAGGAATACGATGGAATCGCATGCCTGTGACTGTGTTACATTATATGGCACAAAGGATTTGCAGATCAGTTGACTTTGAGTTAATCAAAAGGAAGACTATCTTGGATAGGTCTGACCTAATCAGCCGAGTCCTGAAAAGAGACAAGATGCAGCCACAGTCCCTCTCCTGTAGACCTGGGAGAAAGCAAACAGCCCTGTTATGACCGCCTATGGAGTGAGCCATGTAGCTCAGACCTGAGAGCAGCCTTTGGAACAGTGAGCAATCCCTGCCAGCAAGGAAAGGGAGCGCCTAATGTAACTCTGTTTCTGTTTGTTGTTGTTGTTCAGTCACTAAATCGTATCCAACTCTTTGTGACCCCATGGACTGCAGCAGGCCAGGCTTCCCTGTCCTTCACCATCTCCTGGAATTTGCTCAAACTCATGTCAATTGAGTTGGTGATGCCAGCCAACTATTTCATCCTCTATCACCCCCTTCTCCTCCTGCCCTCAATCTTTCCCAGCATCAGGGTCTTTTCCAATGAGTCAGCTCTTCACATCAGGTGGCCAAAGTATTGGCACTCCAGCTTCAGCATCAGTTCTTCCAATGAATATTCAAGGTTGATTTCCTTTAGGATGGACTGGTTGCATCTTCTTGGTGTTCAGGGGACTCTCAAGAGTCTTCTCCAGCACCATGGTTTGAAAGCATCAATTCTTCACGGTCCAACTCTCATATCCCTACATGACTATTGGAAAAACCATAGCTTTGACTATACGCTTCTGTTTCTGTTTAGGTTGGCCATCTTTAGCCTTTTTCCCCCAGTACCTCTCACATACCTCTTCATTTTGGGCTCAAAACTCTGTTTTTTTACCAATAGACTCTCAGGTCTTGGTCCTTATCCTGCTTTGAAACTACTGTCAAATACTCATTTCATCCAAAAATCTTTAGCATCCCATGCCACAGTAACCTGCCAGGTTCTCTGATGGCCCAGCATCAGCATCTTCAGTTCAGTTCAGTCACTCAGTCGTGTCTGACTCTTTGCGACCCCATGAATCGCAGCACGCCAGGCCTCCCTGTCCATCACCAACTCCCGGAGTTCACCCAGACTCACATCCATCGAGTCAGTGATGCCATCCAGCCATCTCATCCTCTGTCGTCCCCTTCTCCTCCTGCCCCCAATCCCTCCCCAGCATCAGAGTCTTTTCCAATGAGTCAACTCTTCGCATGAGGTGGCCAAAGTACTGGAGTTTCAGCTTTAGCATCATTCCTTCCAAAGAAATCCCAGGGCTGATCTCCTTCAGAATTCACTGGTTGGATCTCCTTGCAGTCCAAGGGACTCTCAAGAGTCTTCTCCAACACCATAGTTCAAAAGCATCAATTCTTTGGCGCTCAGCCTTCTTCACAGTCCAACTCTCACATCCATACATGACCACAGGAAAAACCATAGCCTTGACTAGATGCTTTTGAATAGGCTATCTAGATTGGTCATAACTTTCCTTCCAAGGAGTCTTTTAATTTCATGGCTGCAGTCACCATCTGCAGTGATTTTGGAGCCCAGGAAAATAAAGTCTGACACTGTTTCCACCATTTCCCCATCTATTTCCCATGAAGTGATAGGACCGGATGCCATGATGTTCGTATTCTGAATGTTGAGCTTTAAGCCAACTTTTTCAGTCTCCACTTTCATTTTCATCAAGAGGCTTTTTAGTTTCTCTTCACTTTCTGCCATAAGGGTGGTGTCATCTGCGTATCTGAGGTATTGATATTTCTCCCAGCAATCTTGATTCCAGCTTGTGCTTCTTCCAGTCCAGTGTTTCTCATGATTTACTTTGCATATAAGTTAGCACAGCTTTGTTTTTCTCTACCTAGCTGTGTCTCCTCAATACTCCCCAAGAAACACTACTACTGAGTCCCCAAATTGGAGATTGCAGACTTCTCTTCGGCTGCATCCCTTGGGGATCCAGGGGCTCGTGTGCCTTGGAGTTCCAGCAGGATACAATTGGCAAATATAGTCACTGGTATTCTCAATGAAAGTGAGGTATTTGAGTGAATGACCATGAACATAATCACAGTAAAACTCTACTATCAAACCAAAGGCAGCCACATAAATGAGGTTCTACTGTATTTGATTTAGATTGCAAACAGCTTCTCTATGACTGGCACAGGGGTGTGATCAGTAGTCTGTAAATGAATGAACATATGAATAAATGAACAAAACATTTTACTCAAGCAGCAGTAGAATGAAGGGTCAGTAAGGAAGATGCCTAACTCAAGATATGTATTCATGGTTCTTTACCTATTGACTAAATTGTGTGTCACCTACCCAAATACAATTTCAGTAATATTAGTTACTGTTGATGCTTAGTGGTTTTTTTTTTTTTTAATAAAAAGCCTCTATGTTTACCATCTAACTGGGGTGGGAGAATAAGCTAATTTCTCTCTGCACATGCCCATGGGGAGAACAGGTAGTCAGCCCACAAGATGGAACTAAGATTCTGGAAGTGACTGTGGATGGCAAAGTGCCTTAGAAAAAATAATTGGCAGCCTGGATATCATCTCTGCACAATTCCAATCTCAGAGTGACAGCCAGCAACTTGAAATTTCTTTCTAAGTATTTTCTAATTCTCAAAAAGTTGGGAACAATGTATATACCCATCAATAATGGATGAGTTAAATAAATTATGGGATTTCCCTGATAGCTCAGTTGGTAAAGAATCTGCCTGCAATGCAGGAGACCCCAGTTAGATTCCTGGGTCAGGAAGATCTGCTGGAGAAGGGAAAGGCTACCCACTCTAGTATTCTGGCCTAGAGAATTCCATGGACTATATAGTCCATAGGATCAAAAAGAGTTGGACATGACTGAGCAATTTTCACTTCACTTCACTTAAATTACGGTACATCCAAATGGAGTATTATGTAGTCATTAAAAATAGTGATAAAGGTCTACAGTTACTGATGAACAGATTTCATGACACATTGTTAAAAGAAAAGCAGGTTAGAAAATAGTATTTATAACCGAAGTGTAAGGTGGAAAAAAGATTAGAAGGCTATGTAACAAAAAAGGTGACCATGGTCATCTTTGGGGATTGAAGCTTGTAGGTGGAGTGACCATACTTCCTGGCTTGCCTGTGACAGCCTATTGTAAGAAACACCCTTTCACTTTCAAAAGCGTTTCTATTTATATGATAAATTAAATGGTCACCCAAGTAGTTTTACTTTCTTCTTGTATTTTTTGCATTTTAGCATGCCATTCGATCATCAGGAAAATAGCTATTTTAATTTGGAGTGAGGGAAGTATTTTATAATGTTCACTTCTCAGTCATTTCAACTAACTATCCCCAAGTTAATCCAGTGTATACATTTTGATTCAATTCAGTGGTGCCACCTAAACACTGGGCATTGTTCCAAGCACAGGAGGTCCTAGGAGGATTTCAGTGACATTCATTCTCCAAGCCACAGAGCTCAGCACCACTGACCACTCTCCATGTCCCAGGCTAAGATTTTATGTGTATCATCACAACACTATGAAGCGAGCACTGTGGCTATTCCCCTCTTTCAAGTGAGAAAGTATCAGAGAGGTTAAGCTATTGCTCAACGCTGCACAAGCAGAATTTAGAGCTGAGCTGTCTGCTCCAGAGTTCATGCCCCTAACTACTGGAGTTTACCATGTGGGGGCCCTGGGGACAGGCAGCAGATGACTGGCAATCAGCCAATACAATACCTTACCCTAGGATAGCCCTGTGATAGAAGTATGCCAGGTGCCATGAGATAACCCAGCCCTGGATGAGGGGCGTCCTTAAAGGTCCTTAAAGGATGAGTAGAAAGAGGACGTGGAGAGAGTGAGAGGCAACATTTCAAACAGAAGCTATAGATGAGTATTTGATGTCGGAATATTAAGGGAGTGACAAGCACTGAGGACTTCCCTGGTGGCTCAAACAGTAAAATGTCTGCCTACAATGCAGGACGCCGAAGAACTGATGCTTTTGAACTGTGGTGTTAGAGAAGACTCTTAAGAGTCCCTTAGACTGCAAGGAGATCCAACCAGTCCATCCTAAAGGAGATCAGTCCTGGGTGTTCATTGGAAGGACTGATGTTGAAGCTGAAACTTCAATACTTTGGCCACCTGATGCAAAGAGCTGACTCATAGGAAAAGACCCTGATGCTGGGAAAGATTGAAGGCGGGAGGAGATGGGGAGGACAGAGGATGAGATAGTTGGATGGCATCACTGACTCAATGGACATGGGTTTGGGTAGACTCCAGCAGTTGGTGATGGACAAGGAGGCCTGGTGTGCTGTGGTTCCTGGGGTCGCAAAGAGTCAGACACAACTGAGCAACTGAACTGAACTAACAACATGGGAGACCCGGGTTCAATCCCTGGGTCAGGAAGATCTCCTAGAGAAAGAAACGGCAGTCCACACCAGTACTCTTGCCTGGAAAATCCCATGGACAGAGGAGCCTGGTAGGCTACAGTCCATTAGGTCGCAAAGAGACAGACACGCCTGAGCGGCTTCACTTTTCACTTTCATTTTCAAGCACTGAGGAGCTAGTGACCTGTAATGTGCAAAGAGGAAGGAGAGGGACCAGGCTGGCCCAAGGAGGGCCCGGGGTGCCTGCTAAGGGGCTTTACCTATGCCTAAGAGTTAAGGGCTGCTGTGAAGGCTGGTGAGCAGGGCCCTCCCACAGACTGTGCTGGAGGCCATCTGGAAAGGGAATTGGAGGCTCAGAGCAGAGCCCAGGAGATCAGTGAGCCCCCACCACAAACTGGCAAGATGATTTACTGTGAAGCTATTGATTTAAGCTTCAGGGCCCACCCTGGGCAGAGGCCCCTTCCAAGGCCTGTTTCTAATTTGGTATGCATAATTTTGTAGTCTTTCTCTTAGAACGCCCTCTCCCCAAACTGTTTAAGTTTCTGACCACACACCCCCTGCCCACCAAACCCCGATCTGCCCCCTCTGTGAATAGTAATTGTTTTTTTGTGCCAGCATCCAGTTTCTAGCCCTTTCATAAAATTGATCTTTAAATTCCTCTTCTGACTTCAGTTTCTCTTCCTGTTTTATTTTTCTAAAGAAATACCTTGTTTTTCTTAATATCCTAATCTATTCTTATCTTCTTGTTTTCATTTTGCCACCTAGTTATATTTGTCACTGTCAAACTTCTGCTGTGTTTCATACTGTTCCTCTCTCTCTGCTGCACCTCATAATATTTTAAAGAATAAACAACAACAGGGGTCTGGTGAAATGGAAATAGAAGTCTACCATGTAGAAGGGCCCTCTGCTAGCAAACAGCCCCAGTCAGGCCCCCTCTGCCCCTTGCTGCCCAACCTCTGACCAGCTTCTCCTCTCTCTGGCCTCCTTCTCTTCTTCTTTACTGACTGTGCCCAAATTTTCTGCTAATATCTTTCCCTTCTAATGTTTCCTCTTAGCCTAAAGTTCCTGCCCCCAGGTCCTGTCTCTCCTCCCAAATCAAGCTGCATCCGTCTTCTTAGTGTGGTGCCCATTATGCACTCTAGTAAGCTGAGCGATTATCACAGGCAGGGTTCCCAAGACAAGCCCTTACCTTGAGACAAGTGTTAAGAGGAGAGGTATAGTCCAATGTATCTGTATTTTGACTGCATATGCAGGTCACTATGTAAATCTCATCTCCAAATTTTGCTGCTCAAACTTGCCCTGGGCACTCATCTTCAGTGCTGAAGCTCACAAATTTTATCATTTTTTGGATCCTTTCCACCCTCCCCAGACCTATATCTTCTGAACCGTCTGGCAGTACCTTGGCTTAGATATTTAGCATCAATGACCATGTGCCCAACAATGCAACCAATTAGGTAACCCCATTAGCAGATTAGTTACAGTGGTCACCTTATTCATATCTCAGAATATAAACTTCTTGGGGGAAGTTGGTCTTCTTTGCTGTCTAGTACTGGAACTAAGTATTATATTTGTTGTTTAGAAGAACACCCCCAAGGACAGAGCCTCAAAATGTCCCTTTTACGGTCCTTTCTCACTTTACAAGTCAACCCATTTCTGAACCCCTCTCCCTCTTCATCCCTGGCCTGGAAAACATGCCTTCTGTGCCTATAGCTCCATGCTCTCAGCAAAAAACAGGGCAGAGAGCAAAAGAGACACACACCAATTGCCTTAGTAACAAGTTCTAGGCCATTGAGTCTCCCAGCAGGGTCAAACACTATTCCATTTTCTGAGTGCATTTTTCACCCTCTCGAGTCAAAGCAGCCAAACAAATGACCACAGGTCCACACTTTCAATGTCAGATCAGTCAATAGCAATTAAAGGTCTCACTTAAAAATTGGCTGGTGGGGCCACAGTACTGGCAGGATTCTTGCTCAGGCTACTGAAGATCAATGTCAGTTCATGTATCATGATGCCACACTGGTTATAGTTAGAAAGATGTGTGAACAGAAAGGTCACGGGTGTCATCCACAGAGACTCAGCTCCTGGGCCTTCAAAAGACCTCACAGCTTGGATGGTCTTGATGAATATCTCACTGACCAGCATAAGACTATCAGCCTTATGTATTTGAAAATGGACTTGATTAACAAATTCAGAGACAAGCCAACTTTCAGTGGTAAACTCCAGCTAACTAAACTCACAAGAGACTGAACTATAGATCAGAATACCAGTTTCTCTGTTTACATGAGTTATCCCTTTCCAGAAGTCAGAAAGTACCACTCCCCCAGCCCAAGCTCTACCCTTTCTCTATGTCATGCTGAATTAATAATCTGATGGTTGCTTGGTCAGATCATTATTATGGTAACTTTATGTTTCACTTCTCAAAGAACAGCCAGTCTGTTTCCCAAGGTAGCTGCCCTATTTTACATTCCCCTGGCAGTGTGCAAGAGTTCCAATTTCTCCACATCCTTGCCAGCACTTGCTATTATCAGATTTTGTGGTGATAGCCATCCTGCTGAGTATGAAGTGATACCTCATGATTCTGATTTGCATTTCCCTAGTATTGAGCATCTTTTCATGCATATTGGCCATTTGTATACCTTCTTTGGAGATGGCTACTCAAATCATTTTTTAATTAGGTTATTTTTATATTGAATTCTAAGACTCGTCCTAGATTCAATCAACTTATCAGATACACACTCTTTGTTTTACATGTTAATGGCACTGACTGAAATATGAAGGCATTCAGTCTCATTCCGCTTGCACTGTATTACTTTAGTTCCAGAACTCAAGATTTTTTTTTCTACTTTAATATTTCTGGCATTGAAATAATTTTGTAACATGTATATGAATATATTTTTTTCTATCTATATCCTGAAGCTGGAATTAAAGCAATGTGAGTCTGACAATCAATGATCATCTATTAAAGAGGTGGGAAGTGGGAGAGAGGTTCAAGAGGGAGGGAACACATGTATATCTATGGCCGGTTCATGTTGATGTATGGCAGAAACCAACACACTATTGTAAAGCAATCATCCTCCAATTAAAAACAAATACATTTTTAAAAAGAAAAAAATACATGTGTATATCATGTATGTAAAATATATCATGTATTTTACATACATCATATACACACACTCATACACACACACATAAATATGTACATTTAGTGCACAATTCTAAGAATCATGTTGTGGTGCTCTAAAGGGAGATGATGGTATGCAGATTTCCCCAAATTTACTTGATCTCCAATTCTTCATTCATGCAATATCTATTAACATTGTGAAGCACCAGTTTACCTTGGACCAAGTTTTAAGAAATGTTGATCTGGTACCATCTCCTCATTTTTCAGAGACAATTGAATCTCAGATAAGTAAAGTGACTTGCCATAGTAATTAATGGCAATACTGAGATTAGGACTCAGGTGTTTGGATTGCTAATCTCGCATTCTCCATTCATTTATAACCTCAGAGCCTCCCCAGGCCACATCTTTACTGGAAGGGATTACAACACAAACCCCAGCGTATTTGCACCAACCAGCACTTCTAATCTGTTGCTTTTGAGAGATAATCCTAGAAAATGCAGCAGAATGTACATCCCCAAACCTGCAGAGATTACTTTTTATGGGAGGGGGATTATCTTTGTAATCCAATTAACACAGCAAGCCTTGAGCTTTAATCTAAACATAGGCTTTAGATTAGCACTGGGGGAGGAGTTGAGAAAAGAAGTTAATTCATATTAACAGGTTTGCAAACCTTTTACGTGTATTTACACTTTTCTGAGTCCTAATCATAAACCTGCAAGGTGAGCTAGTAGCTTTTGAAAAGAATATTACAGCCATGAATCAAGTAATTTAATGTTTAGAGTACTTCCTCATGAATGTCCCTTTTGAGTTTCCTTTGAGAACTGAGTACATTTCTTCTTCCTAAATGACGAGTTTGTAACCCACTACATTTCCCTCTTCATCTTGGCTGCCAGGAAGCTTTGAGTCAGATTACAGAGCTAACTCATTGGAAAAGACCCTGATGCTGGCAAAGACTGAGGGCAAGAGAAGAGGGCAGCAGAAGATGAGATGGTTAGATAGCATCACTGACTCAATGGACATGAGTTGGAGCATAGTGAAGGACAGGGAAGACTGGCATGCTGCAGTCCATGGGTTTGCAAAGAATCCAACGCAACTAAACAGCAGATGAATCCAGATAGCCAAATCATCAACATGATGTCATAAATGGTCCCCAAATTCCTGGAGACAAAAGACTACATATGTCACAAGAGACCTCTCAGTGGGTCACTTTTCCCATCTGTTGAGTCACAGTGAAATGACTGGCTACCACCAAATTCCCCTACCATCGTCCCTGGTCTCCAAGCAACTTTCTGCTAAAACCCATGGCTGTAGCTGCTGAGAATCAAAGCGGTCATCAGATTGCTATTCTGCCTTCTTTTTCAGCATCTCCTATGCTAATACGGTCAATAATTATGCAGAGGGCAATAAAATTAAACCGCTTTTATCCCCTGAAGGAAATGCTTATGTGCTCAAGATAGCTTGCATTTTCTGAGTATATTCCAAAATCTCTGAAGATTTTATTCATGCAAGGTAAGTTTGACCTTCAACTAAACTCAAATCTATAATTTAAAGTGGCCTCTTTGACTCAAAATCCTCTTCATTTCAATGCCAAATGGATCATCAGCTGCTCTCCAAGTAATATTCGCTCCAAAGGAAGGTTCCTGCTACTGATCGACGCACATTTTTGCATTTCTACTCACAGACTTAAGTTCTCTCCAATATGTGACTATAGCTTAATTGACGGAGGAATGCAAAAAGAGATTTGCAGGCGTCTGACTACTGTCGACTCATTGACTTCCCTCAGAGAATTCTTTCACTTGTCTTTTAAATTTTCCTTTCTTGTCAAAATTGCAGGTGCAGATAAATGCTGGAATCTTATTTCAATCAGAAAGTGCCAAGAACAAGAAAAGATGGAGAATTTTGATTGTCGTTGAGGACAGAGCCTCAAACAGCTGGAGGCCTTCCATTCTCTTTTAGCTTCCATCCATCTAAGGAAAAAAAAAATGCACTAAGGATTTCACTCAATTTGTGCAGAAAGATGAGGAAATTCACACTGAAATGAAGAACCGCATTCCCAAAATAGCATTAACCTAGAACAGCACTGCTGGGGGAATAAGAGACCTTGAATGCGGTGGGTGCGACCCCTGGTAAAAGGTCAGGGGATGCCCCAGATGGGATTCCTGTGTGGTGTTAGCTGATGATACACTGGTTTTCCCTTTCACGGAATCTTAGAGCCAACTCAGATTTTTACCTTAGCCGGATTTTCTTTCTCCATACCAAACAAATGTGTGTTACAAACAACTGCTGAGCAAACCTGGAAATGATTATAATAAGGAAAAAACAAAACAAAGCCAATTTGACTTAGTTGTCGTTTGAAGCCTCTCCCCCAGGGTAGGTCAAACGACTTGTCCTGGGTCCACCCAGTGCCTGCTCAGAAATTTGCTGCAGCATGTTTTTCGGGGATCTGAGAGATTCTGGAAACAAGCCACCACCCCACTAGTCTGGACCTGAATCCTCAGCATCAGAGACTGTGTTTAAGGGTTTATGTATCTCCAGCTTCCAGCCCTACTCCTTGCATAGAGTAGTCTCCTCAATAAAGAATTGAAATGTAGCCTTTCAGTGAATAACTGATCAAGGACAAAACTCAAGACTCTGTCCCCAGGCCAGATGCCCTGTTTGTGGTTCTAGTCACCCCTTCACCCCCACTCTTATAATTTTCCCTTGGCTCTTCAACAACTCAGACCTGTTCTGACCAGTACTGAAACCACTAGCCACGTGTGGCCACTGAGCACTTGAAATGTGGCTGGCTGGTCCAAACTGACCTGTGCTCTAAGTATAAAATACACTGCGTTAACATACACAAAAAAATAAAGTATCTCATTAATCATTTTATATTTATTACCTGTCAAATGATCATAGTTTAGATATATTGGGTTAAATAAAATGTTATTAATGTCACCTGTTTTTTGTTTGTTTTGTTTTTAATGCAGCTTCTAGAA
>NW_011495046.1:4400450-4408675 GCF_000754665.1 Bison bison bison
CCACCAACAGCCGCAGAAAGTCCGACAAGCAAGTCTTTCTGGACGATCCACACTACACAGGCCTCCTGGTCCCGCATCAGGGCGTGCTTTGCTGCCCTCTGCTGGCAATTCCAGTATCCGCAGCCTCAGGGCCTCTCCTGGGCGCCCAGAGCCTCTCCTGCCAACCTCTCCTGCTACACTCGGTTCTGACGCTGCCCCTCCACTTTCCACCGCCCCATCCTTAGCATTCTGTCTTCAAGAGTAGCCGTGGGAAGGAAAATGGAGACCGTACCTTTTCAAAAGACAGGCTCTAGAGAAAGCAGTTTCTTGTTGAAATCAGTATTTCCTTCAAAATATAAAAGTATCTTGTAGTGTTCCTCACACATCACTCAGGACTAGTCCCACCTGGGACATTTATTTGTTAAACATGCAGATTACCAGACCTCTCTGCCGAAAATTCTGGGTTAGTAGGTGCAAGTTGGAAGACCAGGAATCTGTTTTTAAAAAAACTCCCCAGGCCTTGCCCCCATCCCACTGGGGTAATTATTGGTTTCTGGGAAGTCAGAAATATGGCTGTGGAACAGAGCTTCTCAAACTTGAAGGTGTTCACTGACCACTCAGGACCTCATTACATCCAGTGGGTCTGGGCTGTGCCGAGATCCCATATTTGTAATGGGCTCCCGGGTGATGCTGATGCCGCTGGCCAACGGCTACACACGGAGGAGCCAGGTTGTACAATAGACACCAGGATCCATGCCTCCAGGTGTGACCTAAGTAGCACACCTGTTGCATTAAGAATCACTACAAGCTCTGCTGCTGCCTACCACTCCGACCCAGGCTTCTCTGAAAAGCAAACTCAAATTATTCTTTCGTCTGGAAAAGCAAGGATGCCCCCTTTTGACGGCTCCACATATTTTCTGTAAAATGCTAGGAGATGAGTGGTAGGTATGTTTTATTCCAGAACTTTTTAAAAATTAAAAGAAAAGGAAAAATTAAAAATTAAAGGAAACTAATTCCTTTCCCTGATAGGCTTTTAAGCCCCATGAATTGAATCCATGTAGGGATCCTGGCCATTTAAGCTGAAGATATGGGGATGACTCAGATTGGCTTTCTAAGACTGTGTCTTCTGAAAGATTGTCCCCAGGATGAACCACGCAGGGGGAGCTGAGGCTTGGAAGTGACTGGTTGCCTTTGAGGACTGTCCATGGTCTATTAATACAATCTTTAAACTCGGTTTCTGCCTCTGTTTCTTAACCTTTCCCCTCATAGCACCAGCAAACATTTTGAGTGCTGTCACCTCTGGCATTCACCCTGGTCAGGCAGCTGTTGCCTGTGATTCTCTGGATGTTTGGAGGTGGGGAGGGTGGGTGAGGAATGCTCCTATTATATCAGCTGTACTTAAACTATGTGCTTGAAACTTTCTCTTCCTAATGGTGAACTTTGGATTTACCCAAGGTTTTGCCTTAATTTCCCAAGACTTCATGAGACTGCACCATACACCGATGTAATTTCCAGACACCGATGAAAATGCATTTATTAGGCAGAAACCCTTTTGGAGGGGAGCCTTAAATGACCCAAACATTAAGAGACAAAAACTATCTGACCTTTCTGGCTTAATTTCTAAGGCTCTGAAAATGAATCCAGTATCTATCCACATAGCTTGTATACTGGTAGATGGGTAGTGTGTGTTGGGGGGAGGGGTAGTTAGGGGGGATTGTCTTGCTTTGTTTGTTTCAAGGCCAAGGAAATAATCCATCTTAACAGTTAATACTTTCCCATCCTCACCCCTGCATTTTCAAAAGACTCCATCCTTAGTTAGCCACATAGCTCCCATTAAAGTCAAATTTCTTTAGATGAGGAAGTCACTGAATGCCTAATTACACATGCAATGCTGGAAAAAAAAATATTAAGACTGCATTTACATTGCCAGCTTTCTTTTCCCATTATACAACAGAAGATTTACCCTTTCGTCTAGTGCATGAGCATTGCTCTTGCAAGCTTGTGGTTCCATGTAACATATATTAGTATATCATTCACTATTAGCACCAACCTTGACAATCTAGAAGTTATGCCTCTCTCAATGTTATATATAGTCTTCTGAGCTAGAAACAAACCAACCCCAAAATAATCACCAAATCCCACATCCTGGCTGTCACTTAAACCCAGACAGAGTGACATTGCCACACCCCAGGGCCCCACAGATCTCCTGTGAGCAGTGTGGATTCCTGCCACGGGCTGCACCCACACAACTATCGAATGCAATTCACTAGCAGAAAGCCCGTTTAAACCTTTATCCTGTGGCATATTCAGGGTTTTCTCTGGACAGGTTGCTTCTGCCTGTGGAATTGAGTGCTCAGTGATCAGTCATCGTCCAGGGATCAATCCCAGGTCGCACTGAAAGTGACCCAACAAAACGTGTAATACACATTTATGCAGGCTCACCGACATTCACTTACAAGCGCTTAGACCTTGGGACATTCGTGCGGTTTGGTCAGAAGCAAAGCCGAATACTCATAGTCTGCAACTCCAAGGTCAGAAAGTAACTAAAGAAAAAACTGCAAACCTTTAATTGGACCGCTGCCAAGGCCTCAGGTGTGTGGGTGTCACCTGGTTCTTCAGATGTCAGCAGAGAGACAGGGTTTGATAGATTGGTAACTTGGCCCACACCTCCTGGGAACTGCTACTTCAATGCCCAGATTGCCTACCGATTTATATCGCTAGCGGGTTCCCAATAAATGCCACTGACAGACTGTCGAGCTGAGGCAGCTACACCCGGGTAACAATTTGCTGAGAGGTCCGGCAGGCGCCATCATGTCACACAGAGCCTCAGCAGCTCACCTGGGGAGTGATCCAGCTTCCAGGGCTCCTGGTCCCACATCTCCCAAGACTCCACCAGGATAAACCAAGTCATAACCATTCAGTGCCCTAGACACTGGCGTGAGGAGACTGGGCTGGACAATGAGGCTTAGGTTTTTCTGCTTCTCATAGCTGCTGTTACAAATAGTCCCAACTCTAACTTCCCAGGCTCTTCATGAGAGTCATATTTGCAAGAGTAGGGGTAAGAGGTGGAACCCCCAGAAGAGTCTCCCTGGGGTTCTTCATTCCCTGGATTATTCTACATTCTATGAATGTAAAATAATTAAATGAATTGTGAAATGAATGTTTAAGAAAATAAGGTTTAAAAAGTAACTATATTAAATGATATCTTGAAACAGCCATATTATGAAAAACACTACCTCACAATGTCATTATAAACTAGAATTTGAACACTCAACATTATTAAATTTAAGTAGTATATTTTGATAATAAAGGGGTTTGTTTCTTAATATCTTTCACTTTTTAAAAAACTTTTTATTTGTATGGCATTTATTTTTGGAAATGTCTTTTTTTCTGTATTAAAGTTTTAAAGCTTGCCTAAAAAAAAAAAAAAAGAAAGAAAGAAGCTTCCTATTGATGATTGGCAGTGGCCAATATTGTCCCCTGAGAGTAAGGCATCAGCTTGTGGCCCCGTTACAAGGGAGATACCTGGTGGCCAGATTCCCAGAGTCCCTGACGTTGTTCTCAGACTCAGGGCTTGTGCCTGCCTGGAGTTATGTCTCGACCATGCCTAGAGAGCCAGCTTGCACCCCAAGGCCCACAGCACCCCCAACTGAATAGCATTGATTATTTTTGCCCAGATCCCATTATATACAAATTTCCCCACCACCCCAGGCTCTGTCTATCATAGTGATCCTCAAACTATGTGATCTCAGGACTCCTGTACACTCTTATACATTATTGAGGGGACTTCTCTGGTGGCAAAGTGATTAGGAATCCACTTGCCAATGCAGGGGACACAGCTTTGGTCCCTCGTCCAGGAAGATCCCATGTGCCACAGAGCAACTAAGTCCATGCACCACAACTATGGAGCCTGCACCCTAGAGCCCGGGAGCTGCAACTACTGAAGCCTGTGCACTGAGGGCCTGTGCTCTGCTACAGGAGAAGCCCCCGCAGTGTGAAGCTCGTGCAACACAAGGAAGAGCAGCCCCTGATCACTGCAACTAAACAAAGCCCCACCACAGCAATGAAAACCCAGTGCAGCCGAAAAATAATTAATTTAAAAAATTATTGAGAACCCCAAATAGCTTCTGTCTGTGTGAGTTATGTGGGTTATATCTACAAATATTTACCATATTACAACATTTTCTAGCCATTCTCCCTTCTGTTTGGTGGCATATTTAGAGCTAGATGTTATAGCCATTCCCCTCACCCAGAGTACCCACCCCCCTCCCAGTGGTCACCACTGAGAACAGCTGTCTCCAGGGGCACAGGGACCTAGGGAAGCAGGTTGCTTTCTAAGGGGATGGAGACATGAGGTTTATCTTAGCCGGGATATCCAGAGAAGGCCAGTGTGGCCAGAGCAGAGAGTGATCTAAAGAGGGAGGCAGAAGCCAGCTCATGTAAACTTCATGTCATCCTTGGTAAGAGAGGGGTTTCATTCGAAGTGTGATGGATGGATGCCATCAGATAGTTGTGAGTAGGGGTGACATTGCTGACTTACTCTTTATACAGAGCATTCTCACTGCTATGCAGAAAATAGACTGGAGGTGTAGGAGGAAAGCAAGAATGACGGCAGAAAGGCCAGAGACAGGAGGCTATTTTAAGGGTCCAAATGAGAGATGGGGTGACTTGGATCCATAAGGGGAAGTGATGAGAGGTTGTCTGACCACGATTTATTTTGAAGATGGAATTGCTATAACTTGTGGTTAGACTGACATGGGTATAAGGGAAATAGAATAATAAACAGTAATTCCTGAGTGTTCAATCTGAGCAAAATCTGGATCGATACACTGAAATGGAGAAGATAGAGGCAGGAGCAGGTTTGAAGGAGAAACTTAAGTTCTATATAGAAGAGGTCCAGTTTGAGATGCCTGTTTGGCTCCCAGTTAGAAATAGACAGATGGACTTACGTAAGTATGGAGCTCCAGGGTGTTGCAGGGATTGGAACTGAAGATATATATTTGGAAAATATTGTCATGTAGATGGTATTAATCCAACAGGTCTGCATGTCACCCAAGAGACAGTAAATAGAGAAGACAGGAGGGGTAGAGGGTGGAGCCTATGGCGCTGCAGGGTCTAGAGGTGAGGCAGAGGAGAAGCAGAAAAGGAGACCAAGAGGTGGCAGGAAGAACAGGAGGGTGTGATGCAAAACGAAGAGGCGATTAATTGCACCAAATTCTACTGAGAATTCAAGTAAAATAAAGCCTGAAAATTAACCACTAGATTAGGCAAGGTTTTGCCCTTGATAAGAAGAGTTTCAGCAAAATGACGAGGTTAAAAGATTGGTGTTGAAAGGATAGAAAATTCTAGGTTGAATGGAGGACTGAATAGCTGCACTTGTGTTACCTCTTGAATTCCATTAAAATGACAATAAAGAGTTTTAATTACATAAAACAATGGAACAGAGAGAATAGGAGAGGTGATGACAGCATGTGAGAGATGTCAATAAAATTTTAGAATCTGGAAAACGGATGAGTGGAAACTTACCTAGCAACCTGAAGAAAATTGAAAGGTAGGTACGTATACTCTGGAGGAACAAGAAATAGCCTCATTCACACCAAATGAGGAAGGCTCAGAAAGGCTCAGGAATTGAAGATACCGGGTATTTATGAAGGTGGGTGTGTTAGCAGGAGCTAACAGTAGGAATGAATGAAAGTCTCCTATAAGAAGAAAAATCTAGAGCCCCTCCTCTGCCCCCACACAGCTGGGTGACTGACCACCCCACCATCTTAGCCTAGAGAGGATGAACCATAGGAACTCTGGACTGGGAGAACCAAATCAAATGTGGGAGTAAAATAAAGACTGTTTCCAATGAGCAAAGTCTCAATTTACCACCTATGCACACCTTCTTAGAAAGGTACTGGAGGATGTACTCCATCAAAACAAGAAGCTAAACCGAGAAAGAGGGACCCAAGAGTCAAGGAACCCAACACAGGAAGCCTAAAGAGAATTCCCAGGAGAAGAACAAAAGGACATCCCAGAATGACATTCAAGCAGCCTAGAGAGCAACAAACTCAGCCTGGAATATGGGATGGAGAACACCAAGAGGATGGTCCCAAGAAAAAGGAATGAAAGGAAATATATATTAGCTGCCTTATACTTCTACCAGAGAAAAAATGAAAGTTGCTCAGTCGTGTCCGACTCTTTGCAACCCCATGGACTATACAGTCCATGGAATTCTCCAGGCCAGAATCCTGGAGTGAGTAGCCTATCCCTTCTCCAGGAGAATCTCTGGCATTACAGGCAGATTCTTTACCAACTGATCTACCAGGGAAGTCCATCTACCAGAGAGTCTGGGGCTAAATTGTTAGTAACTACAAAAAAACCCAAGCAAAGGGGGGGAAAAATTGAGGAAATGACTACAAAGACACAGATCGTACAAGAAAGGAAACACAATCAGTACAGGAATAGAGTCAATTATGACTATTACTAGTCACAACAACAATGAATATTGATCCAACCAAAATTGTAATAGATAAATATCAGGAGGATGACAGGAAGAGAAAGAGGGTTAAAAAACTAATTCTTCATTTTTATAATAGGAAGTCAACAGATCATATATAAAACTGGAAAATCAAGAAATAGAAATATTCATTTTTGAAAAGTCAACCAGTTCACAAGGCTTATAACAAATATGTTATCCAATTTCCTCCCACCAGAGGCAACTGCTTTCTTTTTTAAAATTTTTATTAATTTATTTTTTATTTTTGCTTGTGCTGGGTCTTTCGTTGCTCTTTCAAGGGCTTTCTCTAGTTGCGTTAGGCAGGGGCTACTCTTTGCTGCGGAGCATGGGCTTCCCATTGCTGTGGCTTCTCTTGCTGTAGAGCAAAGACTATAGGGTGTGTGGGCTTCAGTAGTTTCTGGTGTTAGGCAGAAGGCTCTGGAGGACACAGGACAGCATGACCAATTTTTTTGTGCAGGCACCTAGGCTGTGAACTCACTGACTGGAACCGAATCTCTTAGGTTTGTACTAATACATGTATAAAAAATATTCCCTTGGATGGAAAGAAATTAGATAATTTCTTCATTATAAGACTTGTAACACTGATTCTTTAACACTTTTTCAGTGTTTAGAAATAGTTATATAACTTCAGTTCAGTTTATTTGCTCAGTCGTGTCTGACTCTTTGCGACCCCATGAATCGCAGCACGCCAGGCCTCCCTGTCCATCACCAACTCCCGGAGTTCACTCAAACTCACGTCCATCGAGTCAGTGATGCCATCCAGCCACCTCATCCTCTGTCATCCCCTTTTCCTCCTGCCCCCAATCCCTCCCAGAATCAGAGTCTTTTCCAATGAGTCAACTCTTCGCATGAGGTGGCCAAACTACTTGAGTTTCAGCTTTAGCATCATTCCTTCCAAAGAACACCCAGGGCTGATCTCCTTTAGGATGGACTGGTTGGATCTCCTTGCAGTCAAAGGGACTTGCAAGAGTCTTCTCCAACACCACAGTTCAAAAGCATCAATTCTTCGGCACTCAGCTTTCTTCACAGTCCAACTCTCACATCCAAACATGACCACTGGAAAAACCATAGCCTTGACTAGACGGACCTTTGTTTGGCAAAGTAATGTCTCTGCTTTTGAATATGCTGTCTAGGTTGGTCATAACTTTCCTTCCAAGGAGTAAGCGTCTTTTAATTTCATGGCTGCAGTCACCATCTACAGTGATTTTGGAGCCCCCAAAAATAAAGTCTGACACTGTTTCCACTGTTTCCCCATCTATTTCCCATGAAGTGATGGGACCAGATGCCATGATCTTAGTTTTCTGAATGTTGAGCTTTAAGCCAACTTTAACTACTTAAATATCACTCTGATTAAAAAAAAAAACATTTAACTTTAAAAAATAAAGAGAAAGATAACAAGATATGAAAAAGGAGAGACAAGTATAGACACAACTGATTGAGGAGAAGTCTAGACTCAGTGAGACACAAACTACAGCTTTACTTTTCTTTAATCATTGCTTTCAATCATTTTCCAGTTGGATTTCATTTTCCCATTACTTACTGAAATACAGAGCAGAGCTCATAACTTTCTGGTTAGTTTCAGTTAGTTTCTTTCAGAAAAAGAAAGAGACTAACTTGGCACTGGCAATGGGCAGGACTGCAGGGTGGGGCTGTGGGCTCTGGAATTTCCGCAGGTGGGCTCCACTGCGGTCTTTCCCCAGCCTCATCCCACTGCTCAGGGGCGCAGGCAGGGAATTGGGGCGGG
>NW_011495046.1:4408775-4417908 GCF_000754665.1 Bison bison bison
GGTTGAGGTTTTGCCAGGGAAATACAAAGAGTGGGGGCAGATAACCTGAACATTATGTAAGAATGTTGTTTTAGGAATGAAACACAGAATCCAAACTGAGCAAGGTGGGAAGTAAGGGCATAAGGAGGCCTTTGGGAAGTGGGGCAGGGAGCTGAGGTTGGTGGATCAGAAGTCTCAGCGAGGTAAAGGTAAACGATGCTGAACCTTATAAAGACTATGTGAGGGGTTTCATTTAGAATTCCTACGTAATTCGGCACATTCGTTACCCCTGTTCTTGCTGTAATTGTCTAGCTTTGCTCCACTTCCTACCTTTCTTTTAAGTCACCCTGAAGTTAGCTTAGCTCTGTCTGCCCCCTTGGAGGTATGCCTGGTCCAATTCCTCTGATACGTAAGAGCCATGGTTCACTTTCACTGGGAAGAGGGAGACATTTCCTTGCATTCACGATCAGTCTTCTTCCCCCTCTCTCCATTACCTTCGTCCCTTACAGCTACCTCTCTCTCCATGGCCACCCCAAGACTCAGTAGAAACCTTTTGTCTCCAACAGACCCACTGATTCCTTTCTCTACGGCACCTCCTGCACCATGGTTGTGTCCTAGCTTTTCTGTTGACTTCTTTTCCATGCATCACATTAGAATGGTTAGGAGATTCAGATATGAGTTACCAGGGAAGTACGCGGCTGCCGCCCTCTTTACTGAAAGTAACCGGCAGCAGTGGAGAATTAATCTAATCTGCAATGGCACATGCTGTCAGATGGAGAATTTATTGTCTCCTGTCCCTGGTGGCTCAGATGGTAAAGAATCTGCCTGCCAATGCAGGAAATGTGGGTTGGATCCCTGGGTCGGGAAGATCCCCTGGAGGAGGAAATGGCAACCCAATCCAGTATTCTTGTCCGAGAAATCCCATGGACAGAGGAACCTAGCAGGTTGCAGTCCGTGAGGTCACAAGAGAGTTAGGCATGACTGAGCGACTAACACCACCAAACGATAGTAATTATATGGGAGCCTGGCTTGCTCAGGAGAATGGCTAATGCAGGGCAAAGCTGCCTCTGGCCATGCATTTTAAAGCCCCAAAACTCCAAGGAAGAATTACAGATTCTAAGATTCTATAGATTACTAATCTGTCAAGAGGTTGGGATGGATTCGCTTTTGCACAAACCCACGATCTCTTCTGACTCCAAACTTTTCAAATTTGCTTTAAAGTAATTGTTCTAGTTTCTATAATAGCAACACTTCTATGGTAGCAAAGGTTATTCTTTGTATCTCAAAACCTACTCTCACCTTTTGAAATAACAGTACCCCTAATTTTTAGCTGGACATAGGGCCATCAGAATAAAAACTGTATTTCCCAGAATCCTTCCTAGTGAAGTGTGACCAGGGCACAGTGAGAACAGACTTCTGGTCACACTCTAGAAAGTTAGGGCTGTGTCATCCCTTCATCCTTTCCTCTACTTCCATTCTGCTGCTTGGAATGGCATAGAAACAGGAGAAAAGGAACCAAGGACCCTAGATGATCCTACGGAGAAGAACCATATCTGCCCTGGACCGTCTTCACAAGAGAGAAACAAACTTCTCTCTTGTTCAACCCATTGTTATTTGGGGGCTCTATTAGATGCATTTGAAATTGTATCCTACCTCTTTTTTCCTTAGCTATGTATGTGTCAGACAAGTACAAAACAACTCATTCATGTTTTGATCTTCCTATCCTTCATTTCATTCTTGAATCCATCATGGATAAGATCTTCACCTTGGTGAGTTCCTCCTTAATAATGGAAATGTAAAATGTATATCTAAGATAAGGATAAATCATCTTTCTGAATGTCTAGTGTCTACAAATGCAATAGCTAGATCCTGTTCCCAAACTTCTGGTGATAAATGAGTGTCCTTAAGTAAATCAAGTAGCAAATGTTGGAGTAAGTGAACAGTAATCCTTAAACAGAACTAGTTGTATTTTTCAGTTGAGTATTCTAATAGAAATGATTTCCTTTTCAAGATGCCATGTTGCCCCTTCCCCATTCATATTGTTCTTGCTCAACCACCCAATTTTAATTATCATTTAATTATCTTTATTTACAGCTGAGTGCCCCCCCTTCTGTTGGAAAGCCTATTTTATATAAACCAAACCATGGGTAATTACCTATCAAAAGCAGATTTATCTAAAGTCCCATTGAAAGTAGATAAGGCAGTTCCTTTAAGTCATAAAATCATTCCAAACTGGATCCAGGAGAAAAGGACAGCATTAAATTTGAATTTATAGAATACCAACAATATTATAGTTACCATAGGAGATAAATTCTTATCCATATGGCCTGCCACAGAAGTAGAAAATCTCCATTTCAGATTGATCTTCTAGGATGTACATTGTGGTGGACTCTACAGGTCCATTCACTCATCACTTTTTTCCAGTCCACATTTTCTTGCCATCCTCTACTATAGAGGCTGGGTAGAAAATGAAAACTTCATGTTCTCAGCTCCATCTTATCCTTTTGCAGCAAGGAGACATCACATGACACAGTTCTGGTCAATGAAATACATGTAGAAATCAATTTAAAAACATATTGAATTACACATTGCTTCCATTCTTGTGTATACATCCATCTGAAAACAGAGACTCAAACTGATACTTGTACACTCATGTTTATAGCAGCATTCTTCACAAGAGCCAAAAGGTGGAAACAGTCCAAGTATCCATCAACAGATGAGTAGATCAACAAAATGTGGTATATATACACACAATGGAATATTGTCCAGCCATAAAAAGGAAGGAAATTATGATACATGCTTCAACAGGGATTAAACTTGGAACATTATGCTAAGCAAAATAAGCCAGATACAAAAGGATAAATATTGTATGATTCCATTTATATAAGGTACCTAGAATAGGCAAATTTACTGAGACAAAAAGTAGAAGAGAAATTACTGGGGGTGCGGGAAGGAGAAAAGGGAGTTGTTCAATGGGTACAGAGTTTACATAGGGGGTGATGAAAAAATTCTAGAGATGGAGAGTGGTAATAATTACACAGTATCATGAATGTACTTAATGACACTGAATTGTGCACTTAAAAATATTTAAATGCTAAATTTGTATTATGTATATTTTACCACAATTTAAAAATATGATTTAAAAATATCTATGTCAGGGTAGGATGGACAGTGGGAGGAAAGCTTAAGAGGGAGGGGATATATATGTATGTGCTTATGACTGAGTCTCATCATTGTAGAGTAGAAACCAATACAACATGGTAAAGCAATTATCCTCCAGTTAAAAATAAATTTTAAAAAAAGAGAAGTAGCCACACTTTTGAAATATGAGTCAGCCTAAGGCAACATCTTTTTTCCTATGGATTTATTAATAAATTAGTAAGTTCAAAAATAATAAAATAAAAATCTTTTTAAATCTCTATGTCTATTTTTTTACTTAACAAATTAAGTCTGGATCTCTCAACTCTATATTCTGCTGAAAGTTTCCACATGCTTCTGACCTTAAATAGAATTCTGTTTCATCACTCAAGCTGCCCTGAAGGTAGTTCATTTTTACCCCAAGGCTAGCCAGAGACAGAAACCAATAATAAACAATAGCAGAGGTTTGTGGGTAAATCTCTCTTTTGCTTCTCCACCTTGAAGACATGGAGGACAGAAGGGATTTGAGAGGAAAAGGGAAGAAAGATGTATATATAACCTGCTACTTGGGGCTGACAAACGAAGGAGTCCTTCCAAGAGGCAAGATATGCCTGTGGCAGATGAGTAGGAAGGAGGGACATTCTTTGCAGAAATTTGAGGTGCACCTCCATTTTGTTGTGTCTTACCACAAGATTTTATCTATCCAAATGAGAAGCGTGTCAGTAAAGGATGGTGTTAGCCTGAAGACTGAACAGCCATTGAGGCCTGAGTCTCTACACACAAAGGCTCTCTCCTCTTCTCCTCTGGATTCTGGGTCTTGCCTGACACGATTCTTACTTACTACTAATAATAAGCTAACATTTGTCCTGGGCTTACTTTGCCAGGCACTGCTGGAAGCATCTTATGTATATTGCGCGCATGCTCAGTCACTTCAGGCATATCCGACTCTTTGCAACCCCATGAACCGTAGCCTGACAGGCTCCTCTGTCTGTAAGATTTTTCAGGCAAGAATTGTTGCTATTTCCTCCTCAGGGGATCTTCCCGACCCAGGAATCGAATCCACATCTCCTGTGTCTCCTACATTACAGATGGACTCTACCACTGAGCCACTAGGGAAGCCCGTTAAGTATTTACTTCATATAACTTTGACAAGTTGTCTGTGAAGTACATATACACCATTATTATTATTATTATTATTTCCACTTTACAGCTGAGGAAATTGGGGCAAGAAGTTTCAGTTCAGTTCACCCACTCAGTTGTGTCCAGCTCTTTGCGACCCCATGGTCTGCAGCACGCCAGGCTTCCCTGTCCATCACCAACTTCCAGAGCCTTGCTCAAACTCACGTCCATCGAGTCAGTGATACAACCATCTCATCCTCTGTCATCCCGTTCTCCTCCTGCCTTCAATCTTTCCCAGCACCAGCGTCTTTATCAATGAGTCAGTTCTTCGCATCAGGTGGCCAAAGTATTGGAGTTTCAGCTGCATTGCAAGAAGTTTAGATAATCTGTTTAAGGTCACACAGAGAACAAGTGACAGAGTCCAGACTGGCACCCAGCCACTTGGGCCCCTCATGCTTAAGCACTGCTTTATGCTGCTTCTTAGATCCTGTGGAAAATTGTTTCCCCTGGGTAGTATCTCAGTTTCCAACTGTGCTTAACTTTGAAATACTTTTAGCTAGTACCCTCTTTGTCATCATCATGGCTTTATTTGTTTTACAGAGGAAAAAAAATGTGTCTCTGCATGTATGATTATATAAGTCAAGTAACTTTCTATTTTACAATTAATTAGAGTAATATTAACAGCTATTATGGGGCTTCCCTGATAGCTCAGTTGGTAAAGAATCCGCCTGAATTCAGGAGACCCCAGTTTGATTCCTGGGTCGGGGAGATCCGCTGGAGAAAGGATAGGCTACCCACTACAGTATTCTTGGGCTTCCTTTGTGGCTCAGCTGGTAAAGAATTTGCCTACAATGTGGGAGACCTGGGTTCAATCCCTGGGTTAGGAAGATCCCCTGGAGAAGGGAACAGCTACCCACTCCAGTATTCTGGCCTAGAGAATTCCATGGACTGTATAGTCCATGGGGTTGCAGAGTCGGACACAACTGAGCGACTTTCATTTTCACTGACAACTATTATGGATACAAGCACGAAGTCTTATTTCCCTTACCCAGTTGAATTTAGTAAGAATTAAGTCTGATTCTTACTAAAGTAAAGTATGAAATAGCTGTTCCCCATTAGATGATGAGGATCATAAACAGACTTCCATATTATGGTTCCGCTATCTTGGGAATTCATAGCGTCTAAGGATGCTCTTCTGGATAAAGCAGGAAAGAGAAAGAGCAGGGAGGCTTATCTGTTAGCGGTTCTTATGAGCCAGGGGCTTCCCTGGTGGTTCAGATGGTAAAGAATCCACGTGCAATGTAGGAGACCCGGGTTCAATCCCAGGGTCAGGAAGATGCCCTGGAGGAGGGCATGGCAACCCACTACAGTATTCTTGCCTGGGAAATCCCATGGGCAGAGGAGCCTGGCAGGCTACAGTCCACAGCGTTGCAAAGAATGGGCCATGACTGAGCAACTTTTACTCACTCACAGGCCAGGGTAGGAAACGACACACAGTGCACGAACGCACGTGCCACTGGCTACAGTTCAGTCACATGGCTACAGTTCAGTCACATGGCCACACCTGACTGCAAAGGCGTCAACGAGGGTGCCCAGGAAATGAGCACGAGGCCATCTCTGCCATAACAGCCTTCCCACCCAATAATGCACTTGCACAATGTTTTCACAGCTCTCCTGAACCAGAGATTTGAGTAATCGCAAAGTGTCATAAACAGGTAGGATAAACCACCACCCAATGAAGATTTTCCCCAATGATCCTCTGGATTGCATCTGTTATTAATGATGGCTATTACTTTTTTAAACTCATAAGTTAAAAAAACCACAAGTAACGGATGACAGTTTGAAGCTTTTGAACCGATAGCTCCGAGACAGAGGTACCAGCTAAGGTCTGATAATAAACAGCAGATGGATACTGAGCTATCAAAACTTTTGTGAAGCTTGTATTTTAATATTATTGTGGGAAAATGTCACAATCTCAAGCAGCAGGAAATGTGGCTAGGATTTTAGCCCCTTTTCTGTTTAATTTATTCTTTAATAGTCTGATACAACTTGTAGGTTAACTGAATGCATGCTTACATGTCGACCAGATTAAAAGGGAAAGGTAATGAAGTCTCTCTAACAAAATTAGGAATTACCCCAAAAAGCAATTGTTCTGACAAATATCATGTGATATTTTTATGTGGAATCTAAAAAATGGGTACAGGGACTTTCCTGGCAGTCCAGTGGTTAAGACTCTGGGCTTCCACTGCAGGGGGCGAAGGTTCGATCTCTGGTCAAGGAACTAAGATTCCATATGCCACTTGGTGTGTCCAAAAAAAAAAAAAAATCAAAATTCAAAATATAATAATAATACATAAAAGGTACAGATGAACTCATCTATTGATATAAAACAGAAATAGAGTTATAGATATGGGAAACAAACTTGCAGTTACTGGGGGAAGGAGGGAGAAGGATAAATTGGGAGATTGGAATTGACATATATACACTATTATATATAAAACAGATAACTAATAAGGACCTACTGTATAGCACAGGGAACTCTACTCAACCGTCTGTAATGGCCTATATTGGAAAAGAATCTTAAAAAAGAGTGAATACATGTATATGCATAACATTCACTTTGCTGTCCCCCTGAAACCAACAAACATTGTAAATCAACTAAATAACCAAAAAAAAAATTTTTTTAAGAAAAAGCAACTAGTCTGAGTGTCTATAATCAGAAGAAAATGTATTTATTCCCTCTAGTAAAATAATAGTTAAGCTGTAAGATAAGACATGACGTTTAAAGCACATTAACATCTCATGATTTTTAAAGAAAAATCTCATTCCTTAAGAACCTGCATGATATATCTATAAATTGAGTTGGTACTTGCTATAAACATCTCTTGCAACTATGCCAAAAATATGCATGTATTTAAATAAGGACCAACAGGCAACATTCAAAAATGAAAAGAACACTATGTTCAGGGACTGAACATAGGGTGACTTACGAGTGACTTATTTCCCCTTGTCAAAATTTCCTCTAATATTTTTACACCCCATTACCAATAATGTTTGAATAATTTATTGCCAAAAACAAAGAAAATGAATTCTTTCCTTTCCATAATACAACTGTGTAACAAGCCTTCCAATTTTCCTGTGAGAAACAGTTACCATTTCTGCCTGGTTTGGCAGAGTTCTAAGGTGCAGAATTTTTTTTTAATTTTTGTTCCCTGATAAATTAATTTTTTAAAGAGCGAGAAAAGAACCCTTTCCTAGAGGATATACACGCACTGGTCAGTCTTCTTGTAACACTGAGGATGCCCAAAGCCTGCTACCCTGACCAGCAGTTTCATTATTAAGAAGCAGAGAGGTGAAGGTACTCTTTGACTTAGAGAATATTTTATTGGCTGAAGCTCCGAAGAGATCCTTTCTTTACATATTCAGTGTTCAGTGTTCCCTATCACCTCAGTGATTTACTGAGAACTCTTAGAAAGTCTGCTTTGTATGTTTAGGCAAAGGTTAGCCACTTCAGGGGCTTGGGGTATATGATGTGTTTTCTTATACACACTTCTGTCCCTGAAAATCACTTTTTTTCTACAAGGTCTTTTCAACTGCCTGAACGTCTTTGAGATTCTTAAGCTCATCACTGAGTATCAAAAATTGTCACCTGTATCCAAATCCACAATGTCTCAGGTTCATTAAAACATCTGTCTTTATGGCCACATCTGGTGCCACGGAGTCCTTGCTTCACCTACCTGGATGTAACTTAATATCTGAGAAGACTTAGGGGCAGTGGAAGCTTTTCAGAGGGTCTCATCCTCCTTTTATTCAGTAAGGGCTCTCATCCTCATTTTATTCTGATGATCTGACCTGAGACGTAGGCAGAGAATTGTCTAGTTCTCCATATCCTGGGTTCATAATCCAGCATTTTTTCCAACCAATCCTTTATGTATAAGAATGTTACCTATTAGCAGAAGATGATAGAACAGAGAACTATGTCTTAGTTCTAGAAAACATAATGCAGAAGAAAAACTAGGAATTCAGACCTGACAACAGGTCAGGGAAATGTTTCTACTTCTTGTGGCAGACGATTCTTCACGGGTATCTTTGTGTTCCTGTTCATCTTGTAACTGCTTTTATTCTGAAATATATGTTCAGATGAACAGTCTTAGAAGAGAGAGATTGTCTCCCTGCAGGACAGAGGGAAGATTTGTTTGCTGTGCAGGATGATAAAAGTATTTCCATCCAGAGCAAAGTTTGCAGACTTGCAAGCAACATCCTTGTAAGGTTGGTTCTTAAGATTAACGGTCCCTCAGCTATGACACAAGCCCACTGTATACGCAGCATTCCCTTGGGCCTGCTTCTGCCCTGCCCAGGTGGAACACGGGGGGCAAGGGAAATGGATGAGAAGATGAAGGTCATGCCGCCTACTGTGCCATGAATAATGAAGTCCTTTGTTTTGGATCCAGGAAGTTCCTGTCTTTTTCCAACATCCAGGAAACTGAAGGACTAATCTCCTAGCTTGAAAGTAGGTTAAAATCATAAGCCCTTCACAATGCTTGACTCTTCTAACAAGAGTTAGCCCACTGTTAAGATGAGGGTTCCCCTTAACCACAGTAGAAGGAGAATTTTTATTTCACAGGCAAAACAAATAGGTCTATATGACTAAGTATGCTAAGTACTAAAGTGCGCATTCCACTCACATGCACCTATCTCTGATGACTTGCCATATTAAACATCCCCTACACTTACCAGAAGACATAGTTAATATCAGCTTCACCCAGACTCATTAATAGTGCTCCCTGAGTATCTTTAGCAAATCTACTGCCACCATAAACACCAGCCGTGGGAACTGGCTACATATTTTTTTTCTTTTTAATTTATTTTTTTATTGAAGGATAATTGCTTTCAGAAT
>NW_011495046.1:4418008-4433946 GCF_000754665.1 Bison bison bison
GGTATACATATATCCCCTCCCTTTTGAACCTCCCTCCCATCTCCCTCCCCATCCCACTCCTCTAGGTTGATACAGAGACCCTGTTTGAGTTTCTTGAGCCATACAGCAAATTCCCATTGGCTATCTATTTCATATATGGTAATGTAAGTTTTCATGTTACTCTTTCCATATATTTCACCCTCTCCTCCCCATCCCCATGTCCATAAGTCTATTCTCTATGTCTGTTTCTCCATTGCTGCCCTGTAAATAACTTCTTCAGTACTGTTTTTCTAGATTCCATATATGTGCGTTAGAACACGATATTTATCTTTCTCTTTCTAATTCACTTCACTCTGTATAATAGGTTCTAGGTTCATCCACCTCATCAGAACTGACTCAGATGTGTTCCTTTTATGGCTGAGCAATATTCCATTGTGTATATGTACCACAACTTCTTTATCCATTCATCTGTCAATGGACATCTTCCATGTTCTAGAACATGCTTCCATGTTCTAGCTATTGTAAATAGTGCTGCAACGAACAATGGGATACATGTGTCTTTTTCAATTTTGGCCTCTTCAGGGTATATGCCTAGGAGTGGGATTGCTGGGTCATATGGTGTTTTTATTCCTAGTTTTTAAAGAAATCTCCATACTGTCTTCCTTAGTGGATTCGCACCAACAGTGCAAGAATGTTCCCTTTTCTCCACATCCTCTCCAGCATTTGTTGTTTTGTAGACTTTTTGATGATGGCTATTCTGACTGGTGTGAGGTGATATCTCATTGTGGTTTTGATTTGCATTTCTCTAATAAATGAGCAAGGTTGAGCATCTTTTCATGCATTTGTAGGTCATTTGTATGTCTTCTTTGGAGAAATATCTGTCTAGGTCTTTTTTCCACTTTTTGATTGGGTTGCTTGTTTTTCTGGTATTGAGTTGTATGAGCTGTTGTATATTTTGGAAATTAATCCTTTCTTCATTTGAGATTATTTTCTCCCATTTTGAGGGTTGTCTTTTCACCTTACTTATAGTTTCCTCTGCTGTGCAAAAGCTTTTAACTTTAATCAGGTCCCACTTGTTTACTTTTGCTTTTATTTCCATTACTCTAGAAGGTGGGTCATAGAGGATCTTGCTTTGATTTATGTCATCGAGTGTTCTATGTTTTCCTCTAAGAGTTTTATAGTTTCTGGTCTTACATTTAGGTCTTTAATCCATTTTGAGTTTATCTTTGTGTATGGTCTTAGGAAGTGTTCTAATTTCTTCTTTTACATGTAGCTGTCCAGTTTTCCCAGCACCATTTATTGAAGAGGCTGTCTTTGCCCCATTGTATATTCTTGCCTTCTTTGTCAAAAATAAGGTATCCATAGGTGCATGGGTTTATTTCTGAGTTTTCTAACTTGTTCCATTGGTCTATATTTCTGGTTTTGTGCCACTACCATACTGTCTTGATGACTGTAGCTTTGTAGTATAATCTGAAGTCAGGAAGGTTGATTCCTCCTGCCTCATTCTTCTTTCCTAAGACTGCTTTGACTATTCAGGATCTTTTGTGTTTCCATTTAAATTTTTAAATTTTTTGTTCTAGTCCTCTGAAAAATGCCATTGGTAATTTGATAGGGATCACATTGAATCTGTAGATTGCATTTGGTAGTATACTCATTTTCACAATATTGATTCTTCCTACCCAGGAACATGGAATATCTCTCCATCTGTTTATGTCATCTTTGATTTCTTTCATCAGTGTCTTATAATTTTCTGTGTACAGTTCTTTTGTCTCCTTAGGTAAGTTTATTCCTAGATATTTATTTTTGTTGAAATGGTAGATTGGATTGATTCCTTAATTTCTCTTTCTGATTTTTTATTGCTATTACCTAGAAATACCCAGTTGTGGATGTGACTGGTGATAGAAACAAAGTCCAATGTAAAGAGCAATATTGTAAAGAGCAGTATTGCATAGGAACCTGGAATGTTAGGTCACTGATTTAAGGCAAATTCAGTTTACCTCAGTTCAGTCACTTAGTTGTGTCTGATTCCTTGCCACCCCATGGAATGAGCATGCCAGGCCTCCCTGCCCATCAACAATGCCTGGAGTTTACTCAAACTCATATCCGTTAAGTTGGTTATGCCATCCAAATATCTCATTCTCTGTCGTACCCTTGTCATTCTGCCTTCAATCTTTCCCAGCATCAGGCTCTTTTCAAATGAGTCAACTCTTCGCATCAGGTGGCCAAAGTATTGGAGTTTCAGCTTCAACATCAGTCCTTCCAATGAATATTCAGGACTGATTTCCTTTAGGATGGACTGGTTGGATCTCCTGAAGCCCAAGGCGCTATCTTCTCCAACACCACAGTTCGAAAGCATCAATTCTTCAGCATCCAGATTTCTTTATAGTCCAACTCTCACATCCACATGTGACTACTGGAAAAACCATAGCCTTGACTAGACAGACCTTTGTTGGCAAAGTAACGTCTCTGCTTTTTAATATGTTACCTAGGTTGGTCATAACTTTCCTTCCAAGGAGTAAGCATCTTTTAATTTCATGGCTGCAGCCACCATCTGCAGTGATTTTGAAGCCCCCCAAATAAACTCTGCTACTGTTTCCACTGTTTCCCCATCTATTTGCCATGAAGTGATGGGACCAGATGCCGTGATCTCAGTTTTCTGAATGTTGAGCTTTAAGCCAACTTTTTCACTCTCCTCTTTCACTTTCATCAAGAGGCTCTTTAGTTCTTCTTTGCTTTCTATCATAAGAGTGGTGTCATCTGCGTATCTGAGGTTATTGATATTTCTCTCGGCAATCTTGATTCCAGCTTGTGTTTTACCCAGCCCAGCGTTTCTCAAGATGTACTCTGCATATAAGTTAAATAAGAAGGGTGACAATATACAGCCTTGATGTACTCCTTTCCCAGTTTGGAAACAGTCTGTTGTTCCATGTCCAGTTCTAACTGTTGCTGCCTGAGCTGCATACATTCTCAAGAGGCAGGTCAGGTGGTCTGGTATTCCTATCTCTTGAAGAATTTTCCACAGTTTATTGTGATTCACACAAAAGCTGTGGCATAGTCAATAAAGCAGAAATAGATGTTTTTCTGGAACTCTCTTGCTTTTTCAATGACCCAGTGGATGTTGGCAATTTGATCTCTGGTTCCTCTGCCTTTTCTAAACCAGCTTGAACATCTGGAGGTTCACAGTTCATGTACTGTTGAAGCCTGGCTCGGAGAATTTTGATCATTACTTTACTAGCATGTGAGATGAGTGCAACTGTGCAGTAGTTTGAGCATTCTTTGGCATTGCCTTTCTTTGGGATTGGAATGAAAACGGACCTTTTCCAGTCCTGTGGCCACTGCTGAGTTTTCCAAATTTGCTGGCATATTGTGTGAAGCACTTTCACAGCATCATCTTTTAGGATTTGAAATGGCTCAATTCCATCACTTCCACTAGCTTTGTTCATAGTGATGCTTCCTAAGGCCCACTTGACTTCTCATTCCAGGATGTCTGGCTCTAGGTGAGTGATCACACCATCATGACTATCTGGGTCGTGAAGATCTTTTTTGTATAGTTCTTCTGTGTATTCTTGCCACCTCTTCTTAATATCTTCTGCTTCTGTTAGGTCCATACAATTTTTGTCCTTTATTGTGCCCTTCTTTGCATGAAATATTCCCTTGATAGAAAGCAAAGAAGAACTAAAGAGCCTCTTGATGAAAGTGAAAGAGGAGAGTGAAAAAGTTGGCTTAAAGCTCAACATTCAGAAAACTGAGATCACGGCATCTGGTCCCATCACTTCATGGCAAATAGATGGGGAAACAGTGGAAACAGTAGCAGAGTTTATTTTGGGGGGCTCCAAAATCACTGCAGATGGTGGCTGCAGCCATGAAATTAAAAGACGCTTACTCCTTGGAAGGAAAGTTATGACCAACCTAGGCAACATATTAAAAAGCAGAGACGTTACTTTGCCAACAAAGGTCTGTCTAGTCAAGGCTATGGTTTTTCCAGTAGTCACATGTGGATGTGAGAGTTGGACTATAAAGAAATCTGGGCGCTGAAGAATTGATGCTTTTGAACTGTGGTGTTGGAGAAGACTCTTGATAGTGCCTTGGGCTTCAGGAGATCCAACCAGTCCATCCTAAAGGAAATCAGTCCTGAATATTCATTGGAAGGACTGATGTTGAAGCTGAAACTCCAATACTTTGGCCACCTGATGCGAAGAGTTGACTCATTTGAAAAGAGCATGATGCTGGGAAAGATTGAAGGTGGGAAAAGAAGGGGATGACAGAGAATGAGATAGTTGGATGATATAACCAACTCAAGGGATATGAGTGAGTTAAACTCCAGGATTTGGTTTTGGACAGGGAGGCCTGGCATGCTGCGTCCATGGGGTCGCAAAGAGTCGGACACGACTGAGCATCTCAACTGAACTGAGTACATTGAAATGCTAGTGATTTCTGTGTATTGATTTTGTATCCTGCAACTTGGCTAAATTCACTCATTAGCTGTAGTAACTTTCTGATACTATCTTTAGGTTTTCCTATGTACAATATCATGCCATCTGCAAACAGTGAGGGCTTTACTTCTTTTCCTATCTGGACTCCTTTTATTTCTTTTTCTTCTCTGATTGCTGAAGCTAGAACTTCTAGAACTATGTTGAATCATAGTGGTGGAAGTGGACACCATTGTCTTATTCTTGATCTTAGGGGGAATGCTTTCAGTTTTTCCCTTTAAGAATAATGTTTGCTGTAGGCTTATCATATTTGGGCTTTATTATGTTGAGATAGGTTCCTTCTATGCTCATTTTTTGAAGACTTTTAATCATAAATGTGTGCTGAATTTTGTCAAAGGCTTTTTCTGCATCTGTTGAGATGATCATATGGTTTTTATCTTTCAATTTGTTAATATGGTGTATCACATCGATTGATTTGCCATAATTGACGGATCCTTGCATCCCTGGAATAAACCCAACTTGATTGTGGTGTATGAGCTTTTTGATGTGTTGCTGAATTCTGTTTGCTACAATTTTGTTGAGAATTTTTGCATCTATGTTCATCAGTGATATTGGCCTGTGGTTTTCTTTTTTTGCATTGTTTTTGTCTGGTTTTGGTATCAGGGTGATGGTGGCCTCGTAGAATGAGTTTGGAAGTGTTTCTTCCTCTGAGGTTTTTTGAAAGAATTTTAGAAGTACAGGCATTAGCTCTTCCCTAAATATTTGATAAAATTCTGTGAAGCCATCTCGTCCTGGGCTTTTGTTTTCTGGGAGATTTTTTTTTATCACAGCTTCAATTTCAGTGCTTGCATTGGATTGTTCATAATTTCTATTTCTTTCTGGTTCAGTTTTGGAAGATTGAACCTTATTAAGAATCTGTCCATTTTTTCCAGGTTATCAATTTTATTGTCATACAGTTGTTCATAATAGTCTGTTACAATCCTTTGTATTTCTGCATTGTCTGTTGTAACCTCTCCTTTTTAATTTCTAATTTTATAATTTCTAATTTTGATTTGATTCTTCTCTTTTTTTTTTTATGAGTCTGGCTAAAGTTTTGTCAATTTTGTTTATCTTCTCAAAGAACAAGCTTTTAGTTTTATTAATCTTTACTATTGTTTCTTTCATTTCTTTTTCATTTATTTCTGCTCAGATCTTTGTGATTTCTTTTCTTCTACTAATTTCAGAGATTTTTTTGTGCTTTTCCCAGTTGTTTTAGGTGTAAAGTTAAGTTGTCTATTCGATGTTTTTCTTGTTTCTTGGGGTAGGATTGTATTGCTATAAACTTCCCTCTTAGAACTGCTTTTGCTGCATCCCATAGGTTTTGAGTTGTCATGTTTTCACTGTCATTTGTTTCTAGAAATTTTTTTATTTCCCTTTTGATTTCTTCAGTAACCTGTTGGTTATTTAGAAATGTGTTGTTTAATCTCCATGTGTTTGTGTTTCTTACAATATTTTTTCTTGTAATTTATATCTAGTCTCATAGTGTTGTGGTCAGAGAAGATGCTTGATATGATTTCAATTTTCTTAAATTTACTGAGGTTTGACTTGTGACCTAAGATGTGGTCTATCCTGGAGAATGTTCCATGTGCACTTGAGAAGAAGGTGTATTCTTCTGCATTTGGACAAAATGTCCTGAAGACATCAATGAGATCCATCTCATCTAATGTATCATTCAAAACTTGTGTTTTCCTTATTAATTTTCTGTTTTGATGATCTGTCCATTGGTGTGAGTCAGGTATTAAATTTATTTTGTGTTACTGTCAATTTCTCCTTCTCTGTCTGTTAGTGTTTGTCTTATGTATTGAGGTGCTTCTATGTTGGGTGCATAGATATTTACAATTGTTATATCTTCCTCTTGGATTGATCCCTTGATCATTATGTAGTGTCCTTCCTTATCTCCTATAATCTTCTTTATTTTATGGTCTGTTTTGTCTGATATGAGGATTGCTACTCTAACTTTCTTTTGCTTCCCATTTGCATGGGATATATTTTTTCATCCTCTCACTTTCAGTGTATATGTGTCTGTAGGTCTGAAGTGGTTTCTTGTAGACAGCAATATATATGGGTCTTGTTTTTATATCCATTCAGCTAATCTGTGTCTTTTGGTTGGAGCATTTAATTCATTTAAAGTAATTATTGATATATATGTTCCTATTGTCATTTTCTTAACTGTTTGGGGTTGATTTCATAGACCTTTTTTCTTCTGTTGTATTTCTTGACTGTATAAGTCCCTTTAACATTTGTTGTAAAGCTGGTTTGATGGTACTGAATTCTCTTTACTTTTGCTTGTCTGAAAACTTTTTATTTCCACTAATTTTGAATGAGATCTTTGTCAGGTACAGTAATCTTGGGTGTAGATTTTTCCCTTTCAGTACTTTAAATATATTCTGCCATTCCCTTCTTGCCTGCAGAGTTCCTGCTGAAAGATCAGCTGTTAAGCATATGGGGCTTCCCTTGTATGTTACTTGTTGCTTCTCCCTTGCTGCTTTTAATATTCTTTCTTTGTGTTTAATCTTTGTTAGTTTGATTAGTATGTGTTTTGGCATGTTTCTCCTTGGGTTTATCCTGTTTGGGACTCTTTGTGCCTCTTGGACTTGACTGACTATTTCCTTTTCCACATTGGGGAAATTTTCAACTATAATCTCTTCAAAAATTTTCTCATACCTTTCTTTTTCTCTTCTTCTTCTGGGACCCCTGTAATTCAAATGTTGATGCATTTGATATTGTCCCAGAGGTCTCTGAGACTATCCTCAGTTCTTTTCATTCTTTTTACTTTATTCTGGCCTTCAAAAGTTATTTCCACCATTTTATCTTTCAGCTCACTGATTCGTTCTTCTGCTTCAGCTATCCTGCTATTGATTCCTTCTAGAGTATTTTTAATTTCAGTAATTGTGTTGTCTCTGTATGTTTATTCTTTAATTCTTCTAGGTCTTTGTTAATTGATTCTTGCATTTTCTCGCATTTTGTTTTCAAGGTTTTTGATCATCTTTACTATCATTTTTCTGAATTCTTTCTCAGGGAGTTTGCCTGTTTCATCTTCATTTATTTGGACTTCTGTGTTTCTAGTTTGTTCCTTCATTTTGTAGTATTTCTCTGCTTTTTCATTATTTTTGTTTTTAACTTACTGTGTTTGAGGTCTCCTTTTCCCGGGCTTCAAGGTTGAATTCTTTCTTCCTTTTGGTTTCTGTCCTCCTAAGGTTGGTCCAATGGTTTGTGTAAGTTTCATACAGGGTGAGATTTGTGCTGAGTTTTTCTTTGCTTATCTGTTTTTCCTCTGGCAGGCAAGGCTGAGTGAGGTGGTACTCCTGTCTGCTGATGACTGGGTTTGTAATTTTGTTTTGTTTGTTGTCTGGATGGGGCATCCTGCACAGGGTGCTACTGGTGCTTGGGTGATGCTGGGTCTTGTATTCCAGTGGTTTCCTTTGTGTGAGTTCTCACTATTTGATACTCCTTAGGGTTAGTTCTCTGGTAGTCTAGGGTCTTGGAGTCAGTGCTCGCACTCCAAAGGCTCAGGGTTTGATCTCTGGTCAGGATCAAAGATTCCACAAGTGGTTTGTTATGGCATTAAATGAGATTAAAACAAATATCCAAAAACAAGAAACCAAAGATGAACCCCAAAGGGCAGTTACAAAATCAGGCAAATAATAATTAAAATAATGGAATATACACATATATATATACTCCCATGAGCAAAGTCAAAACACTCCAACAAAAATGAAGAAAATAGATTGACCCAGCAAACAAAGGAAATCAAAAATTATATTTACCAGTTAAGAACAAAAGTAACTAAAGCACAAAGTGGAAAACAAAACTAAAGCAAGGTGCCAAGTGGGGAATAAAGCAATGAAAACAAAACCAACAAATATGTTAAGAGGAAAGGAAAGAAAGAAAAATTAGATATGCAAAGTTAAATAGACGTAGATGAAGATTTATATACATTAAAGATTAACTGCAAGGGGAAAATAACAGTAGGAAAGGCAAACAAAGAATAAATGTAGAAAAATATAATAGGTTTTAAAAAATTAAAAGTTAAAATTATAAAAAAGAGAAAAGAAAAAAATGGAAGAAGAAAGAAAAAAGGAAAGAAAAAAAAAAAACCGGAAAACTCCACAGAACTGCAAAAGCTCAACATAGATGCAGAGGTTCATAACAACAAGAAAAAGTGTGACTGAATATACAATATACATATATACCCATAAGCAAAATCAAAACAGTCCAACAAAAATAAAGTACAACAGATTGACCTGGTGAACAAAGGAAACCAAAAATTATATCTACCAGAATAAAACTAACCAAAGCACAAAGTGGAAGACAAAACTAAAGCAAGGTACCAACTGGGGAATAAAACAAAGGAAATAAAGCTAACAAATATGTTGAGAGGCAAGGAAAGAAAGAAAAGAAAGAAAGAATAGATATGCAAAGCTAAATAGAGGTAGATGAAGAAGATTTATATACATTAGTGATTAACTGCAAGGGGACAAGAAGAGTAGGAAAAGCAAACAAAGGAACAAATGTAGAAAAATAATAATAGGTTTAAAAATTTTTAATTTAAAAAAGAGAAAAGAAAAAAAAAAAAAAGGAAAACTCCCCAGAACTGCAAAAGCCCAACATAGAGGCGAAGGTTTATAACAACAATAAAAAATGTGACTGAGAAAAAAAAAAGGAAAAAAAAAAGCTCAAAAGCTTAATTAGATTTCATAGTGCCAATAAAATCAACAACGACAACAGAGGGGAAGAAAAGGGGGCAGGGGAGAGAAAAAAAATCCAAAAGAATCTACAGAACAAGTCAAAACATTAGAAAAATAAATGTTTTTCTTGAGTCACTGCTGTCAGTGTCCTTTCCCTCGCTGGGAGTTACAGTCCACCTCACCCCCCTAGGATGTCCTCCAATACTGTTCTGGTCTCTGGACCTGTAATCAGGGCAGCTCAGACTCTAATCTGGTCCTACTCCTCTGTGTTCTTGCCTCCTATGTCCACAGCTGTCAAAACTAGTGCATTTTCTTTTGTGGGGGCTCTCAATGACCTTTTATATATTCCATAGACACAGAGTCTGCCTAGTTGATCATGTGGATTTAATCTGCAGCTTGCACAGCTGTTGGGAAGGTTTTGGTTCTTCTTCCTTAGTCACACTGCCCCCTGGGTTTCAATTGTGATTTTATTTCCACTTCTGCATGTGGGTCGTCCACTGAGGTTTGCTCCTGAGGCTGCCCTGGAGGACTTGGGTTTGCCCCTGTGAGGGCCAGGAGTGGAGGTGGTGCAGCTGCTTGGGTTGCAGGGGTTCTGGCAGCACCAGGTACTCAGGGGGGTTGGCAGCTAGGGCAGCAGGAAATATGGTGCTCTACAAGAGTATGGCAACCAGTATTGGCCAATACACTCCAGTATTTTTGCCTGAAGAACTCCCCTCCATGACAGAGAAGCCTGGAAGGCCACAGTCTACGGGGTCACAAAGAGTCAGACACTACCGAAGTGACCCTGTGCACATAGACGCAGGACTTTTTTTGCCTGTGGCAACTCTGCCCCAGTGAGAGTTGAGCATGAAGGTGGTGCAGCTGCTTGGCTTGCAGGGACCCTGGTGGCATCAAGTATGCAGGGACACGGACTGCCTCTGCCACAGGAGTTATGGCCCTATCAGAGTCTTTTTTCAAGACTCTTGTAGCTGGCAATCAGAAGGCCTCTTTGGCCAGTCTTTCTCTGTAGCTCCACCCGTTTCAGGCACTTAGAGGGCTCCCTTGCTTGGGGTCGTTCTTGGACCCCAAGTGCTTGGGGTTCAGCACGTCAGGCACATAGAGGTCCCCCCTGGCTGGGGTCCTGCTTTGTAGATTGGCCCATCAGGCACTTAAAGGAGCACCCTGGGTGGGGTCCTACTCTGTAGTTCAGTGTGTCAGGTGTTTGATGGGCGGGCCAGCCTCTCTATTGTTCAGCTGCAATGCTGACTTGTCTGGGGAGAGAGGCTATGGTGATGGCTCCACCCCCCTACACGTGACTCAGCAGTATCACCTTGCTTCCATGGCTGCCCAGCTTTCCTCCACAGGCATTTCCCACCACAATCTCTTCCCTCACCTCCCCTTGATCCGTCTCTCCGTGGTCAATAGCAGCCCTTGCCCTGGGATTGCTCCACAGTCCCTAAACTCCAGCTCCCAGCCACTGCACCTTTCAGGGGATCTACGTCCCTCTCCAGGATACGTATGGCTGAGGCAAGGACTGTCTGATTCTCATTCCATTTAGGCTGCCACAGATCAGCTGTTTCCCTCTCAGTCTTAAATGTTTCTCCTCTGACTCAGACAATTGCCCCAGTGTGGGAATCAGACCCCTGCTTCAATTCCCCCACCCACTGAGGGCAGGTCCAGTCCTACTAACACTCCTGTTTTCCCCCCTAATTCCTTCATCCTACAGAGTTTTGCGTGGGTCTATATATTCTTTTCTGCTGGTCAGGTACTCTTGTCCTCTCTCAGCTGGTGTTCTCCATGCACTTCTATGTCTGTAGGTGTATTCTTGATGTGTCAGTGCAGAGAGATGTACTCCACGTCCACTTACAACTCCGCCATCTTATTCTCTCCACATTTATTTTTGAAAGTAGCTTTACCAGAGAGGAGCTAGTCCCATTCTCATGGAGCAGATCAGGGTTCCTTCAGGAAAAGATGGTACTACAGAAAATGAAAGCTGAGATATTGAACTGCTGCTAAGTCGCTTCAGTCGTGTCCGACCCTATGCGACCCCATAGATGGCAGCCTTAAATCGAATAACCCTCAACTGGAAAACAATAAAAGACCTAAAAGCCATCCACAGATATCTGAGTTATAAAATGGACCATTAATACCATGCTAGTCACTCCTAGGAACTTCCTGTAGCTTTAAAAAAGAAAAATCAATCAATTTCTATGTAAAGTTTTAATCTTTTTCTAAGAATGCAAAAAACTAAAGGAAACAGAAACAAGAATCCAGCCATCTCCAAAAGTAACAGATTTACAATACTGACTTAGACTTGTGTTAGATAAATTTGATCTCCACAGAACACCCAAGATGTATATGCATATTATTTATGTATGTATATGTTAATATTTGGAGAAGGCAATGGCAACCCACTCCAGTACTCTTGCCTAGAAAATCCCATGGATGGAGGAGCCTGATGGGCTGCAGTCCATGGGGTCGCTAGGAGTCAGACACAACTGAGCGACTTCACTTTCACTTTTCACTTTCCTGCATTGGAGGAGGAAATGGCAACCCACTCCAGTGTTGTTGCCCAGAGAATCCCAGGGACGGAGGAGCCTGGTGGGCTGCCATCTATGGGGTCGCACAGAGTCGGACACGACTGCAGTGATTTAGCAGCAGCATGTTAATATTTGACTACTAATGATAATCCAGGGGATAGTTTAAGAGAGAAATTTATTTCCAGTATCTATGCTTTGTCTTTCATGCTAATACAATTCAAGATTGTTCTAAAGATGTATGCTGCTGCTGCTGCTGCTAAGTCACTTCAGTCGTGTCCAACTCTGTGCGACCCCATAGATGGCAGCCTACCAGGCTCCCCCACCCCTGGGATTCTCCAGGCAAGAACACTGGAGTGGGTTGCCATTTCCTTCTCCAATGCAGGAAAGTGAAACGTGAAAGTGAAGTTGCTCAGTCATGTCCGACTGCTAGCGACCCCATGGACTGCAGCCCACCAGGCTCCTCCATCTATGGGATTTTCCAGGCAAGAGTCCTGGAGTGGGATGCCATTGCCTTCTCGGTCTAAAGATGTATAATTACATTAAATCATATATTTATAAGACATTATTCTCAAGTAATCCCATGTATGTTTCCTCTGTAAGTTAAGGAAAAAAGCAGGTTTAACAACTTACAGTTTGTACTTTACTCTCTTGTTTTCTGCTAAAATGATGGAACTTTATAGTATTATCATTTGTTATCCACAAGAAGTTCTTTAATATCTTTTAGAAGAGGGGCCAGTATTCTAAAGATAACTTTTTAAATGGACATTAAATTCAACCCAAAATGAAATTTCTAAACTTTTTATTTCCTCTCCTTTTTCATAAATATCCCCAAGGGATCAAACCCATTCGTAATATTAAAAGTTCACATTATAATCACACTGCCATGCTGAAATGTGTTTTTTACTTATATTTGCAAAGATAAACAGATTTGAAAAGACACTGTTATGAGTATGGGAAAACAGACACTATCATATTTTGCTTATTAGGAGAACAAATTGATGCAACCTCTATACAGAGCAATAAAGCAATATACGAGAATTTTAAATACAGAAATTCTTTGGCCCAGAAGTTGAACTTTTAGGAACTTATGTATATAAGTTTCTATCTATCTATCTATGTAATATCCAGGGCATATAAGAAATTGGATATGGTAGTTGAATCTCCAGAGAAGAATAGAAGTAGAGTGACTAGAAGAGGGGAAGGAAGGCATACTATTTGTTCTTTGAAGTGTTGTACTATGTGAATCTATGACCTGTTTGAAAAAATAAGTGTTTAAAATGTTTAAAAATTCCTTAAATTACCTTTCTCATATTTGCATGTGGAAATACAGAAATATTTACCCTTCCTATGTCTTTAAATAGGTTCAGATTTGCTTTCTATATTTATCACGTTTTGCATGTCACAGGGGACTTAAAGAGAAGGGAAAGGGGAACTTGTATGGTTTCTCACTCTAGAACCAGCCCTAGGCAAAAGAGAGCAAAGCTGCTATATCGGTTCTCTTGTGCCCTTTGTTTCTGGCTCTTTCTAACATCTTCCTCTTCACAAAAACTAAGGACCCAGAGGGCATGTGATTTTCCAAGCCCACCTACATAGGACAAAGTAGAAATCAAAATAAGAATGTGTGATTCTGAATGTCACACTTTGGTTTACTTAACCCCAGCTGATTGTGATGTGTGTATAGGAATGTGCTCTTATTTGACCATGTATTCCTCACAGAGAATTAGTAACTTCTTCTGACTGTGAATAATTGGAGGCATAGTCTGAGGCTGTCATGATCCTGGATAACTTCTTTCCTTCTTTTGAGGAGAGAGGGGTCCTAGAATGTGTTGTCTGTTTCTTGGGCATCTCAATAGGCCTGAAGGTCAGCAAAGAAATTTCTCAGACTTCTGCAGTTTCCTTGAGTCTGATTACTAGGACAGTTTCCTGCTCCTATAGCTGCTTCTACAGACTCAGTGAATCAACCCTTATAACAGTGCCTTCTCCTCTTCTCCCTACATCTAGACCTTACCATCTTTGTCAAAGCTTGCTTTCTTTCAAGTGTCCCTCTTCATGCTACATCTGCATTCATGTTAGCTCTTAACATGGATTTCAAGCTTCTGAATTTTAGACAGTAATTCTCAGACTTGTTCATTTGTGCTACACAGTGCAGGCCTACAAGCCTTGCTCAGCCTCAGGATGGAAGAACTCGAGACAGTGACATCAGTGGTTTATTGGATGGAGGGATCTTACATGTCCAAAACAAGGTCCCGGAGTGACACAGTAGACAGCAGGCTGGATAAGCAGCAGTCTTCCCTGGGAGGTGGGAGAGAAAGTTACCTTTACAGGGAAAACTGATGTCACTTTGGCTTATCAGTTACCAGGGTAACCAACTGAGGGGCACGCCCCCACAGAGCCCCTCAGGTTAGATTTTCATGGGGCAGATGTTTCCCTTTGATAAACTAGCGGATTGAACCACGCTGGCTTAAGGATTAGAACAAGCACTAACTGGGGCAAGAGACAAGCACGTAGGCAATTACTGACCAGACTATGATTAAGGGGGAAGTTGGGTCAGGTAAGTAGTAGGTGAGGCAGGGACTGGTCAAGCAGAGGATTTGCAGAAAGCAAGAGAACAGCCATCGTGAGTGGCCTGATTATACATGTCCATGAGCAGAACATTTGAAAATCTTGTTCTTAAAGAAGTAAACTCTGATTTCCCTGATGGTACAGTGGATAAGAATCCGCCTGCCAATGCAGAGGACACAGGTTCGGTCCCTGGTCCAGGAAGATCCCGCATGCAACAGAGCAACTAAGTTCATGAGCTATAACTACTGTGCCTGTGCTTTAGAGCCCTTGAGCCGCAGCTACTGAGTCCATGAGCCACAACTACTGAAGCCTGCATGCCTAGGGCCTGTGCTCCACAAGAGAATCCACCACAATGAAAAGCCTGCACACCACAACAAAGAGTAGACCCCGCCCACCACAATTAGAGAATGCCCACGCGCAGCAACAAACACCGGCTACAGCCAAAGATAAATAATTAATGAAATAAAAGACAAGTAAACTAGCGAATCTAAATGGCGAGTCAGGAATTCAAGAGTGAAGAGCAACCTCTAAGGAAATAAGCAGGAATAGGGTCCAAGGTGAGCACCCGAGGCAAGACTTGTCATTCTGCTTTTAAAATTTTTTTGAAATATTCATAACAAACAGTAAACACAAAAAATAGCATACTGAACACCTGGGTGCCTGCCACCCTAAATTTTCTAAAGCTAGTAAAAGCGTCAATTCACAAATCAGAGTAAAATTGCTGAAAAAGAATCATTTCTAATTCAAAGCAACCAGAAAGAAACATTATCTTCAAAGCTGCAACAATACTGACAGTTGACTTCTCATCAGAAATGACAGAGACCAGATGACAGTATCAAGATATCTTTATAAGTGCTGGAGGGAAAATACCTGCCAACCTAGAAACCCATATCCAGGAAAAATATTCTTCAAAAGTGAAAACAAAATAAAACCATTTTCCAGAAAAACAAGAATGGAGAGATTTCTCACCAGCATGCCTGCATTTTTAAAAGGAAAATAATCCCTGATGGGTGCACAATGATGCAGGAAAGAGTAAAGTACACTAGAAAAAGTAAGCACATATGAATATCATCTGCACCAAGCAATATCTTATGGTGGTTTGAAATAGAGAATTAAAATACATGATAAAAACAGCACAAAAGTCAGGAGATCACTAAAAGGAATTTAAGTGTTTTACATAAAGTAAATGTGTTAGGGGAGAGGGATAAACTGAGAGATTGGGATTGACATATACACACTGCTTCCTATGTATAAAATAGATAACTAATACGGACCTGCTGGAGAGCATAGGGAACTCTACTCAGGACTCTGTAATGGCCTACATGGGAAAAGAACCTTTTAAAAATGGATATATGTGTATGGATAACTGATTCATTTTGCTATACACCTGAAACTATAACAACATTGTAAATTAACTATATGGCATGAAAAATTTTTCCAAATAATAAAGTAAATGTGTTAATACATATTTCAAGGAATATCATAAAATAAATTTGTATAAAAAGCAAATTATTAAACATCTTTACAATAAATGAAATATATCAATCAATGAAATACAATAAATGAAAGCCATCAAGATCAAAATTATGTATATCTAATATATTTAATCTGCTGCTGCTACTACTGAGTCACTTCAGTTGTGTCCGACTCTGTGCGACCCCATAGATGGCAGCCCACCAGGCTCCGCCGTCCCTGGGATTCTCCAGGCAAGAACACCTGTC
>NW_011495046.1:4434046-4457221 GCF_000754665.1 Bison bison bison
ACCAGACTCCTCCATCTATGGGATTTTCCAGGCAAGAGTACTGGAACGGGGTGCCATTGCCTTCTCCAATATTTAATCTATTTTATACTAAATTATTTAAAACAAGAGTAAATCTATATGCTGTTTCTCATACTTAATTTATAATAATACAATCTAAGACATAGCTAAAATAATGAATTTTGAAAGCAAGAAGTATGTAAATGACATGATTTTCTTTCAATAAATATGTGCGTGTATTATATATCCTCTAGTGCTTGGCTTTTGGAAAATATTTTTTAAATTCTGTATAAAATTCAAAATAATTTTTATACATTGTAATGCACCTCTGTGTATTTAGTAGAAAAGAAAAGCATCCTTGAACAACCAAAGCAATTTAGGTTGATGACACTGATCCTAGCCATTGAAATATAAAGAAGGAATATGACTTTTTCTTGTTTTGAAGAGTGGAAGAAGGGCAGTTATGAAAAAGAGGATGAGAGAGTTGCCAGGGAGTGGCCAGGCAGTCTGTGGGGTGGAAGTAGTATATATGGAAGCTGAAGGTTTTTACCTGTCAGTACCCCAGTACCCCAGGGACATCTTCATATAACCACAAGGATATGCACACCCCAGATTGAAGACCATTCCCCTGGGCATATACTATGTGAAGAATTACTGAGTCCCAAACTATGCACATTTTCAACTTCACTAGATATTGACATGGAGAAAGCAATGGCACCCCACTCCAGTACTCTTGCCTGGAAAATCTCATGGATGGAGGAGCCTGGTAGGCTGCAGTTCATGGGGTCGCTAAGAGTCGGACATGACCGAGCAACTTCACTTTCACTTTCCACTTTCATGCATTGGAGAAGGAAATGGCAACCCACGCCAGTGTTCTTGCCTGGAGAATCCCAGGGATGGTGGAGCCTGGTGGGCTGCCGTTTATGGGGTCGCACCGAGTCAGACACGACTGAAGTGACTTAGCAGCAGCTGCAGCAGCAGATATTGACAAGCTTCTTCTAAAGCAGTTAAATCAGTTTATAATCCCACAGCAGTTAGGTTTGATACAGTACCACAACATCATTTTTATTTTTCATTGGCATTGTACTTTTTTTGCTTTTTTATGATTTTATTTATTTATTTTTGGCTGTGCTGGGTCTTTGTCATGGCTGTGTGGGCTTTTCTCTACTTGCAGCAAGTGGACTAACCCTAACCCTAACCCTACGCTCTAGTTGTGGTGACAGGCTTCTCGTGGTGGCTTCTCTTGTTGCAGAGGATGAGTTCTGGGGTGCACGGATTTCAGTAGTTGTGGCAGATGGGCTCAGTACTTGTGGCTCCTGGGCTCTAGAGCACCAGCTCAATAGTTGCGAAGCACAGGCTTAGTTGCTCCAAGGTATGTGGGATTCTTCTGGATTAGGGATCAAACCAATGTCTCCTGCTTTAGCAGGTGGATTCTTTACCGCTGAGTCCCCAAGGAAGCCCCTTTTAGTTTGTTTTGTCTTTCCCTATTTGTTTTTTATTTTGTATTTCCCTGGTAGCTAGTTGAACATCTTTTCAGATGTGTATTCACTATTTCTGACTCCTCTTCTCAAATGCCAGTACATGGCTTTTGTGCCTCTTTATCCTGGGTTCTCTCTTTCCTATTGCTTCTTAGGTTTTCTTTATATATTCTGAATACATGTGGCAAGTTGTTTCTCCCAGTTTGTGGCTTCTCTCTCTTTTTTAAAAATTGAAATAGAGACTTCCCTGGTGGTCCAGGGGTTAAGGATTTGCCTTGCAAGCAGGGAACTCAGGTTCAATCCCTGGTCAGGGAACTGAGATTCCACATGCGTTGGAGAAACTAACCCTGTGTGCTGCAACTACTGAGCCCACACGCTACAACGAGAGTCCGTGCATCACAACAAAAGATCCCACAGGACACAATGAAGACCTTGCATACTGCAACCAAGACCCAATGCAGTCAAATTAATTACAAAATTGGAATATACTTGACCTATAATATTATGTTAGTCTCAGGTATACCACATAGTGACTTGATAGTTGCATACATTGTAAAATGCTTGTCAGAGGACGTTCAGCTTTAAGGAATCCAGTGTGTTGCACTTTTCTTCCTTTGTGTGCCATTTCTCAAGGATTCTCTGTTCCTTATCAGTTCCTGTTCCAGGAACGAGTAGAGCTGCATGCAGTTCTCAGGACTGAGATCATCGGAAAGGGTACCTGCTTGGATTCCCTTCAGTAACTCCCTTCAATGACTCTTTTCAGCATCAGTGACCTTGTATGTATTAGACTATTCATTTTGTTGCAATTGATGAGATTTCATCCTTTGTAATGGCTGAGTAATCATTTTACTAAAGATATATAAGCCTGCACTTCTGCTAATAAAATACCCTAGTTCCACTAGAGACTTGGGTTCCTGTGTTGTTCTTTCTCTTTCTCTCTCTCCCTCTGGCTAATTCTCTGTAGCATAGAAACCTGCCGAGCTCACTTTCCTGCCTGGGCTTTTAAGACCCCTTCAAGACGATGCCCTGTGCCTCCGAGAGTGGTACAAGCCCTGTCCTAGGGCTTTATTGGTTCTATGCGTAACCCAAGGAATACTAGCCTCTTTCTCTCTTTTGCTTTCTTATTGTTGACTCCGGACCACCAGGTTCCAGTCCATTAAAGGACTGCAACAAATGATCATCACAGTAAGTCTAGTAACTATCTGTCCCCAGACAAAGTTTGTCACAACATTGTTGATCACACTCTTTATTCTGTATATTATATCCCGTGGCTTGCTTACTTTATAACTGGAAGTTTGAACCTCTTAATCACCTTTGCTGTGGTTTCTCTTTTTGATCTCCTTTATGCTGATACTGGTTGGGGCATAGGCTTAGATTACCGTGATATTGAATGGTTTGCCTTGGAAACGAACCGAGATCATTCTGTCATTTTTGAGATTGCATCCAAGTACTGCATTTGGACTCTTTTGTTGACCATGATGGCTACTCCATTTTTTCTAAGGGTTTCCTGCCCACAGTAGTAGATATAATGGCCATCTGAGTTAAATTCACACATTCCGGTCCATTTTAGTTTGTTGATTCCAAGAATCTTGACGTTCACTCTGCCATCTCCAGTTTGACCACTTCCAATTTGCCTTGATTTGTGGACCTAACATTGCAGGTTCCTATGAAATATTGCTCTTTACAGCATTGGACCTTACTTCTATCACCAGTCACATCCACAACTGGGTATTGTTTTTGCTTTGGCTCCATCCCTTCATTCTTTCGGAGTTATTTCTCCACTGATCTCCAGGAGCATATTGGGTATTTACTGACCTGGGGAGTTCCTCTTTCAGTATCCTATCATTTTGCCTTTTCATACTGTTCATGAGGTTCTCAAGGCAAGAATACTGAAGTGATTTGCCATTCCCTTCTCCAGTGGATCACATTCTGTCAGACCTCTCCACCTTGACCCGTCCATCTTGGTAATCCAAGCCTATGCCCCAACCAGTAATGCTGAAGAAGCTGAAGTTGAATGGTTCTATGAAGACCTACAAGACCTTTTAGAACTAACACCCAAAAAAGATGTCCTTTTCATTATAGGGGACTGGAATGCAAAAGTAGGAAGTCAAGAAACACCTGGAGTAACAGGCAAATTTGGCCTTGGAACAGAATGAAGCAGGGCAAAGGCTAATAGAGTTTTGCCAACAGAACACACTGGTCATAGCAAACACCCTCTCCCAACAACACAAGAGAAGACTCTACACATGGACATCACCAGATGGTCAACATCAAAATCAGATTGATTATATTCTTTGCACCCAAAGATGGAGAAGCTCTATACAGTCAGCAAAAACAAGACCGGGAGCTGACTGTGGCTCAGATCATGAACTCCTTATTGCCAAATTCAGACTTAAATTGAAGAAGGTAGGGAAAACCACTAGACCATTCAGGTATGATCTAAATCAAATCCCTTAAAATTATACAGTGAGAGTGACAAATAGATTTAAGGGACTAGATCTGATAGACAGAGTACCTGATGAACTATGGATGGAGGTTCATGACATTGTACAGGAGACAGGGATCAAGACCATCCCCAAGAAAAAGAAATGCAAAAAAGCAAAATGGCTGTCTGAGGAGGCCTCACAAATAGCTGTGAAGAGAAGAGAAGCGAAAAGCAAAGGAGAAAAGGAAAGATATAAGCATCTGAATGCAGAGTTCCAAAGAATAGCAAGAAGAGATAAGAAAGCCTTCCTCAGCGATCAATGCAAAGAAATAGAGGAAAACAACAGAATGGGAAAGACTAGAGATCTCTTCAAGAAAATTAGAGATACCAAGGGTACATTTCAGGCAAAGATGCACTCAATAAAGGACAGAAATGGTATGGACCTAACAGAAGCAGAAGATATTAAGAAGAGGTGGCAAGAATACACAGAAGAACTGTACAAAAAAGATCTTCAAGACCCAGATAATCACGATGGTGTGATCACTCACCTAGAGCCAGACATCCTGGAATGTGAAGTCAAGTGGGCCTTAGAAAGCATTACTATGAACATAGCTAGTGGAGGTGATGGAATTCCAGTGGAGCTATTTCAAATCCTGAAGGATGATGCTGTGAAAGTGCTGCACTCAATATGCCAGCAAATTTGGAAAACTCAGCAGTGGCCACAGGACTGGAAAAGGTCAGTTTTCATTCCAATCCCAAAGAAAGGCAATGCCAAAGAATGCTCAAACTACCACACAATTGCACTCATCTCACATGCTACTAAAGTAATACTCAGAATTCTCCAAGCCAGGCTTCTGCAATACATGAACTGTGAACTTCCAGATGTTCAAGCTGGATTTATAAAAGGCAGAGGAACCAAAGATGAAATTGCCAACATCCCCTGGATCATTGAAAAAGCAAGAGAGTTCCAGAAAAACATCAATTTCTGCTTTATTGACTATGCCAAAGACTTTGCCTGTGTGGATCACAATAAACTGTGGAAAATTCTGAAGGAGATGGGAATACCAGACCACCTGACCTGCCTCTTGAGAAACCTATATGCAGGTCAAGAAGCAACAGTTAGGAGTGGACATAGAACAACAGACTGGTTCCAAATAGGAAAAGGAGTACATCAAAGCTGTATATTGTCACCCTGCTTATTTAACTTATATGCAGAGTACATCATGAGAAACGCTGGGCTGGAGGAAGCACAAGATGGAATCAAGATTGCTGGTAGAAATATTAATCACCTCAGATATGCAGATGACACCACCCTTATGGCAGAAAGTGAAGAGGAACTAAAAAGTCTCTTGATGAAAGTGAAAGAGGAGACTGAAAATGCTGGCTTAAAGCTCAACATTCAGAAAACTAAGATCATTGCATCTGGTCCCATCACGTCATGGGAAATAGATGGGGAAACAGTGGAAACAGTGTCAGACTTTATTTTTGGGGGCTTCAAAGTCACTGCAGAAGGTGATTGCAGCCATTAAATTAAAAGATGCTTACTCCTTGGAAGAAAAGTTATGACCAACCTAGACAGCATATTGCAAAGCAGAGACATTACTTTGCCAAGAAAGGTCTGTCTAGTCAAGGCTATGGTTTTTCCAGCGGTCGTGTATGGATGTGAGAGCTGGACTTTGAAGAAAGCTGAGTGCCGAAGAATTGATGCTTTTGAACTGTGGTATTGGAGAAGACTCTTGAGAGTCCCTTGGACTGCAAGGAGATCCAACCAGTCCATCCTAAAGGAGATCAGCCCTGGGTGTTCATTGGAAGGACTGATGCTGAAGCTGAAACTCCAATACTTTGGCCACCTCATGAGAAGACTTGACTCATTGGAAAAGACCCTGATGCTGGGAGGGATTGAGGGCAGGAGGAGAAGGGGACGACAGAGGATGAGATGGCTGGATGGCATCACCTACTCGATGGACATGAGTTTGAGTGAACTCCGGGAGTTGGTGATGGACAGGGAGGCCTGGTGTGCTGTGATTCATGCGGTTGCAAAGAGCTGGACACAACTGAGTGACTGAACTGAACTGATGCTTACACTTGATGAGAACATGCTCTAATTTTGATATAATTTACTTTGTTTATCCTTCCCTTTTGTTAAACTTTTCTTGAGTTTATAACTTACTTTTAATTTAAACCTTTCCATACCATTCTGGTATAGGTGTATCTTTTATAAGAAGCATAATCAAATCTGATATCTTATCTTTCAATATCTGAATTTGTTTATATTTGTTGTTATCAGTGATGTAGTTAGACTTATTCCTACTATCTTACATTTTATTCACCACTTGCAATATTTTTTTATCATAATTTGCCCCCTTTTTTGTTTCTAGTAGATTGGGAAATCTTCAAGCTTGCTGCAATTTTAGAATCTACAAATTGTATATCTATCTGTTTTTCATGCATGTTCATTCACTTCAGTAGTGTCCAACTCTGTGCGACCTTATGGGCTGTAGCCCAGCAGGCTCCTCTGTTCATGGGATTCTCCAGGTAAGAATACTGGAGTGGGTTGCCATGCCCTCCTCCAGGGGATATTCCTGACCCAGGGATGGAGCCCATGTCTTCTGCGTCTCCAGCATTGCACGCAGATTTTTTACCACTGAGCCACCGGGGAAGCCCATCTATCTGTTCAGGTTGTTTTAAATATTTAGCATATATTCTTAACTATAAATTTTTAATACATTCTAGTATCATTCCTTATTTGTATGCTGTTAAGGGCTTTAGCAGTATACGAAACAAAACTTGTAAAATATTGATTACTGCTAGAGCCAAGTGGTGGGTAAACTCTTATAAAGCATTCTGCTACTTTACTACCCATTAAGTACACACACACACAAAATCTTATTATTAAGAAGAGATTTTTTTAATATAAAACCGGGCTTCCCTGGTGGTTCAGGTGAAGGGTCTGCCTGCAATGCAGGAGATCCAGGTTCAATTCCTGGGTTGGGAAGATCCCTGGAGAAGTGAATGGCTACCCATTCCAGTCCCCTTCCTGGAGAATTCCATGGAGAGAGGAGCCTTGCAGGCTACAGTCCATGAGGTCACGAAGAGCCAGACACGACTAGGAGACTAACACTTCCACTTTTATATAAAAACATGCAAAAATTTGTTTTATGGAGGATTTTTCAGTTATAAACACATTTCCAGATATATTTTATCTGTTCCTGTGTTCACTGTTCTTTGGTTGTTTGGTTGTTTTTGAATGCCATGTTTTTCCTCTAAGTTCAGTTTTCTTCTTGGTGGAAAATGTTCTCAATAGCCTCTTCAGTGAGACTGTGTGGCAAACTTTATCTTTTTTTTGAGAGATAGTTTAACTGAGTATATAATTTTAGGTTGACAGTTATTTTTTCCTCAATGCTTTCATAGAGTTGCTCCTTTGTCTTCTGGCATCTATCATTATTGATTAGAAAATAAATGCCCATTTAATTATCATTTCTTTGTGCATTTCTTTGTTCCTCTGGCTGCTTTAAAATTTTTCTCTTTATTGGTAATACAGTGTCATCACAATGAGCCTTCTGTGTGAACTTTCTTTCTTTTTCCTTTTGGCCATGCCGTGCAGCTTGTGGGATCTTAGTTCCCAGATCAGGGATTGAACCCTGAACCCAGGCCACTTCAGTGAAAGCACCAAGTCCTAACCACTGACTGCTAAGGAATTCCCTAAATTTATTTCTATGTATACTACATGATATTTCTATATACACTGCTTGGCACTTTCATTCAAGAATATACATCTTTTTTTTCAATTCTAGAAAATTTTAATTATTATCTCATCAAATAATGCTTCTCCATAATTCCCTCCATTTTTTTCTTCTGAAACTCCTGTTAGATATGCCTGAAGCCTCCAAAATGTATCCTTCACACCTTTAACTGATTGTTCATATTTTCCTTTATTAGTATGCTGGGTGAATTCCTCACCACACTTTTTCAGTTTACTAATTCTCTAATTGATTCTGATCTAGAGTTTGTCCCAGCTATTGATTTTTCTTTCAAGAGCTATTTTTGTTTCTGCTTGTTTTGTCTCCTTAACGGATATTATTCCTTGTTTATCCTTTTGAAAGAGTGGCATTAACATTGAGAAACTGGAAACTCCATGAAGTGGCAGATGTAGAACATTTTAGGTAGAAAAAGCAACTTTGGGACCTGATCTTGCCTAACCGTGCCCCCCCCAAAAAAAACCTCTGTGTGCTTCTTAACCAGCATTATTTTCAACTTGGCCCTATCATATAAGCATAGCTGATAACTCAGCTTGTTGAATATATCTAGAGGTTTTTGGTGCTATATCCATGTGCGAATTACCCAAATTTGGGGTGTAAACAATATGATGGACAGGACTCTGAGTTGCTGACCGGGTCTTGCGTCACTGAGTAAGTGTACATTCTCTGACATACAGAAGCTCAGAAGCTTTACTTCCAGTAGGTCAACTGAGCCACTTTATATCCCAGAAATAAATGTGGCCAAGCACTTACTGACAACAGACTGCACGGCTGTTGTTGGGGTAAGTAACAAACTGCGAATTTTAAGCTATTCATGTGCTTTATGGAAAACAATAAAATAATCCTGTGAATATAAACAAAACAGTTAAATGACATTACTTAGCACCATCTTAATTATACACAAAAGTGCAAACTTGGGCATTAAGAGCATGTGGCAATATTCACTTTAAGGTGTCGAATACATGATTCAAATATTTCAAACTATGCTTATACTAACATTTTTTAGAATATGATTTAATTTGCAACAACAACAAAAAAGAAATGTAATCCTGGTTAAAATGTGAATATCCCTGGTTGTAAAACTACTGCTCCCACCCCCTAAATTCTGGGTGGTATTTTGGGTGGTGGTGGAAGTAGATAGCTCTGGTATTCTTTTGCTCATGTCATACTCCCTTTGATGATGCATTCATAAGTCTCTTCTCTCCCTCTTCCTTCCTCACTCTGGCCAAGTACCATTCTTAGAGCTGCCTGTTTTGAACTGGAGTCTAATATTGTACTTTTGACTAGAAAACTAACACATTCACATCTCTTGCAGTGAGCTTGACCACCAACACCTTGTTAGACTGTCACTTCAGTAACTCGGAGTACTGACATACAGGCAGGTAAGGCAATCTGCTTGGAACAACCACTGGCTGTGTCCTCGCCATCAGCCAACCATGGAGTCACACTGAATGTCTTCTTTTATACACTCAACAGTGTTGCCTTTGTCTGGCAATCACCTTCCTCATTTCTCACAGTGCTTCTAAAGTAAGAAATATTTAGATTAAAAAGGCTGACTACATTGAGCTTTAAATGTTTAACTCTCTCCTGAAATTCCTTGACAAAGTATAAATGATGCTAAGTCTTTCACATCGCAAAAGAAAAACAATCACACTATGGAGCTTGGCTAATTCCAGTAAGGCTTCTTCTTGGATGAAGTCATTCAAATACAGAAGTCATCTTCAAGAAAAGAGCACTCTCTCCAATTTCTCCTCAGGAGGAGGGAAGTGCCTTGAACGTGATGTTCACTTCCTTCAAGAGAACAATGGCCAATATAAGTGGAAATGTTTTCAACAAAGAACATGCTGTTTTCAATTCAACATCCTGTTTCAATTCACTACCAAATGCCCATACGGAATGACGGTTTAGTGCCAAGGAAATCTATGGTCTCATAAGTCAACAGAACAAGTCGATTAATATGAAAGCAAACTCACATTTTAAAAAATAATTTTACTTATTTAAGCCGAGTGGGTCTTTGTTGCTGTGCAGGCTTTCTCTCTAGTTGCAGTGGCTTGTCTTATCACAGAGGATGGCTCCAGGGCATGCAGGCTTCAGCAACTGTGGCAGTGAAGTTGAGGTTCCCCGGCTGAGAAGCACAGGCTCAACAGTTGTGGCACTTGGACTTAGTTGCTGCGAGGTATGTGGAATTTTCCCAGATCAGGGACTGAACCCTTGTCTCCTGCATTGGCAGGCAAATTCCTTACCACTGACCCACCAGGGAAGCCTCGCAAATTCACATTTTAAAATAGTTCTTCCATTGGTTTAGATGCTAAGTATAAGTAATGTTAATTTCAACAAAATTTATTTTTAAGTGCAACCTGCTAAGATAGGATGAATGTTCTCATTAACAAACTTCCCATGGCTTGTGAGGTTTCTCCTGCCAGGCTAACAACGGCTGGCATGATATGCTCCCTGCCATCACTTCCAATCACAATCCATGCCTTATGCCACTTGCCAATTTTGTTCTATCAGTAATTGTCAATCCTAAAGGTAATCAACCTTGAATATTCATTGGAAGGACTGTTGCTGAAGCTCCACTACTTTGGCCACCTGATGCAAAGAGCCGACTCATTGGAAAAGACCCTGGTGTTTGGAAAGATTGAAGGCAAAAGGAGAAGAGGACGGCAGAGGATGAGATGGTTAGATAGCATTATCGACTCAATGGACATGAATTTGAGCAAACTCAGGGAGATAATGAAGTACAGGGGAGCCTGGTGTGCTGCAGTCCATAAGGTGCAAAGAGATGACATGACTAACTGAACAACAACAGTAGCTGCACCTGTCTTCTGTTAGCAACTAGAAATGCCAAGATATTTCCAATCACTGGGTTTCTGCTCTTAAATTTTTATCTGCCCAGAGTATGCTTCTGCCTATTCTTAACTATGAAATCTTCCCTGACCACCCTAATCCAAATTAAGTCATCTTTCATAGTCCTTGTCATGCACTCCGTTGACTTCCTGCACAGCACGGATTAGAGGCTGAAACTTCTTATTTACTGATTACTGGAGGTCTGTTTCCCTACACTAGAATGTAAGCCCCATGAAGGCGGAGGATCTGATTTTTCTTATGCTCAATCCCTAGACCTTATGTTTCTGCCATGAAGTCTACTAGCTATGACATCTTCTTGATTTAGAAAAAAAATAATTGTGATTCAAACAATAAGTGCATAAATGACGATCTGGACTTCATGCAGCATTGACCTAAAATGGTATTTAGGGAATTCTGAAAGCCACAGACACTAGGCTTTTTTTGGTTTGAGACTTTTGAATTCAATTTGTTAATGCTGCAGGATGGCCACTAGAGGGAGACATAGTCAAATACTATACTCAAGTTCTAAGTTTTTGGGTTTTTTTTCCCCCCTTGGAATTTTGGAAGTCCTGTAGCCCAAGGCTCTTCTCAGCTTCCCTGAAAGATGTCCAGCCATTCAGTTCCTTTTAAAACAAACTGAAAAAGTTATGATGAGCAATTTTCTATCCTGTAGGACCGACTCCACTAGGCACCAACTCACTTAGAAAATCCTTTCTTATTGATCTGTTCGTAACTACCCCTTCTTGCCCTCCTCCAGAGTATTAAGAAACTGACACTATCTTGGGCCCTATCCTCAGCCTCATTGTCTAGGATAATCTTTGGAACTTGTAGCTGGCCAATCCCAGCATGCCTCACACATTTCTCATCCTTGGTCATGATGGAAAGTTATTGGGTTTTCTCTCCTGTGACCCCTGGCCAACTACTTCTTCCCTCATCTTTACACTATACCCTGTTCCACAGTAAATGAACTCCCCAACATTGTCAACTCCCTGCTATCCCAGAAAGCACCTCCATCCTCTTGCGTTGAAATGGCACTCATGCAGTGCTGGTGGGCTTCCCAGGAGGCTCAGTGGTAAAGAATCCACCTGCCAAGCAGGAGACACAAGGTTCAGTCTCTGGGTCAGGAAGATCCCCTGGAGGAGGAAATGGCAACCCACTCCCATATTCTTGCCTGGAGAATCCCATGAACAGAGGAACCTGGTGGGCTACAGTCCATAGGGTCGCAGAGAGTCAGACACAACTAAGCAACTAAAAAACAATCACCTGCATCTGCCTGCAGTGAAGATGCTGGTTTTCTGAGGTTCCCAGGACCACGGGCAGGGTTGGCATTCACTCTACACTGTCACATGTTCATCATCATTTGTCCAGCCAGTGTAGAAGACTGCGGGGGCTCTCATTTCCACCCAGCACCACCCATTTTGAGTGACTTCAGCAACTATGTATAACAAGTCCATCACCCTAGCCCCTTCATTCCACCCACACTGGGGACCTTCCACTGGACCTCGAATTTACCCTAGTAATTGTCTCTCCAGCTCACACAGTAACCCCTCTACCATATGCATCCTTCATTCTCATTAAGATGTCCACTGCATTTTCTCCCAACTGACCACGTGACTCAGTCCTGTCACTTCTTTTCCTATCCAGCTTACGCTCCCACTATTGTTTTCCACCTAACTACCTTTTTCTACTTATATTTCTTCCCTAACCTTTCTCCCAGCCAAAATCACAACTGAATAAATCCAGCTGTTCTCCTTTTTTCTTCCTACACCAATCACTGCTAGTGAAGATATCAGTAGCAAATATACTGTATGTATGTATGAGATAGTACTATTATTATCCACATATTACAAATGTGAACAATAAATAAGTAAGTTGCCCAAGATCACATAACTAGTAAGCCAGATAGTCTGCCTTAATCAGATCTCTTTAAAGTATATAAAGTAAAAATGGATAGAACTACAGGGAGAAATTGACAAATTAATCATCCAAGGTGGAAATTTCAATTTATCTCTCCAAATTATTGATGTTAGACATTCCAAAACTTAGTAAAGATACACATGTTGAGAACACTTAGCAAGTTTGATTTAGTGGGCGTATGTGAAACCCTGACCCCCACAACTAGACAGTATATATGGCACATTTACAAAAATTGCCAGTGAACTAGGCCAGTGATTCTCCACATTGTTGGTCTCAGGAACCCTTTATACTATTAAAAATAACTGAAGACTCCAAAATCCTTTGTTTGTGGAGGTTATATTTACTGATATTTACTATATTAGAAACAAAAACTGAAAGATGATTTTGCGCTTATGAACAATAAATACAAATATGTATTTAAATTAACAATACCATTGTATGTTAACATAAGTAACATTTTTATGAAAGATAGCTTTTTTTAATTAGTGAGAAAATGACATTGTTTCACATTTTGGCAAGTTTCGTTAATGCTTGGCTTAACAGAAAACAGCTGGAACTCTGTGACAATCTAGAAGGATGGGAGGGGTGAGAGGTGGGAGGGAGGGTCAAGAGACAGGGGACATATGCATACCCATGGCCAATTCATGTTGATATATGGCAGAAACCAACACAATATTATAAAGCAATTATCCAATTAAAAATAATTAAAAAAAAAAAAAGAAAACAGCTGGATTCTCCAGCAGCTTCTGCTTTCCATCTGTTGTGATAGGTTGTTTTGTGATAGTGGTCTAGTCACTGAGTCGTATCTAAGTCTTGTGACCCTATGGGTTGTAGCCCACCAGGCTCCTCTGCCCATGGGATTTCCCAGGCAAGAATACTGGAGTGGGTTGCCATTTCCTTCTCCAGGGCATCTTCCGGACCCAGGGATTGAACCCAGGTTTCCTACATTACTGATTGAGCTAGGTTGTTTTGGTGGAAGTCTATGAAGAAATCCAACCTGACCCATGAGAATGAGAAAAGCAGCCAGCCACCGAGGCCCAGCAGGACTTGGTGTCACCAGGAGCAGGCCTGGCACTCACAGCTGGCCTTGGTGGTCAAGGTCACAGAACATCCCCATCAGAGCCAGTCCATGACCATAATGGACCAAGACACAAACAAGACCATGAACTTGTCTAAGCCACACAAGTGCCCAAACATCTCCCTGTTCTGGCTGAGTAACCTCTGCTTCTTTACAGCTACAGCATTGCTCCTGTCGGCCTTTCTGTGTTAGTTTTCTGTGGCTGTGGAAGAAATTATAACAGAAATGTATTCTCTCCCATTTCTGCAGTCAAAAGGGAGAAGGCCGGGTGTTGGCAGGGTGCACTCCATCTGAAAGCTCGAGGGGAAGATCTTTCCTCATCTCTTCCAGTTTCTGGAGGCTCCGGGAGTTCCCTGGCCTGTGATCACATCACTCCAGTGTCTGCTTCTGTCCTCCTGTGGCCTTCTCCTTTGTGTCCTCCTCAAAAGTCCCTCTGCCTTTCTCTGTAAGGAAACTTGTCATGGAGTTAGGACCTACCCAGAAGACAAACCAGGAAGATCTCATCTGGAGATCTTAATTGTAACTGTCTGCAAGGCGGGGTTCCCCCCCACCCCCCACCAAATGAGCTAACATAGATTCTGGGGTAAGGTTGTGGACATATTTTTTGAGGGGTCAACCCACTATACCTTCTATACATAAGATTTATTAAGAAGCCAAATCATAGAATTACCCCACATCCTGATAGTATCCAATCTAGAATAAAGCTGTTTTCTTAAACCCTCCTCCCAAATCACTGAACCAAACCCAGATCCTATGTCTTTTCTCAAATCATCTTACCAAGGCTGCAGACAACTCCTGCTGGTGTATATTCTCCTTCCCTGCAATGAGTAATAAACCCACCTGGTTCAATTACTGCTCTGTTCTTGGTGGTGTTTATCCAGAAGCACTGACACATAGATATGTAGCTAGAAAAGGGAGGGGTATTTTAACAGCCTTTTCAGATCATTGTGAATGTTCTTCTCTGATACTAAACTACACTCAAATTCAGCAAGTGATCATTTCTTAAAGGTTCCTGGACAATGGACTCTGAAACCACATCAGTGAACTTTACACACCCTGCGACATGAAAATCCAGCAGACTGCTGTGCACCTCGAGTCCGTCTTTCACTCCCGCATAAATTTGGACATCATACACTGATCATTTGGAAAATAATTGTTCATGAAGTATATATATATCTGTCCAAACTTGACACATTTCATTATATAACATGTATTTTTAAAAATTATATTTGTTGATATTACCACCAATCTCATAAGAAAAGTCCTTATGTGTTAGGAAGCTGTCAAAATTCCCTAAATTTGAATTTTCCCTCAAGGCTCAAATGTTATCACTGACCATAATCATTTCACAATTTTTCAAAGTGGCAGGTTTACTACAACCATTTTCAAGAAAATACCTGCCAGATACTCAAGTCTGAATAACCAAGGTTTGCTTGTCAGTTGTTCTCTTCAGTTTGAAAAAAAAAAAGAAGTATTTCATTAAAAAAAAAAAGCTGATTCTGCTTTCAACTTATCCACACAAGTGCTTTTCCATGGGAAAATCATCACACTTTGAAATGCAACAAAAATGCTTAATGTGTACTTTCCATTTTGTTAAACAGTAATAAATAGATGTGCTCTCAAGGTAAATAAGAATTATTAAAAATATAACATGGGGAACACATGTATACCTGTGGTGGATTCATTTTGATATTTGCAAAACTAATACAATTATGTAAAGTTTAAAAATAAAATTTAAAAAATTAATTAATTAATTAATAATAAATAAATAACAATTAAAAAATATATATATAACTTCTTTTTTTTTTAATATAACTTCTTTACTGCTTCATCAAAGACATTCTTAAGTGAAACTGAATTTTTTTTTCCTGAAACTTTATGGTGGTGAAGAATACAACGATATACAGTTTTGGGCCACCACCAGGATTCATGCCAGGGCACCAGCGGTTTTGCCCATCACATGCAAATAGCAACACAGTAAGAAAAGCAAGTAATGTCCCAGTATTGTTATGAAAATAGTTTTGACTTCATAGTTCTTCTAAAAGGGTCTTGGGAATCCCCAGGGATCTGAAGACCACACTTGAGAATCGCTGAACTAGGGTGTAAAGCAAGTCTCAACAAATTGAAATGAATAGATATCAATTATACAAAACAAAATGTCTGCCCACAATGCAATTTAATAAGACACACAATTACACACACACACACACACACGCACAGAAAATGTCCCCTTCTATCTGGAAATTTTGGAACATTCTTTAAACAATCTGTTGGTCAAAGGAGAAGTCATAACAGAAATTTTTTAAAAATATGCTTAGAACTGAATAGTGACAAAAATTTAACATGACAAAACCTGTGAGATATAGCAAAAGTGATATTTAAGGAAAATTTGAGCCTTAAATGCTTATATTAGAAAAGAAGAGAAGTAATCACCTAAATAGTTGTTAAGTTTAAAGTATTAATAGCAACAGAATGGGCCCAAAAACAAAGAAAGATGATGATGATAAAAGAAAAAATTACAGACATAAAAGGAAGAAAGAAATGATAGGAGGATCAACAAACCCCAAATTTGATTCTTTGAAAAGATACACACTTCCAGAAAGGGCACCCTCACGCACTATTTGTAAGTTGATGCAGCAACTGTGGGAAACAGTGTGGAGATTTCTCAAAAAATTAAAAATAGAACTACCATCTGATTCAGCAATTTCACTTTTTGGGTATTTCCTAAAGAAAACAAAAATCACCAGCTAGAAGAGATATATCTACTTCAATGTTCATTGCAGCATTATTCACAATAGCCAAGATACAGAAACAAGCTAAATGTCCACTGACAGAGGAAGAAAATGTGGCATATACACACACGGGAAGATAATTCTCCTGGAGGACACTGCTTTACGTGACATGAGCCAGTTGCAGAAGGACAAATACTACAAGATCCTACTTCTGTGAAATATCTAAAATAGACTGAGAGACGTAGATAGTAGAATGGTGGTTGCCAGAGTCTAGGGTGGAACAGGATGGGGTAGAGAGGGGGGAATGGGGAATTGTTGTTCCACAGGTATAAATTTTCAGTTATGCAAGATGAATCAGTTCTTGACAGTTACTATGCTGTGACCTAGAGTTCACCATTAAAACGGTCAGAGTCATGGAGGTCTTTTTGGTTATTAATGACTATTGGTACATTCTATGCTGCTGCTGCTGCTGCGTCACTTCAGTTGTGTCCGACTCTGTGTGACCCCATAGACGGCAGCCCACCAGGCTCCCCCGTCCCTGGGACTCTCCAGGCAAGAACGCTGGAGTGGGTTGCCATTGCCTTCTCCAATGCATGAAAGTGAAAAGTGAAAGTGAAGTCACTCAGTCGTGTCCGACTCTTTGCGACCCCATAGACTGCAGTGTACCAGGCTCCTCCGTCCATGGGATTTTCCAGGCAAGAGTACTGGACTGGGGTGCCATTGTCTTCTCCATGCAATATATCTAAATTGAATTATGGTACCAAATAGAGTACTATACTCCAGTATTCTTGGGCTTCCCTGGTGGCTCAGATGGTAAAGAATTCACCTGCAATGGGGGAGACCTGGGTTTGATCCCTGGGTCAGAAAGATCCCTTGGAGGAGGGCATGGCAACCCATTCCAGTATTCCAGCCCAACCAGAGGAGCCTGGTGGGCTACAGTCCACAGGGTCGCAAAAAAAGTCTGACAAGACTGAGTGACTAAGCACAGCACACAGCACAGGAAGAGAGAGGAACTGCCTCAACTTTTTAAGAGAATCTCCAAAAAACCATAGCTAACATGATTATTCATGGTAAAGGAACAAATTCCTTCCTCCTAAGATCAGGAACAAGGCAAGGTGTCCCTTCCCACCCCTTTTACTCAGTGTAGTGCTAGATGTTTGCTAATAATGGTTTGTCTTATGCTGATGTATCTTGGAAGCAATTAAACACCCATTGTGGAGATCAAACACTCATTTAAGTTGTCCAGCACAGAGGAGCTGCAGGTGGTGGGGTAAGGTATCCAAGGAGAAAGATTCTTCTACGAAGCCCGTCTCTCCCTACCATCTGTTTATTCCAAAGGAATGTGTCTGGAATGCAAAGTGTACAGGTAATACTTGGAAACCCACAGGTCCCAAGAGGCCCAGGCAGGTGTCCAAACAAGTGAAGAGAAGCTGCTCTGACTTTCTGCCCCAGGAGGCTATCGCAGCCATGACTATGGCCACATAAATATCCAGCCCCTCTTAAAAGTAAACTTCATTATTTTCCAGATTTACTGTTTTTTTAATGATATGATTTGTAATGTATTTCAGAGGTGAAATATTCTAGACACCTCAAATCCTTTTTTAAACCAAATTAGATCCAAATAAGTCAAGGCTATGGTTTTTCCAGTGGTCATGTATGGATATGAGAGTTGGACTGTGAAGAAAGCTGAGCACTGAAGAATTGATGCTTTTGAACTGTGGTGTTGGAGAAGACTCTTGAGAGTCCCTTGGACTGCAAGGAGATCCAACCAGTCCATCCTAAAGGAGATCAGTCCTGGGTGTTCATTGGAAGGACTGATGCTAAAGCTGAAACTCCAATACTTTGGCCACCTCATGCGAAGAGTTGACTCATTGGAAAAGACTCTGATGCTGGGAGGGATTGGGGGCAGGAGGAGAAGGGGACAACAGAGGATGAGATGGCTGGATGGCATCACCAACTCGATGGACGTGAGTCTGAGTGAACTCCAGGAGCTGGTGATAGATAGGGAGGCCTAGCGTGCTGTGGTTCATGGGGTCGCAAAGAGTCAGACATGACTGAGCAACTGAACTGAACTGAAGGTTCAAACATGAATACATAATCCCCTTGGTTCTTCCCAGATAGACAGTCCTACCCAAAATGCACAGCTGAAGAGATGAAGCAGGTCACCTGGCCTTTCCTTAATATCTCTGTGCCTCAGTTTCCTCACCTGTAATGTCATGATCATAATAATTCTTATCTTGTAGGGACATGACAGGGATGAAAGGAACTAATTCCAGGGAAGCACTGAGAGCAGTTCTTGCACCTGATAGGCTTCCTAAAGAGAAGTGCCCCCAGCCTTCTGCCCATATTTATTGAGGGATCGGTCTTTTGGAAGAGCACAGGGGAGACTGCTTTCTGTGAATCTCATTCTGCATCCAGAAGTGATTAGTCAACACTGTAGTTGCTCATCACCATGAATGGAAGGCTGATGAAAAGAGATAGCATTAGGAAAGGGAGCCTGAGATCACCCACTGGCTTGCCTGCAGCTGCATCCATTGATGTCTTATTTGGTCTGATTTTCTTTACCTGCCTGGCCCCCTGAGGCATTTGCGTCTGTGATGTCTGATGTTTCACTAATCTTCTACATTAGAGAATTCCCCCACCGCTTCAGCCAAACAGCCATGGTTGAATGGCTGAGAGAGAGCAGTCCTCTCAGAAGTAAGGGAATAAAGGAAAGATTTTAGCATCTGCCTCCACTTTACAATAAGTCACTTATTTAAAGTTTCATGTGTGAAAACTTAAGACTAAGTGGAGGAGGGGTTGAGGGTGGATTTTAAGGATTTTCAAGGGTACTTTGGTTACCTGTGTGCGGATGCCTTCTGTTTGCCCTCCTGATCCTTACTCTGCCTTCCCCATCACGCTCTGTGCCCAGGACCGCATCCCCAGGCTACTCTGCCCTCTGGTTTCTGGTTGAATTCAGCCAAAGTTTGGGGCAGGGGGCAGGGGAGAGAGGGAGGGGCAGGAGAGTAAGGCTGAGTGTTTTATTTCCCAGCAGGGTCACTTCAGAGGTCCCTGCTCCTGTCAGGTGACCATGTCCATTCAGCTGTGTCTCCAGATTCCTGTAACTACTCCCTCCCATGGCCTCTGCAGGTCTAGGATGGAAACAGAGCCTGCTGTTACACGCACTGGGCACCTACACACAGCCGACACCTTGGTTAAGTAGTCTCTGAAGTAATAAGAAGTACATAGTGGTCTCTGCCCCCTGGTTCCCGACACAGAGCTCCTAAAATCCTTGTAAATAGGAGTCCTAGGAAAATCTCATGCTGTAATATTCAGGCCTGATCCAGAGCTCCTAAGACCTTTGTAATTTTCTGGATGATAGGAATGTCTTTTGTTGTAGTGAGGCAACTCTGGGTGAGCTCTTGGAAGGAGGCTTGTCACCAAAAAGCCCAAGTTATGATTAGAAGCTTGGAAATTTCAGTTGCCACCCCTCCCCCAAGTCTCTGGAGAGGGAAGAAGGGTTGGAAGTGGAGCTAATAATAGAGAATTGATGCTTTGGAACTGTGGTGTTGGAGAAGACTCTTGAGAGTCCCTTGGACTACAAAGAGATCAAACCAGTCAATCCTAAAGGAAATCAACCCTAAATATTCATTGGAAGGACTGATGCTGAAGCTCCAATACTTTGGCAACCTGATGTGAAGAACTGACTCATTGGAAAAGACACTCATGCTGGGAAACATCAAAGGCAGGAGGAGAAGGGGGCAACAGAGGATGAGATGGTTGGATAGCATCACCGACTCAAAGGACATGAGTTTGAGCAAACTCCAGGAGCTGGTGAAGGACAGGGAAGCCTGGCATGCTGCAGTCCATGGGGTCGCAAAGAGTCAGACATGACTGAGTGACTAAACAACATAGCCAGAAGATGAAGCCTCCATAAAAATCCCCAGTGTACAGGATTCAGAGAGCTTCTGGGTTATGAACACATCCATGTGCCAGGAAGGTGGCAGACCCCAATCCACAAGGACCAAAACTCTGACACTCAGTTTCCTTCCAGACCTGCCCTATGAACCTCTTCACATTTATACACATTAAAATATCCCTTGCAATAAATCAGCAACAGTACATAAACTTTTTCTTGGGTCCTGAGAGCCACTCACAAATTATTGAACCTGAGGAGACGGTGGTGGGAAACTCCAGTCTGTAGCCAAGTCAGACAGAAGCTGTGGGTAGCCTGGGGACCTACTTCTTGGGGGTGGCCTCTGCATTGAAGTGCACTCTTGTGGGATTGAGCCCTTCACTTATGAATTCTGCACTAACTTCAATTAGTGTAAGGATTGAATTGATACCAGGACACCTAGCTGGTGTCAGAGAAACAGTCATTGTGGGAAGAACCTACAATCTGTGCAGGGGAGAGTAAGGGAAAAGACGGTTAGTTTTCCTAGACATCCTCTCATGAAACTCTTCGCAGGTATCTTCCTTTGACAGAGCCATCTATTTCCTAGCACTATATCTGAATATATCTGAGTATATGGCACAAATAGATCTATCTTCACCTTTTCATCTTTGAACCTAACCCCTGGGTGAAGTGTAATTAGACCAAGGGCCCAGGGTCAACAAGGATGGTAGATTCCAACCTCAGTATGAAAATTCTCAAGAATACAGAAAGTACAACTTTTTATACTTGTCTATAACCCAACTTAATTTCTATTTTAGCCCCAATCTTCCAGGGTTGCAGAAACACATCAGTCTCAGGGTCCCCCCTGACAATTAAACTACAATTAATAAGTTTAAGAATAGAACTACCCACTAGAGATTTGGGAGCCAAGAGGAGGAATACCTAACACGACATCAAAAGAGAGACAAAGGAGTGCCAGGGAACTTCCTGGAGAGTGTGGTGTCTGAGCAGACAAAAGTACGAATGGAGTTAACCAAGCAAACAGAGAAAACTTCATGATAAGCACAGGGTACAGCCCAAGCAAAAGCACGGCGGCAAGAAACAGCAGGATGCCTAGGAGACTACAAGCAAGTCAATGCTTTTGGAGTGGACAGGGAGAGATGACTGATAAACCAGTGACCAGATTTTTTTTTTTTAACTGAGATATAACTTATTTACTATGTTATGTTAATTTCTGCTACACAGCAAAGTGATTCAGTTTTATATATATATATATACATACATACATATCCTATTAAAATATTCTTTTCCATTACGGTTTATCACCAGATATTGAATATAGTTCTTTGTGCTATACAGTACAACCTTGCTCTTTAATCTATCCTATATAAACAGCTTATATCGGCTAACCCCAAATTCCCAATTCATCTCTCCCCCAATTCCCTCCCCCTTGACAACATCTGTTCTCTATGAAGCAGTGACCAGATCTTGAAGGGTTCTGTTACATCAGGTTAAAGAGCTTAGATTTTCTCTCTTAGATCAGTGATCCCCGAGGGGGAAGGGTGTGTGTACACAGGAAGCTTTACTGGAATATAGGTAGAAAGTACTAGAGCTCACACTTTAATTTTGGGGTGTGTGTATGTTTTATAATGTATATATTAGTGCCATGGGAAATGTATAATACACAAATAAATACTAGACATACACTGAAGTTTGGGTTCAACCTCAGATTCAACTATAATCTGAACTGACTTTGGTTTTGACTAAGTGCCCTTTGAATGTCATTTCTTTCATGCTGAAGCCTGTGTGTAATCAGCGATCCTGTGGAAGTATACAGTTCAGTTCAGTCGCTCAGTCATGTCCAACTCTTTGCAACCCCATGGACTGCAGCATGCCAGGCTTCCCTGTCCATTACCAACTCCTGGATCTTGCTCAAATTCATGTCCATCGAGTCAGTGATGCCTTCCAACCATCTTGTTCTCTGTCATCCCCTTCTCCTCCTGTCTTCAATCTTTCTTTGGAAAGATTGCTGTGGAAGGATACACAGCCTATCTAATCAGTGTAACAGCAACAACTGAATAAAACATTTGTTTGGTTTCACTGTATTAGAATATTTGTTTTCCAAAGTGACTGAGCTTTCTAGATGTAACTTTGAGTCAATTTTCCTTATGTAATTATAAGTAGAAATTCTATCAGTTGGATAAAATATATATGAATGTATATTTATTGCTGCCAGAGTAAAATGCTGCAATTATTAGTGATGACTGTGAAGCTAAAATCTTTACATGTGAAATCAATTCAATTCAGTTCAGTTCAGTCGCTCAGTCATGTCCGACTCTTTGCAACCCCATGAACCGAAGCACGCCAGGCCTCCCTGTCCATCACCAATTCCCAGAGTCCACCCAAACCCATGTCCATTGAGTCGGTGATGCCATCCAACCATCTCATCCTCTGTTGTCCCCTTCTCCTCCTGCCCTCAATCTTTCCCAGCATCACGGTCTTTTCCAATGAGTCAGCTCTTCACATCAGGTGGCCAAAGTATTGAAGTTTCAGCTTCAACATCAATCCTTCCAATGAACATCCAGGACTGATCTCCTTTAGGGTGGACTGGTTGGATCTCCTTGCAGTCCAAGGGACTCTCAAGAGTCTTCTCCAATACCATAGTTCAAAAGCATCAATTCTTCTGCGCTCACTTCTCTTTATAGTCCAACTCTCACATCCATACATGACCACTGGAAAAACCATAGCCTTGACTAGATGGACCTTTGTTGACAAAGTAATGTCTCTGCTTTGTAATATGCTGTCTAGGTTAGTTATAACTTTCCTTCCAAGGAGTAAGTGTCTCTTAATTTCATGGCTGCAATAACCATCTGCAGTGATTTGGAGCCCAGAAAAATAAAGTCAGCCACTGTTTCCACTGTTTCCCCATCTATTTGCCATGAAGTGATGGGACCAGATCCCATGATCTTAGTTTTCTGAATGTTGAGCTTTAAGCCAACTTTTTCACTCTTCTCTTTCACTTTCATCAAGAGGCTCTTTAGTTCTTCTTCATTTTCTGCCATAAGGAGA
>NW_011495046.1:4457321-4458082 GCF_000754665.1 Bison bison bison
GCTTTGGCATAGTCAATAAAGCAGAAATAAATGTTTTTCTGGAACTCTCTTGTTTTTTCCATGATCCAGGGGATGTTGGCAATTTGATCTCTGGTTCCTCTGCCTTTTCCAAACCAGCTTGAACATCTGGAAGTTCACGGTTCATGTATTGCTGAAGCCTGGCTTGGAGAATTTTGAGCATTACTTTACTAGTGTGTGAGATGAGTGCAATTGTGCGGTAGTTTGAGCATTCTTTGGCATTGCCTTTCTTTGGGATTGGAATGAAACCTGACCTTTTCCAGTCCTGTGTCCACTGCTGAGTTTTCCAAATTTGCTGATATATTGAGTGCAGCACTTTCACAGCATCATCTTTCAGGATTTGAAATAATTCAACTGGAATTCCATCACCTCCACTAGCTTTGTTCATAGTTGCAAGGAGCTGCCCGTGAGAATGGGGTCCTTTGTCTGAAGGACACAGCCCTGGGAGCTGCCTCAGTCCTTGAGGGTTTGCTTGCAAACATAGCTCTCTGTCCCGCCACCCCAGAGATTAGGCGAATATTTACTGCAGACACCTGGAGTTCTGTGCAAACTTCTCACACACAGGGAGATGTTATCTGGTGTAAGAAATAATAACAGGGTGCCATTCCCATGCTCTCAAGATTTCTTGTGATTTTTTGTAAGATGTATAGGTCAACAAAGAAAATAGTTAACTGTCTTGTCTTTCTCACGCTCTCCTGTATAAATATAAGATGCTGAATAAAGCTGGTGTCAGACCGCTCCCC
>NW_011495046.1:4458632-4463405 GCF_000754665.1 Bison bison bison
GCCGTGCACATTCTCGGGACCTGATCAACTTTGCCGGCTGGCACTGGCAGGTGGCGCCCGAACAGGGACTTGGGAATCGGAGCGTGACGATGGCCGCTGCCTGCCAAGATTGAGGTAAGTAATGAGGAATTCCTAATTACTTGAAGTAAAGGGCAGGGAGTGTTATTGTCGAGAGTAATAAATCATGGGACAAGGCAATAGCCGCCAGTTATTTGTACATATGTTGAAAACTATGTTAAAAGGTAGGGGAATTCATGTAAATAAGTTACAGCTAGAGAAGTTTTTACTTTTTATAGAAGAAGTTTGTCCCTGGTTTCCAGAGGAAGGAACAGTTAGTCTGGAAACTTGGAAAAAGGTAGGAAAACAGTTGCAGACATATTATTCCTTATATGGTCCCAATCGTGTCCCTGTGGATACTTTTTCTTTGTGGACTCTCATAAGAGACTGTCTGGATCCTGAACATGAGGGGCATAAAATTCAAATGGCTCTCCAAGATTCCACAGAACTCGAAGTTACAGAGCCTTCCGCCCCTCCGCCTGAGCCACTTTATGCCATGCCTGAGGGAACAGCTTGTAAGGCTGGAGGGAATGATGATGTGTTAAGCTCTGATGAACAGGAAGAGTTAAATGAACAAGCAGCTCAGTACCATAGAGAGGATATGCCTTGGGAGATGATGGTTAACATGCAATCCCCCTCGGGAAAAGGGGAATTAAAGCATTCAGGGCTTTCTGAAGAACAGCTGGAGAATTTAATTCAGAAAATTGTTATAGCAGTAAAAAAGGATGCACAGGGAGACTCCCACTCCAGTTAGTCTGTGCCTCCAGCATATCCTCCCTCAGTTCTTGCTGGGCTCAATCCACCTCTGCCTTTCGTAGAGCCGTGATAGCTTATATCTATCCCTGCTTCTTTGCCCGGTGAAAACATAAAAATTAGAAGTGAGATACTATTATCTCCTCTTCAACAAGCGATTAAGCGAGCTAATGAAGAAGGAGAACATATTCCCGGGTTTTCAGGAATCTATCCAGTGTTTGAAAATGCTCAACAGCAGAGGTATTATGAACCGCTACCCTTCAAACAACTAAGAGAGTTAAAAGTGGCTTGTGCACAATATGGCTCGACTGCGCCATTTACTCAGGCTATTATAGAGGCTTTAGGAAATCAAAATCTGCCACCTAATGATTGGAAACAGGTTGCTTGGGCTTGTTTATCTGGAGGAGATTATTTACTATGGAAATCTGAGTTTGCTGAGCAGTGTGGGATCACAGCCGATATCAATCGGCAACAGGGACTGAACACCACTTATGAAATGATGGTGGGAGAGGGAGATTATTGAGACACTAATAATCAACTTAATTATTTGCCTGGAGCCTACCCTCAGATTAGTGCTTCGGCTCTATGAGCATGGAAACAGCTTCCAAATTCTGATAAAAAGACTGAAGATTTATCTAAAATTCGCCAGGGGCCAGATGAACCATATCAGGATTTTGTTGCCTGCCTGCTTGAGGCAATTGGGAAAATGATAGGGGATGAGCAGGCGGGAATGGTGTTGGCTAAACAGCTTGCTTATGTTTCAGTTTAGCGACAATTGGGTTATTGCCTTAGCTGGTTTTAGTAGATGGCTTGATAATCATTATCCCTCAGGTAAAATTTTACAATTTTCTCACTATCACCAATTTCTCTTCCCCAAAATCGTTGTTTCTCAGCCCCTTGCCGACGCCCTAACTGTATTTACTGATGGCTCTTCTAATGGAATAGCTAGTTTGATTATACAGGATAATCCTGCCACCTGGCACACTAATTATAAGTCTGCTCAAGAAGTAGAACTATTTGCCATTTTTCAGGCTCTATTACAAATCTCTGCTCCATTCAATTTATATTCTGATAGTCAATATATCATAAGAGCCTTAAACACTATTGAGACTGTTCCATTTATTGGTACCCTGAATTCTACTATTCAAACTCTTTTTCGTGATATACAACATTTAATTTGCTCCAGAGTTAACAAATGCTATTTCGGTCATATTCGTGCTCACTCTGGACTTCCTGGACCTTTAGCACGAGGCAATGCTTTGGCTGACGAAGCTACACGTAAGATATTTCCTTCATCGGAACAAATGGCAAAAACTTCTCACAGCTTACACCATCAAAACAGCAATAGCTTAAGACTTCAATTTGGCATTACTCAAGAAGCTGCCAGGCAGATTGTTAAGCAATGTCAAACATGTCCTCAATTTTTTAGCATCCCCCATTATGGAGTTAATCCCCGAGGATTGTTGCCAAACGACATATGGCAAATGGATGTTACCCATATTCCTGAATTTGGTAAACAAAAATTTGTTCATGTTACTATTGATACCTTCTCCGGCTTTTTACATGCCTCTCTACAATCCAGAGAAGCTAGCAAACATTGTATAGCTCATTGCATTAAACGTTTTGGTGTTATGGGAACCCCTAAGACCATAAAAACAGACGATGGTCCAGGATACACTGGGAAAAATTTTCAATTATTTTGTACGCAATTGTCTATCGCACATAAAACGGGTATCCCTTATAATCCTCAAGGTCAAGGAATCATTAAACGGGCACATCAAACTCTCAAACATCAATTGCAAAAACTAAAGGAGGGGGAATTGTATCTCAATACCCCCTCCAACTCTTTAAACCATGCTTTATTTGTTCTAAATTTTTTACAATTGGATAAAAGTGGCCGTTCAGCAGCACAGCGATTTTGGAACTTTGATGCGCAAACAATAAGACCTGAAGTCTTTTGGAAAGACCCACTTGTGGGAAAATGGTATGGACCAGATCCTGTAATAATGTGGGGACGAGGGCATGTTTGTGTTTTCCCACAGGATGCCGAAGTGCCGCGCTGGCTGCCGGAAAGGTTGGTACGCACGGCGGAAACGATCTCTAGTAAACCAGATGAGGAGACTGGCGATTCAAGAGCATGATGAATTACCATCTTGGCAACAACTTCAGGCATTGATGCGAGAGGCACAGAATCGTGTTGCTGTGCAGGGCGATTCGATATCACCTTTAAGCTTCCTGATAACCTTATTAATTATCTTAAATCAGATTAATACTGCACATTCTGAAGAATATTCAAGTGCTTATTGGGCTTATTTTCCTGACCCTCCCCTTCTCCAACCAGTGGGCTGGGAGGGTCCATTCCCATATACACTAATGATACTGTGGCTTTGGGTGGTTTTTCAGATAAACATATTATTCCTAATCAAGTTAATTTCTCTTATCATGGAGTGTTTGATCGCTTACCTATTTGTCTGTCTAGATATTTTAATTCAACAGGATGTCTTTTTGTTGGGGAGTCAGGATATGCTGATTATGACAATTGTTGGAACCTATATATTCCTGGAGTAAGGAAAGAATCTGGAACTCCTCAACGTCGTAATGGAACTGGTCCTTTAGATATCCCTTTCTGCGACTTTGGAACAAGGGGAAGAGTCACTGCTGCACCAAGGAAACTGTGTCGAGATGGAACTGCTATGGTTTATAACATATTTGGGACAAATGAGTCATTGTGGGACTGGTCTCCAGACTCGGCCTGAAACCCTGGAGCTCAGGATAATAGAAACTTTGCATTCCGTATTTGGAATTTGGGCGGCTCTAAAGTGTTCCAAACAGAAATCTGGAAACTAGCTGCCGCCCTTGGACGTGAGGGTTTCTACCTTCAGGTGGGATCGAAACTAAGACACGGTTATTTATCGAATCTCACCATGAGATGCCCTCGTGCATGTGTGCCTCACCCTTATGCTTTACTAGTATGGTCTGTAAATATACAACCTGGGTTACGAAATTATAATGTAACTTGTAACAATTGTACTTTGACTAACTGCGTCAGGGGAATTACTAATCAAACTAGGGTTTTAGTCTTAAGACAGCTGCTTTTGTTATGGTTCCTGTAAAGATTAATGGGTCTTGGTATGATGAAAAAGGACTTGAACTTTGGAGAGAAGTAGAGGGTGCTTTAATGTGTTATCGCAGGGGAATAGGGTTAATAATTCTGGGATTTGTAGCTTTGGTAACCCTTATTGCTTCTTCGATTACTGCAGCCTGTCCTTGGCACAATCAGTGCAAACTGCAACTTTTGTTAATAATCTGGCACAAAATGTATCCGTTACCCTGGGGACTCAAGAAGATATTGACAAAAAGCTAGAAGATCGATTGAATGCCCTTTATGATGTTGTAAAATTTTTAGGTGAAGAGGTTCAAAGTATAAAGTTGAGATTACGAGTACAATGTCATGCTGATTTCCGATGGATCTGTTACCCCCCAAAAATATAATGGTAGTATAACTGCTTGGGATAAGGTGAAAGCTCATTTAGAAGGTATTTGGCATAATGAAAATATTTCCTTAGATTTGCTGCATCTACATCAGGAAATAATGAACATTGAAAATGCACCCAGACTTGATTTGGATGTTGCAAAAAGAGCTGAGTCTTTTGTTAAAGAACTTTTTCGACATGTACCTACCATCGATAGTATTTGGTACTTGGGAGCAGCCATGGGAGGACTATTCTTAATAATTTTAACTGTTTTATTTCTTGCACCTTGTTTAATTAAAAAACTGATTGATGATCTATGGATGATAAAGGCTTCCATCTATGGAAATGGTCTGCGGTTAAAGGAACATAAGCGTGCTATATAAAAAGAAAGGGGGAGATGCGGGGAGCTGCCCGTGAGAACGGGGTCCTTTGTCTGAAGGACACAGCCCTGGGAGCTGCCTCAGTCCTTGAGGGTTTGCTTGCAAACATA
>NW_011495046.1:4463824-4464314 GCF_000754665.1 Bison bison bison
TCCAGGATGTCTGGCTCTAGCTGAGTGTGGGTGATCACACCATCATGATTATCTGGGTCGTGAAGATCTTTTTTGTACAGTTCTTCTGTGTATTCTTGCCACCTCTTCTTAATATCTTCTGCTTCTGTTAGGTCCATACCATTTCTGTCCTTTATTGAGCCCACCTTTGCATGAAATGTTCCCTTGGTATCTCTAACTTTCTTGAAGAGATCTCTAGTCTTTCCCATTCTATTGTTTTCCTCTATTTCTTTGCACTGATCACTGAGGAAGGTTTTCTTCTCTCTCCTTGCTATCTTTGGAACTCTGCATTCAAATGGGTATATCTTTCTTTTTCTCCTTTGCTTTTCATTTCTCTTCTTTGTACAGCTATTTGTAAGGCCTCCTCAGACAGCCATTTTGCTTTTTTGCATTTCTTTTTCTTGGGGGTGGTCTTGATTCCTGTCTCCTGTACAATGTCATGAACCTCCATCCATAGTTCATCAGGCACTCT
>NW_011495046.1:4464414-4475262 GCF_000754665.1 Bison bison bison
AAGGGATTTGATTTAGGTCATACCTGAATGGTCTGGTGGTTTTCCCTACTTTCTTCAATTTCAGTCTGAATTTGGCAATAAGGAGTTCATGATCTGAGCCACAGTTAGCTCCTGGTCTTGTTTTTGCTGACTGTATAGAGCTTCTCCATCTTTGGCTGCAAAGAATATAATCAATCTGATTTTGGTATTGGACATCTGGTGATGTCCATGTGTAAAGTTGTCTCTTGTGTTGTTGGAAGAGGGTATTTGCTACGACCAGTGTGTTCTCTTGGCAAAACTCTATTAGCCTTTGCCCTGCTTCATTCTGTACTCCAAGACCAAACTTGCCTGTTACTCCAGGTATCTCTTGACTTCCTACTTTTGCATTCCAGTCCCCTATAATGAAAAGGACATCTCTTTTTGGTGTTAGTTCTAGAAGGTTTTGTAGGTCATCATAGAACATTCAACTTGAGCTTCTTTGGCATTAGTGTTTGGGGAATAGACTTGGATTGCTGTGATACTGAATGGTTTGCCTTGGAAACAGAGATAATTCTGTCATTTTTGAAATTGCACCCATGTACAGCATAATGTAATACTATTACTGGCCATGGGTTTACCCATGGAGGGCTCCTCTCATCATCCTTCAGCTAAAAACAAGCTATTGAACATATATGAGATTTAGGAGCTCTCTTATTTTTTACTTACTATAAAAGATACTCAAATAAGATGCTACAGTGGTGATTACATGTTTTAAAGTCACTTGAAGAAAAGAAAGCCTTAATAATGCACTCCACAGAAAACAATGGCAATGTAGCAGAGCTTAGTAGCAGTTCAATAGTTGGTTGCAGAGAAAGTGCCTCATTTGGTGGCACCTGGGTCTGGAAGATCCCCTGGAGAAGGAAATGGCAACCCACTCCAGTATTCTTACCTGGAGAATTCTGTGGATTGAGAAGCCTGGTAGACTACAGTCCACGGGGTCGCTAAGAGTTGGACACGACAGAAGGACTTCACTTCACTTCGATGTAGAAATAACCAAACTGATGTGCCTTGTGAGTTCAAGTACAGCCTTTACTGAATGATAGCTGTTGTAGGGCATGCGTGGTGCTCAGTCATTAAGTTGTGTCCAACTCTTTTGCAACCCCATAGACTGTAGTCTGTCAGGCTCCTTTGTACATGGGATTTTCCTAGCAAGAATACTGGAGTGGGTTTCCATTTCCTCCTCCAGGGGATCTTCCCCACCCAGGGACTGAACCCATGTCTCCTGCACTGGCAGGCAGATTCTTTACCACTGACCCACCGGGTATAATTCTATTTCAGGTAAGATGCTGGAATTGGCATCTGTGCAATGATAGCTGAGGCACAGACAGAAATTCAGAGATTATTTCGTTATTGCAAAAGCCGTATTTGTAGTCCTGTAGCCATTTTTAAAATTCAGTTTATAATTAAAAAGTTCCTCCAAAAGAAATTTTCAGTTCTAGATGGTTTCACTGAAGAGTTCAAACTTTAAGTGGTTAACACCAATTTTACATAATCTCTTCCAGAAAACAGAAGAGAAAGGAACATGTCCCAACTTGTTTTATGAAGCTAGTATTACCTAATACCACAAAGAAAATACAAAAAAAAAAAAAAAAAAAAAAAAAACTACCAATATTTCACAATATCTCGAATCACAAAAATCCCCAGCAGATACTAACAAACCTAACCCAACAATATATAAAAAGAACTATGCAACTTAGCCAAGTGGAATTTATTGATAAATTGGACCACATCAAATATATATATATATATATATATATATATATAATTCCACAAAAGATTCTGTTAATAGGAAACTATCCTCTGAGGAAATATTTGCAAAGCTTTAATCTGACAAAGGGCTTCCCTGGTAGCTTAGTTTGTAAAGAATCTGTCTGCAATGCAGGAGACCCCGGCTCGATTCCTGGGTCAGAAAGATCCCCTGGAGAAGGGATAGGTTACCCATTCCAGTGTCTTTGGAAATGAAACTAATATGCACGCAAAAGCCTATATACAAATGTTGTGAAAGTTGCTCAGTCGTGTCTGACTCTATGACCCCATGGAATTCTCCAGGCCAGAATATTGGAGTGGGTAGCCTTTCTCTTCTCCAGAGGATCTTCCCAATGCAGGGATTGAACCCAGGTATACTGCATTGCAGTATACTTTACTGTCTGAGCCACCAGGGAAGCCCCAAAATACTGGAGTGGGTAGCCTATCCATTCTCCAGCAGATCCTCCTGACCCAGGAATCAAACCAGGGTCTCCTGCATTGCAGGCAGATTCTTTACCAACTGAGCTATCAGAGAAGCCCAATACAAATGTTACAGCAGCTTTATTTGTGATAACTAAAATCTAGAAACAAATCAGATGTCTTTCAACAGGTTATCAACAAACTGTGGTACCACAGAATCCTCTTCAGGGATAAGAAGGAATGAAATGCAACTAACCCTGGTGGTTCAGTGGCAGAGACTCTATGCTCCCAATGCAGGGTGCCTGGGTTTGATCACTGGTCAGGGATCCAGATCCCACATGCCGTAACTAAAGATTCCCCAGGCCACAATTAGGATCCAATGCAGCCAATAAATAAATAAATTTTTAAAAAAGAAGAAGAAGGAAGGAACTATTGACACACAACTTGCATGCATCTCCAGGGATATTTGTGGAGTGTTACAGTACCATTGGAGAAGGAAATGGCAACCCACTCCAGTATTCTTGCCTGGAGAATCCCATGGACGGAGGAGCTTTGTGGGCTACAGTCCACGGGTCGCAAAGAGTTGGACACGACTGAGCGACTTCACTTCACTTTACAGTACCATGTCAGCAATTTATGTTCAAATTTTTTGAGGAAAAAAACCATTCTTTGCACTATTCTTGCAAGCTTGAAATGATTTAAAGGAAAAAACAGAGTAACTGGCAGGGCTTAAAGTCTAACTGGACATGAGAGAGGCAGGAGTTAAGAATGACTACCAGGTTTTTAGCTGAGGTAATGAGGGTTTCCAGTGGAGACCAAGAATATAAGGAACAGTAATGAGAACATATATAAGGTAGAGATTCATTTTTAATTTTGCATATTAATTTATCAAGGTTATTTTGACAAATTCTTGTATTTTTAGCTAAATTATAATAGTTGCCTGTGGTCAGATGATTTGCTGCCAGAAATTCTGAGTCTCATTCTTGGCTCTAAATTTACACAGAGCACTTAATTTCTTCAATGCTTGCTTTTTCATTTAAAAAGTGGGACTAATAATTGTCATCTGCAGAATACTTTCCTCAGGAGAGAGTCATAATTTGAGCACAATTAACTGCTTCTAATTTTTCAAACATCAAATTCTACTTGATGTTCACCTAATAGTAGGAACACAATGTCCCAAACTGTTTCCTAAAAGTGATTATTCTTTTAAACCATCAATTCACTTTGAGGTAATTTTATGAAACAGAGATTAAATTGGAACTAACTCATATAAAAATAATATCCTTTAACATTAGCCATAACAACAGCTTGACATTCTCTCAATAGAAAGATTGTACAACACAATGAAGGTGGGGAGAGAGATTAAAAACAACAAAAAGTCAATTTCTACATAAAACTCCACAATTTCCATAATTATTGGTATCCACTTCTACAAATTTCCTTAGAAAGCAGCAGACAGAAAAATATATAGTCCCAGCATGAAACTAATGAACTCAATACAAAGAATATCAGCAGACATAATGAGAGACTTTACCTTGGGGTATTAGTGTCAGACTTTGATGCTGAAGACCAGACTCGGAGCCATACCTTAATCGAAATGGGACTGATGGAGAGTGTTCAGGTAGACACTGGGGCCCAAGGAGGAGCTTTTGTTTGCATATTGTTGAGTCTCTCTCCTACCTCTTCAGATGAAGTGTCTTTCAGGCTGTTCTTTAGAAGACCAGGAAAGCTGGGGGAGAAAAAATAGTTCATATATTCATCATCTCCCTCACAAAGAAACAATGATTTTTATAGTACAGTAATTTTTTAAATGTTATTCCTCCTTCCTATTTTAATGTGACTTTTTAGTTTGAATAGACTTATAAAATGACAACAGTCATAAATTTATGAACTATGCCTACAGAGGCAGAAATGGAAGAAGCAAGTGCTTAGAACACACTTGAATAAAATTTCTACAGTTCAGGATTTGAGGGGCCATAGATCATAGAATCATTAACTTCAAAAAAGAAATTATTAGTGAAGTATAAGATGCATACAGAAAAGTACACAAATCCTAAATATGCAAATTGATAAATATGTGACCACATCTATGTAATCAACAATCTGGTCAAGAAATGGTAATCTATGAAAAAACTAATAGGTCTGAATAGTGGTTAATATTGGGAGCTGTCATCTGGAAGGCAACACACTGGAGTTGAAAATGTTCTGTATTTTGATCTGGGTGATGGTTATTGTAACTGTTTACATAGGTAAGAGTCATCCGATACATTTCAGATCTGTGCATTTTCTCAGGTTATAATTTAATAGAAAGTAAAAAAAAAAAAAAAAAAAACAAAGATTGGTTCTGCCCAGTTTTGAACTTCATGTAAATAAAACTACCACAGGTGTTCTTTTGTATCTTACTCAGTATTATGTCTGGGAAATTCATCCCTGTGGTTGAATATGTTGCAGTTCATTCATTCTTATGGCCAACAGTACTAAATGGTATAAGTATGCCATAGTTTATTCATTTTGCTTTTTGTTTGTTTGTTTTTGGCCACGCCACATGTGGAATCTTATCTTAGTCCCCTGACCAGGGATTGATTCCGTGCCCTCTGCATCAAGCAGTGCAGAATCTTAACCACTAGACTGCCAGGGAAGTCCCTATCCATTCTATTTTTGACCTGTATCCAATTTGAGCCTAATACAAATACTATTTCTATACATAATTCAGGACAAATATGTAGAAGTGAAACTGTTGGGATTAGGGTGTGTGTGTATTCAATTGGATATACTGCCAGTTTTTTACCACATGGTCATTCCAATTTACCTGTCATCAATGTATGAGAGTTACCACTAGCTTTACATCCTCACCAATAATTGCTGTCAGTCTTTGTAATCTTAGCCATTCTAATAGAAGTGTCCAGTACATTGTATTGTTGTTTTCATTTTTTAAAATATTTGTTTATTATTTATTTGGCTGCACAAGGTTAACTGCAGCATGTGGAATCTAGTGCCCCAATCAGAGATCGAACCCAGGCCCCCTGCATTGGGAGCACTGAGTCTTAACCACTGGACCACCAGGGAAGTCCCTGTTGTTTTCATTTTAATTTCATTGATTTTTGAATACTTTTTCATATATTAGTAGTCATTTTGTGAAGTCTATTCAGATCTTTTGCCCATTTTTAAAAATATCTTGTATTTTGTCTTACTGATTAGAAAATATCCTTTATATATTCAGGATATAAATCTTAATGACTAGCCTTTTCACTTTCTTAACGCTGTCTTTTGGTGAACAGATGTTATTAATGTTGGTTTTGTCCAATTATCAATCTTTTCTTTCATGGTTACTGCACTTTTTGTGTCCTGGTGGTTAAGAAATTCTTTCCATCGTGATTATGAAGATTGTTTTCTATATTATTTTTAGAAGCTTCATACAATTGAACTTGCAATTTCCTGGAGGTTAATTTTCTACATATACGATGCAGAGGTCAGGTTTCGTCTTTTTTTCCATATGGATATCCAGTTGTACCAGTACTATTTACTGAAAACTCATCATTCTTCGCTGCTCTGAAGTGTCACTTTTGCTATAAATCAAATGTCTGTGTCTGTGTCTATTGCTGGCCACAGTGTTCTGTCTAATTTTCTACTATCTGTCCTCGAATGATACTAGTGACAGTGAAAGTGGCTCAATCGTGTCCGACTCGTTGCAACCCCATAGACTATACAGTCTATGGAATTCTCCAGGCCAGAATACTGGAGCAGGAAGCCTTTCCTTCCTCCAGGGGATCGAACCCAAAGTCTCCCATATGGCAGGCAGATTCTTTACCAGCTGAGCCACCAGGGAAGGCCTGCATGATACTAAGCTGTCTTAATAATTGTAGATTTATAATAAGTTTTACTCAGGAGCAAGTCCTTCTACTTTGTTCTTCTTTTTAAAAAGTTGTCTTAACCATTTTTGGTTCTTGCCTTTCCACATAAATTTCAAAATCAGCTTGTCAAAACAAGAAAACAGAAAGCTTGCTAAGATTTTTATTGAGGCTGCATGAGTATTTAGATCAGTTTAAGGAGAATTATATTCTAGTCCATGAACACAGTGTTTTTCTTCATTTATACATTTGAGAGTAAATTGCAGACATTATTTCATTTTACCCCTAAATATTTCAATCTGTATTTTGTAAAAGCAATGATATTCTCTTACATAATCATGATACATGTACCAAAATCAGGAAATAAACATTGATGTATTACTATTGTCTAATCTCTGTGCATTATTTAGATTTCCTTTATACCTTTACTAATGTCCCCGACAACAAAAGAGAAAATAAGTGCTGTGGCATTTTTGTTTTTTGAATCATATAGTGCATTTATTCCTTATGTCTCTGTAGTCTTCCTTAAGTTAGAACAGTTCCTGAGTCTGTCTTTGTTTTGAAATGTTTAAGAATACATTTAAGGCCAGGTTTTTTTGGTAGAATATCCCTGATTTGGTTTCATCTGGTATTTCCTCATGGTTAGACATGGGTTTTTGCATTTAGGAAAGGAAAAGTCATGAAATTAACTTTGTGTCTCTCTTTTTGCACCATGTCAGCATGTATTAATACATAATGTCAACTTACCCCTTTGCTGGTAATTTTGTCCACTTGGATGAACTGCCAGTCTTCTCAACTGTAAGTTTACCTATTTTCCCTATGTCATGTGCTTTGGGTTTTTTGATGCTATTTAAATGCCATTTTTAAACTCTCTGATTGTTGATGGTATATAGAAACTCAGTTGGTTACGGTTAATTAACCTTGTATTCATTAACCTCAGTAGACTGTTTTGAACTGTGCTGTGCTCAACTGTGTCTGACTCTTTGCAACCACACAGACTGTAGCCCACCAGGCTACTCTGTCCATGGAATTTTCCAGGCAAGAATACTGGAGTAGGTTTCCTCCTCCAGGATATCTTCCCAACCCAGGGATCAAACCCACATCTTGCATCTCCTGCATTGGCAGGTGGATTCTTTACTACTAGCACCACCTGGGAAGAACTTTTCTATAATTTGTTATATTTTAATTTTTTAAAATTCTTTTCATTCTAATAATTTATCAGTAGATTATTATGAATTTTCTACATTTACAAATATGTCAATTGTGTGTGTGTGCGTGTGTGTGTGTACTAGTCTCTCATTTGCATCCGACTCTGCAATTCTGTGGACTGTAGCCTGCCAGGCTCCTCTGTCTGTGGAATTCTCCAGGCAAGAATACTGGAGTGTTTTGCCATGGCTTCTCCAGGGGATCTTCTCAATCCAGGGATCAAACCCAGGTCTCCCATATTATGGGCAGATTCTTTACCATTTGAGCTATGTGGAAAGCCCCCAATCATATATAAGGACAGTTTTTTCCTTCTGTTCATGCTGAGTCTCTTCAGTAGTGTCCAACTCTTTGCAACCCCATGGACTGTAGCCTGCAAATCTCTTCTGTCTGTGGAATTCTCAAGCAAGAATACTGGAGTGCATTGCCATTTCCTTTTCCAGGGAATCTTCCTGACCCAGGGATTGAACCAACGTCTCTTAAGTCTCCTGCATTGGTAGGCAGGTTCTTTACCTCCAGCACCACCTGCAAAGCCCTTTTGCTACAAAACCTTATACCTTTTATTTTGCTTCTTGCCTTTTTTACTGGCTAGGATAATATTAAATAGAAATGGTGATAGTGAACACCCTTCTCTTGTTCCCAACTTCAGGGGGAAAGGTTTTGATATTTTATTCTTCAGTACAGTATTTGCTATAGATATTTGGAGAATCACTTATTAGATTGGGGAAGATTCTTTCCATCCATAGGCACTGGACTTCTCTTTTTCTTAAGTCATGAATATATGTAGAATTTTACCAAATGCCTTTTTCCCCTCTATTAAGTTAATACTATTTTGCTGTTATTCTGAAAAACATAGTTAATTACACTGATTAATATTTCAATGTTAAACGAACCTTGCATTTCTGGAATAAATTCAACCTAGTTATACACAATTGTTATGATATTTGCCAGGTTCTTATTTTTAAAACTAAATTGCAGTTACCCCTAATAGTTAAAAAATCCCAAATATTATTTGGGTTAATTTATGTCCAGGTTATATTCAATCCTGGTAAATGTTTCAGGCTCACTTTTCCAAATGCTATGCTATGAAACAAACCACCAAAATTTAATTGGCTTAGAACAATAGTAACCATTCTCTCTTTCACAGTGTCTGTGTGGAGAATTCCAGCCACTCATCTCTGGACCTTGAGCAGTTGAGTCTGCTCAAGGTCTCTCATAAGGTTTAATTCTGATTGTTTGGGATTAAGTTACCTCAAAAGCTTCTTCACTCAAATCCCTGGTGCCTAGGCTGGGGAGAGCCCAACAACTGGATTCTGGAACACTTGTGTGTATTAGTTGTTCAGTCATGTTCGACTCTTTCCGAACCCCTGCACTGTAGCTCACGAGGGGAAGGAAGAGCCCCAGTGGGCTTACAAAATGGGTATCACACATCACCCAGGCTAGAGGTCTTCAGAAATGCCATTATGCCCTTGGAACAACAGGGCAGACCCTGAATGCATCTTGGTTTCAGTGTCCCAAGGTGAAATTCTTTCCTCACTGCCCCAGGCATCCATTTCCTCAGTGAGGGCCTCCTCCCAACCAGGACTATGTTAGGAGCTGGTAGCCAATGTAATAGGAAAAGGGACGTGTCTGTAAACTTGTCAGACATGATCCAGAGGACAAAGGGGACACTAAAAGATGGTAGGCCAAGAAGTATCATGATCAGGTTTGCACTATCACTCAGTTCAATCGCTTAGTCGTGTCCAACTCTTTGCGACACCATGGACTGCAGCATGCCAGGCCTCCCTGTCCATCACCAACTCCCGGAGCATACTCAAATTCATGTCCGTTAAGTCGGTGATGTCAACCAACCATCTCATGGTCGTCCCTTTCTCCTCCCACCTTCAATCTTTCCCAGCATCAGGGTCTTTTCCAATGAGTCAGTTCTTCACATCAGGTGGCCAAAGTATTGGAGTTTCAGCTTCAGCATCAGTCCTTCCAGTGAATATTCAGGACTGATTTCTTATAGGATGGACTGGTTGGATCTCCTTGCAGTCCAAAGGACTCTCAAGAGTCTTCTCCAACACCACAGTTCAAAAGCATCAGTTCTTCAGTGCTCAGCTTTTTTTATACTCCAACTCTCACATCCATACATGACTACTGGAAAAACCATAGCTTTGACTAGATGGACCTTTGTTGACAAGGTAATGTTTCTGCTTTGTAATATGCTGTATAGGTTGGTCATAACCTTTCTTCCAAAGAGCAAGCATCTTTTAATTTCATGGCTGGAGTCACCATCTGCGGTGATTTTGGAGCCCCCCAAAAATGAAGTCTGTCATGTTTCCACTGTTTCCCCATCTATTTGCCATGAAGTGATGGGACCAGATGCCATGATCTTAGTTTTCTGAATGTTGAGTTTTAAGCCAACTTTTTCACTCTCCTCTTCACTTTCATCAAGAGGCTTTTTAGTTCTTCTTTACTTTCTGCCATAAGTGTGGTGTCATCTGCATATCTGAGGTTATTTATATTTCCCCCAGCAATCTTCATTCCAACTTGTTCTTCATCTAGTCGAGCATTTCTCATGATGTACCCTGCATATAAGTTAAATAAACAGGGTGGCAATATACAGCTTTGACATACTCCTTTCCCGATTTGGAACCAGTATGTGTTCCATGTCCAGTTCTAACTGTTGCCTCTTGACCTGCATACAGATTTTTCAGGAGGCAGGTCAGAAGGTCTGGTATTCCCATCTCTTGCAGAATTTTCCACAGTTTATTGTGATCCACACAATCAAAGGTTTTGCCATAGTCAATAAAGCAGAAGTAGATCTTTTTCTGGAACTCTAATGCTTTATCGATGATCCAATAGATGTTGGCAATTTGATCTCTGGTTGCTCTGCCTTTTATAAATTCAGCTTGAACATCTGGAAGTTCAGTATTCAAGTACTGTTGAAGCCTGACTTGGAGAAGTTTGAGCATTACTTTATTAGCGTGTGAGATGAATGCAATTGTGCGGTAGTTTGAACATTCTTTGGCATTGCCTTTCTTTGAGATTGGGATGAAAACTGACCTTTTCCAGTCCTGTGGCCACTGCTGAGTTTTCCAAATTTGCTGGCATATTCAGTACAGTGCTTTCACAGTATCATCTTTTAGGATTTGAAATACCTCAACTGGAATTTCATCACCTCCACTAGCTTTGTTTGTAGTGGTGCTTCCTAAGGCCCACTTGAGTTCACATTCCAGGATGTCTGGCTCTAGGTGAGTGATCACACCATCATGGTTATCTGGGTGGTGAAGATCTTTTTCGTATAGTTCTTCTGTGTATTCTTGCCACCTCTTCTTAATATCACCTACTTCTGTTAGGTCCATACCATTTCTGTCCTTTATTGAAAGTGGTCAAACAGGAGATGGCAAGAGTGAATATTGACACTTTAGGAATCAGCTAACTAAAATGGAATGGAATGGGTGAATTTAACTCACATGACCATTCTATTTACTACTGTGGGCAAGAATCCCTAAGAAGAAATGGAGTAGCCCTCATAGTCAACAAAAGAGTCCAAAATGCACTACTTGGATGCAATCTCAAAAACGACAGAATGATCGCTGTTTGATTGTTTCCATGTCAAACCATTCAA
>NW_011495046.1:4475789-4478999 GCF_000754665.1 Bison bison bison
ATCTGATAGACAGAGTGCCTGAAGAACTATGGACAGAGGTTCCTGACATTGTATAGGAGGCAGTGATCAAGACCATCCCCAAGAAAAAGAAATGCAAAAAGGCAAAATGGCTGTCTGAGGAGGCCTTACAAATAGCTACAAAAAGAAGAGAAGCAAAAGTCAAAGGAGAAAAGGAAAGATATACCCACTTGAATGCAGAGTTCTACATCATAGCAAGGAGAGATAATAAAGCCTTCCTCAGTGATCAGTGCAAAGAAATAGAGGGAAACAATAGAATGGGAAAGACTAGAGATCTCTTCAAAAAAATTAGAGATACCAAGGGAACTTTTCATGCAAAGATGGGCACTATCTCTATATTAAAGTAAATCTATCCATTTTCCTTACTGTCAAAAACAATGTATACTCAGTGGCACTGTGCTTACAAATCTCCACTACACTGTATTGGGCTGGAGGGAGATTTCTTTGATATGAAGCCTCTTTTAAGAGAACATCTTCCAGGCCTTGCTTGTTTTTACACCCACCCAGAAGCACACATTGAAGAAAACCTGCAGTGGAATGGAGTTTGTTTTCCTCAGTTCAGAAGACAGAATTCAGAATTATAATAGCAACTACTTTTTCTTTTTTTTTTGCCTTGCTGCATGGCTTGCAGGATCTCAGTTCCCCAACCAAGGACTGAACCTTGGCCACAGCAGCGAAAGCCTGGAATCCTAATTGCTAGATCACCAGGGAACTCCCAATCTCCGAAAGAATTTACTCCCAATCCAGAGTTTTCACCATCTCAACAGATAAAGGCTAATTTGATTCACTAGCTATGAAAAATAGGCATAGCAACATCCTTTTTAAAATACTTGGGTCTGTTAAAAATGCCAGGGATGCATTCAGCAAGAAAATGGTCTGTTAAAAATGCCAGGGATGCATTCAGCAAGAAAATCCTATGAAAAGTCATAACAAAGGTTCTGTTTTCCCCATCGCCTTTTGTGGAATCCAGAGTGGCAGCAGCAATTCCTGGTAGGACTGTCTTTTCTGCACCATAACCCATACCGGACAAGGAAACTGTATATATGAATGATTCAGGAAATCAAAGTAATAAAACTGCCAGCAACAATGCAGCCAAGTGATTAGAAGAAGGCTGTTTGAAAATTGAAACACCCTTTTACTCATTAATCTCCAACTGCTAAAGACAAACAAAAAGCAAAATTAACATGATTGTAAACTAAGCACTTGTGTCCTGTGGCTACCGCGTTGGCCTGCTGAGAGGGAATGAGCTGATCAAAGCCAGTGCGTCCACAGAGAACCGCAGGATGAATGCTGCTTGGGGGAGCACACAGCTGGGATCCATTACCGGGCCTGTTTCAGGAACAGGTGAATACCGTAATTAATCTTGGCTTCAATTTGGAGGGAAGCGGGGAACCTACCTGCCCTGTCCACTGAGTTTATATGTTAATCCCCCCCAGCTCTGGGGAAAAGTTTTTAAATTGGTGTAAAGACTTCTTTTGCCCTTCCGAAAGTGTAGAGAGAAGAAACAGTAGGGGTGGGTTGCTGAGATCCCTAACTTCAGACAGTTAAGACACCTTCCAGGAAAGCTGTTGATTGCTACCATCCTTGGTTTGATGCATCTAAGCACACAGAGCCAAGGCTTTTCCAATGAAGCTCGCAGGGTTTTAACGCAAGAAAATACTTGAAGATGCAGGGGGCCTCACCCCACAAAAACGAAACCAGGAAATTCAGGTACTTGGAATTGGAGTTGCTCTCAGGGCAAACAGCAAACCAATGGGTTCTTGAATTGCCTAAAGCCTGTCCAGGACTTTATATATTATTCTAGGTAGAGAAAAATGAATAGGCACCTGCCTTACCCCTCCTTTGCACCAAATTCTCTTTTTTTAATGCAATAAATTGTATAAACAAAATATCTGCATCAACAATAGAAATTTCACAGTGAAAACACAGGGCCTGCACTAAAATTCAGTGCAGAATGATGAACTGGGTAGCAAAATAAAACCAGTGCACAGAAGCAATCATTCTTCTTTGAGACAACAAATTAGGATGTAAGCAAAAGATGCTGAACGGTGCCCTCTGACACCCCTAACATGGGGCAGTACAGACCTTTCTGTCACAGAGAACTGAAGAAAAGCCAGTTGAGAAGCCTGCTAGGAACTGTAACACATGGGTGCCCCTCCTTCAACATGGTCTCTGTGGCAATAGGCTGAGGTCCCACTGAGACACAAACTAGTCAGCCAAGCATAAAAACTTGAAGAGTAGGGTCCTTTTCCCAGAGACACTACACATGTGGATAGAAACGTAGCTTCACTGTGACTGCCTCCCCCATTCCACTCTCTTCTCCCCCACAATTCAGTAATAAAATATTACTACAGTTCTGAAATGTCATTGTTGCCAGCTTTTTTTTTTTTTTTTCCTTTTTATTTCATCTGGACCTGATGTCCTACTATTAAAATTTTGTCTGGGAATCTGCTTAATTCAGGCTGTTATAACAAGACACCATAGACTTGCTGTCTTAAACCACAGAAATGTTTATCATAGTCCTGAAAGCTGAGAAGTACAAGATCAGGGTGCCAGCAGATTTGGTGTCTGGTGATGTTAGGAGAAACACTGAAACCACCCACCCTGACCAGTCCCATTTGCAAGAGTTATTTTATGATAGGAGGTCCTCGTAAGGAACATGGAACTAACAAGCCATCACCAACCAGAATTCCAGAAAGGTCAAAAGGAGACACTAGCCTATATGTCCTACCAACATGCCAGAATCCTGCTTGCTGGAATCCATCTTGGCTGAGTGATGTGTGTGCCACCAGTAAGGACCCTGAATCAGAATGATTGGCTGATGACAACTCAGAAACTAATCCTATTACCATAAAATCTGCAAGCCACCTGGCAGAGTAGCCCTCCTGGGTTCCCTTCAGTTCAGTTCGGTTCAGTCACTCAGTCGTGTCCAACTCTTTGTGACCCCATGGACTGTAGCATGCCAGGCTTCCCTGGACAGGGAACCTCCATCACCATCTCCTGGAGCTTACTCAAACTCATGTCCATCAAGTCGGTGATGCCATCCAACCATCTCATCCTCTGTTGTCCCCTTCTCCTGCCTTCAATCTTTCCCAGCATCAGGGTCTTTTCCAATAAGTCAGTTCTTCACATCAGGTAGCCAAAGTATTGGAGTTTCAGCTTCAGCATCAGTCCTTCCAGTGAATATTCAGG
>NW_011495046.1:4479099-4479792 GCF_000754665.1 Bison bison bison
AGTCCGAGGACCAGAGTGAAGACTTCAGGCAGAACAAACAGAACAAACAGCACTCCTGGCTAAGCCCAATTTGCATAGGGCAGGCCCAGGTGGAGGAAAAAACATATAAAAGGAGGAGTCAAAGCGCTTTCTGATGGACTCTCTCTCCCGCGTGCATGCGTGCTCTCTCTCTCTCTCTCTCTCTCTTTCTTTCTCCCTCCCCACGCACTTCTCCACTCTCTTCTTGTCGGGTCTTAGATTCTCCTCCTATCTTATAAATAAAACAGAGCTGTAACACTGATTTGCCTAAGAGCTGTAGCACGGTTTGTCCAAGACCTGAGAGCTGTGACGTGCCGAGGGCTTTAACGTCCATTGCTCCAAATCTTTGTTGTGACGAGACAAAGAACCGAGGAACATACAGTCACGTGACACAGGCAAGAGTACTGGAGTGGGGTGCCATTGCCTTCTCCGATCTTCTTCTATGAGAACTCCAAAACTGCAACTCACTGCTAAACAACCATTGACAGGAGAATTTGGATCCCACCAAAAAAAAAAAAAAGATACCCCATGTCCAAGGGCAGAGAAGCCCCAGCAAAAGGGTAGAAGGGACAGAATCATGTTTAGAATTAAACCTCACACCTGCCAGAGACGCTAGGAGGGCTCAAACAAATCCTTGTGTGCACCAGGACCCAGAGACCCCTGGGTTCCCTTACC
>NW_011495046.1:4479892-4480590 GCF_000754665.1 Bison bison bison
CATCACCATCTCCTGGAGCTTACTCAAACTCATGTCCATCAAGTCGGTGATGCCATCCAACCATCTCATCCTCTGTTGTCCCCTTCTCCTGCCTTCAATCTTTCCCAGCATCAGGGTCTTTTCCAATAAGTCAGTTCTTTGCATTAGGTAGCCAAAGTATTGGAGTTTCAGCTTCAGCATCAGTCCTTCCAGTGAATATTCAGGACTGATTTCCTCTAGGATGGACTGGTTTGATCTCCGTGCAGTCCAAGGGACTCTCAAGGGTCTTCTCCAACACCACAGTTCAAAAGCATCAGTTCTTCAGTGCTCAGCTTTCTTTAAGGTCAAACTCTCACATCCATACATGACTCTCCATACATAACATAACAAAGCTCTAAGATGGTGGAATAGAAGGACATGTGCTCATCTTCTCCTATGCTGCTGCTGCTAAGTCGCTTCAGTCATGTCCGACACTGTGCAACCCCACAGACGGCAGCCCACCAGGCTCCGCCATCTCTGGGATTTTCCAGGCAAGAACACTGGAGTGGGTTGCCATTTCCTTCTCCAATGCATGAAAGTGAAAAGTGAAAGTGAAGTCGCTCAGCAGTGTCGGACTCTTCGCGACCCCATGGACTGCAGCCCACCAGGCTCCTCTGTCCATGGGATTTTCCAGGTGTTAGGTAGGTAGAATAGGGAAAAGGAGTCCAAAATGGCGGTGG
>NW_011495046.1:4480756-4481120 GCF_000754665.1 Bison bison bison
CACTCTTGAGCCCTAGAAGGGATCCACTTTCCTACAACAGTGAGAGCCCTCTTACTAGTTTGCAGATGTCAATCTTCTCATTGTATCCTCATAAAGCAGACAGCAAAGAGAGAAGAAAGCTTCTTCCTGTTTCTTCTAAGGGTACTAATCCCATCATGAGGGCTCCACCCATATGATCTAGTTACCTCCTAAAATGTTCCATTTCCAGATAGCATTACAATGGGGATTAAAGTTTTAACATATGAATTGAGGAGTGTGTCCAACTGTGCAACCAATGGACTCTAGCCTGCCAGGCTTCTCTGCCCATGGAATTTTCCAGGGAAGAATCCTGGGGTGGGTTGTCATTTCTTACTCCACGAGGAGT
>NW_011495046.1:4481220-4483159 GCF_000754665.1 Bison bison bison
ATATCAATTTCCAACAGCACCCAACACCTATTTTTTTCAAAATTAACTGAGAAAGACTGGTCATGAATGCATGGAGAACAAATTTAACCATATATTTTATTTTTGTTTTTCAAAGTAGGGAGGGAGTCTGTGCATGATTCACCTATCATGCTACAGGCCTTGAGGTGAATTCCACATGGTCATTCACCTTGAGTTAAGGACCACTCTTTAATGGGGAAACATACAAGCTGAGGGTCAGGAAGAGAAAATGGCATGGCTTCAGGTCTTCCCATTATCCTAAAGAGAGAGAGATGCTGTGGCTAGGTGCTGTTGCATTCCAGTATAGGGACATGTACCCTGAGATGATACTTTCTTGGAGTAAAATTGTGAGAAATCAGCCTTGTCCAAATGTGGAAACAGGGACTGGAGCCAGTGTGACTATGTTTAGGCTCCAGCTGCCCAATACCTGGGGATTTCAGGGGTCCTTAGGAAGTTGCAACCCCTTTTGTTAGGGGTAGAAGGTTATCCTGGGAAGCTAAGTTTGGGCACAGCCCGTCCTGCTGGCAGAAAGGGAGACTTTTGTCCCTCCTGGCATGACACACAAGGCATCAAGGCTAGCTCCCACAGACATTTTAGGATGCTCCTACTTGAGGCACCATACTCATCTATTCATTTTTCAAGAAGTGCTAGTCACAACCTGCTAATGGCCAGTGTGAACAATACTGTGCTACAACAATCTGCTAGGTAAAGAAAATGCTTAGAGTTAATGGAAGACTGCTCAGAGGTGGAAAAGTTTCAGTGGCATACCTGTATTACATTCAGACACATCAGAATATTAAGTTACAGAAAGAATATTAAGTTACAGAAAGTAACTTAAGAATAGTCTTAAATTACAGAAAGTTACAGTTAATTAATAACTGTAATTAAGTTACAGTTATTATTATTGAAGATGAATAACCAACAAGGACCTATTGTATAGCACACGGAACTCTACTCAATGTTATGTGTCAGCCTGGATGGGAAGGGAATTTGGGGGAGAGTGGATATATGTGTATTTATGGCTGAGTCTCTTCAATGTTCACCTGAAACAAACACAACATTGTTAATTGGCTAAGTGTTAGTGTTGGTCGCTCAGTGAACAGGGAAAAGGTCAGTAGCTCAGTGAACAGTGAAAATGTCATTCTCTGAGTTGTGTCTGATTCTTTGTGCCTCCATGGACTGTACCCTGACAAGTCCTCTACGTATTGAATGGGCAAGAATACTGGACTGGGTAGCCATTCCCTTCTCCAGGGGTTCTTCCTGATCCAGGGATCAAACTGGGTCTCCTGCATTGCCGGCATTCTGCTCACTCGTGTATAACTCTTTCAGACCCCAAGCAGATTCTTGACCATCTGAGCCACCAGGGAAGTACTAACCAGCTATAGTGAAAATGAAGTCGCTCAGTCGTGTCCAACTCTTTGCGACCCCATGGACTGTAGCCTACCAGGCTCCTCCCTCCATGGGATTCTCCAGGCAAGAGTACTGGAGTGGGTTGCCATTTCTTCCCGACCCAGGGATCGAACCCAGGTCTCCTGTATTCCAGACAGATGCTTAACCTCTGAGCCACCAGGGAAGCCCCTGGTGGCTATACCCTAATACAAACCAGCTATATCCTAATACAAAATAAAAAGTTTTAAGTTTGAAAACAAAAAAAGACAGAAGGCAAAATGGAGATAGTCTATCAATTAGGGAAAAAAGATGAAGATATAAGAAGATAAAGGAAGTTATGCTAAATAATACTTGAAATAAATTAATTCAACAAATATTTATTGAACACCTGTGCTAAGTTCTGAGGATAAGGTGATGAATAAGGCAGATATAGTCCCTACTTATCCTACAGACAAGTAAAGTGAAGTGAAATGAAATGAAGTCACTCAGTCGTGTCTGACTCTTTATGACCCCATGGACTGTAGCCTTCCAG
>NW_011495046.1:4483259-4488775 GCF_000754665.1 Bison bison bison
CTCTTTGTGACCCTATGAACGGTAGCCCTCCAGTTTCCTCTATCCATGGGATTTTTCAGGCAAGAATATTGGAGTGGGCTGCCATTTCCTTCCCCAGAGGATCTTTCTGACCCAGAGATCGAACCCGGCTCTCCTGCATTACAGGCAGACTCTTTTACTCTCTGAGCCACCAGGGAATCCCACAGATGAGTAAACAGCCCAGTATAATCTTAAAAAGCTAAAATATTAATTTTTAAAGTTTTTTTCCTGAAATACTTGTACTAACACTTAAAACTCTCTCAACGTGAAATCCTATTTACCTAAATTAACTGAAAAAAAAAAAACTGATGGATAAACAGAAACAATAATAAATTTTAAAGTAAAAATAAATTTTATGTAATCTTTAAAAATGATTCAGAAAATTTTTGAATGTTTATTTTGTGCTAAATTTATTTTAGGAAAAGACTGCCTTGTTGTTCAGTCACTAAGTTGTGTCCAGTTCTTTGCAACTCCATGGACTACAGCACACCAGGCTTTCCTTCACTATCTCCCAGAATTTGCTCAGACTCATGTCCATTGAGTCAGTGATGCCATTCAACCATCTTATCCTCTGTCACCATTATCTCCTCTTGCCCTAAATTTTTCCCAATATCAGGGTCTTTTCCAGTGAGTCATTTCTTCATATCAGGTGGCCAAAGTGTTGTAGCTTCAGCTTCAGCATCAGTCCTTCCAATGAATAACCAGGGTTGATTTCCTTTAGGATGGACTGGTTTGATCTCCTTGCAGTTCAAGTGACTCTCAAGAATCTTCTCCAGCACCACAGTTCAAAAGCACCAGCTCTTGGGGTGCTCAGCCTTCTCGACAGTCCGATTCTCACATCTATACATGACTACTGGAAAATCCACAGCTTTGACTATACGGACTTCTGTCAGCAAAGTGATGTCTCTGCTTTTTAATATGCTGTCTAGGTTGGTCATAGCTTTTCTTCCAAGGAGCAAGCGTCTTTTAAGTTTCATGGCTGCAATCACTGTCTGCAGTTACAGTGGAGTCCAAGAAAATAAAATCTGCCACTTTTTCCCCATCTATTTGCCATGAAGTGATGGGACTGGATGCCAGGTTCCTAGTTTTTTGAATGTTGAGTTTTAGATTTTCATACAAAAGCCTATTTGGGGAGAATTTTTAAGATTTAAAAATAAGAATCTTGTAAGTATCCAAGACTCTTCAGCAACATTCACCAAGCTTTCAAGGACACATTATTATTTAATAGAAGGGCATTTTTCAAATATGCCAGAACTAATGAAATGTAGCCACTCTATGAATAAGCTATTTCAAGACACATTCTAGAGCAAGAGATGATCAAAAGAAAAAATTCAAACATAAGGAAGTTGCAGTTGGAAGAGACTGGCAATAAGTACTGAAAACATTTCCTTTGTAGGGATGAGACTTGGTAATTGGTGTAAATACACTTATACCAAGAAAAAAATAGACAAAAAGTATGAATAAACAAACCCCAGGGAAATACAAATGGCTGGTAAAATATGAAAGATTATCACCTTCACCACTGATCAGAGAGATGCAAGTTAAAACCACAAAGAAATACCACTTTCCATGGATAAACAACAAGGTCCTAATGTATAGCACAGAAAATTATATTAAGCATATATAAACCATAATGGAAAAAATATAAAAACAGAATGTATATATGTATATAACCAAGTCACTTTGCTGTACAGCAGATTGGCACAACAATGTAAATCAATTATACTTCAATTTTTTTAATTTAATAAAAAGAAATACCACTATCCAACCTATTATATTAACTTAAAAGGACACTTTTTTAATACTAACAGAAGAACCAGCTTGACATAGGAAACTACTGGCCAAAGTTGGGACAGTTTTAGTATCAAAAGAACAATGACTGTAATTAATTTTCAACACTGACTATACAAGAAACCTTGAGTTCATATGATACTCAAGAACAATAAGAAGAATAAAACAAGCAATTACACTAAGTTCTTTCTCTGAAAGGGACAGGAACATTTTTCCTTTACAATATTAATTACATCTCAGTGTACCTAATATTCCTAGTTGATGAGGAAAAGCACTTCTTTCAAGAAAAATGTCAGTTATAAAAGTAGACAGACTTGGAAAATCACAATTTACAATCCCTTGGTGGCTCAGACGATAAAGCGTCTGCCTGCAATGCGGGAGACCCGGGTTCGATCCCTGGGTCGGGAAGATCCTCTGGAGAAGGAAATGGCAACCCACCCCAGTATTCTTGCCTGGAAAATCCCATGGATGGAGCCTGGTAGGCTACAGTCCATGGGGTTGCAGAGTCAGACACGACTGAGCGACTTCACTTCACTTCAAGGACACAATTAAGCCAAGAATTATCAACAGATGCTAAAAGGTAAAAGGTTGGATAGTCACCTGGTGGCAAAATTATCACCTCACAGATCATTAGCTGGTTCCAAGGTGATAGTCATTACAAACACCCTGTGATCAATCTCAACATCACGAACAACGGAATAACCCCAGAGCTTCATTATGTGACTTCTAGTTACATCATTATGGAGTACAGTGTTTAACCTGAATTTAACTAAGCCTTTAGATTCAACTTCCAATAACAGAAAATTATCAGGGTTATTGTTAAATGATAATAAGAAAAAATCCAGAAATTAGGACATTCTAGGGAACAACTGCGGAGAAGGCAATGGCAACCCACTCCAGACGTCCATGGGGTTGCTAAGAGTCGGACACAACTGAGCAACTTCACTTTCACTTTTCACTTTCATGCATTGGAGAAGGAAATGGCAACCCACTCCAGTGTTCTTGCCTGGAGAACCCCAGGGACAGGGGAGCCTGGTGGGCTGCCGTCTATGGGGTCGCACAGAGTCGGACACGACTGAAGTGACTTAGCAGCAGCAGCAGCAGCAGGGAACAACTGACCTGGTCTTTCCAAGTAGTGTCATAGGAAAATAAAAAGCTGGAGAGAAGACTTCCTAGTGGTCTAGTGGTTAAGAATTCATGTGCTACAGTTTCATGCATGGTGGCATATTTTAACTGGCCTTGGTTCTTATCTTCACATCCTTTTCAGTTTATATACAAGAACACTTTATTTGAGATACAGGCCAAAGGTGAAGTTTCTCTTCGGAATCTGGCCAGTGATCCTGTTTGAGCCTCTCAGGAAGCAGTGATGAATTGTTACACCAAGAAAATAAAATAGCACGTACCCTAGGCCTAGCCAAACAAACAAGGAAATAAAGATCTACATGTTCAGATGTATTACGACCATCACAGCAAAGGAGTGACTTTCTGACATGCTGCCAGCCACACAGAGAATGAGGAATGGGACTTGTTGGATGTTTAGCTTGTGTCTTTATCTCATTTGTCTTCCCTCTCCTCACCCTCACCCTAAGATGTTTAAAAAGAAACAGACATAATGTGTATGTATATACCCGAATGCTGGAAGTATTGGGCTTCTCTTAACAGGTTAACAGTTTATGCTGATCATAGGAAGTTAACTTTTTCTCTTTTTTGACAAGGCTTGCATATGAATTTTTCTTAATATTTGATTAAATAATGAAAACAGTCAGCTAAGGACTAGCAAAACCCCATACCCAGTTGGCCTGCTGTGAGGCAGCACTTAGCTGCATCAGCCTTGATTTATATTTTTGTCATTATTTGCCTCTGCTGGTCGGAGTGTTGTAAGCAAGCTCAGACCTGCCACTGGGTTCTACACTAGTCACATTCCAGACTTACGGTGGGTGCTGGTCACAGCCCAGTGGAGCGGGTGAGTCAGTCACCTGCCCTTTATGAAGGCTGCCAGGACACCTGTAGAATGTTCCACCTCCAGCCAGTTAAAGGTTGTTGCCATGTTTCCTTTGATTTTTGCAGATCTTTAAGTTGTGACTGTTCTTATGGCTAGGCAAACATGATTGGTGGACTGACCTACTCATATTTCATCCTCCTAGAATAACTTATTTGAGGTTACCAGTAAATGTTGTTATACTCTGACTTTAAAATTATGCAATATTTTCCAGTTTTCAGAGAGTCAATAGTTATGCCCAGAGAAATGCATGGAGTTAACCAGAGCTAAAATGATTAGGATCCTATTTACATAAAGCTTATTAGAATGCCTGTTCCTTCATGTTTTTAGAAGGAAATAGACATAAGGGTTGAAAACAGCTCTAATTTACTTGAACTTGTAACAGAACTACCAAAAATTAAAGCACTAAGAGACGGCAGTGAAATCTCATTGTAAGGCAGCTAATTCTATTGGAATTGAATGTATAACAAATTGAGTCACTTGTCTAAACACAACACCTGCCTGGAGTGAAAACTTGATTTGAAAAAAAAAAAAAAAAGAATTCATGTGCTAGTGCAGAGGAAGTGGGTTCAATCCCTGAACAGGGAACCAAGATCCCACATGTCTGACACAGTCAAATGAATGTGTATTTGTTTTTGTTTTTTGTTAAGTTGGGGGGGGGTATGAGAAAGATACAGAGGGACAGAAAAAGGAGTGTCTGTTCTAGATTAAAGTACACTTCAGAAACCCAACAACCAAATGCAATCAGAGTTCCTGATTGGATTCTAATATGAACAAAGTCCCTGCAAAGACATTTTGGGGCCAAGCCTGGGAAACTTAGGTGTGTTGTTATTATGAACTGTGGTTCTGTAGGGAAGAATTCTTATTTAGATATGCATATCAAAGCATTTAGGAGTGAGGTGGGGTGGAAGGCGGGAATTGGAGGAAGGCAGTCAAAAGTTACAAACTTCCAGTTACAAGATAACTAAGTACGAGAGAAGTAATGTACACCATTTCTTCTAATTAAAATAACTATAATTAACACTGCTACATGTTATATATGAAAGTTGTTAAGAAAGTAAATCCTGAGTTCTCACCAAAAGAAAAATTTTTTTTCTTTTTTTTAAATTTGTTTATATATGAGATGATAGATGGCCAAAAAACTTATTCTAATAATCATTTCATAGTGTATGTAAATCAAATCATGCTGTAACCTTAAACTTACAGTGCTATTTATCAATTGTATTTCAACAAAACTGGAAGAAAAAATATTAGGAGTGAAATATTTAGGAGTCTATATTTACTTTAAAAAACTTCTGCTTAAAAAAAGTGAAACATGACAAATGTTAAAATAATTATTAAATCTAAGTGATAAGTTTATGGCATTTGTTACACTATTCTCTCTACTTTCCTGCACATTTATAATTTTCATAATAAGGACAAAAAGTATTTTTAATATCTAGCATTTGTGAGAGTTTAACGAAATAGACCATCCCACACAAATCATCTGGAGAAGGCAATGGCACCCCACTCCAGTACTCTTGACTGGAAAATCCCATAGATGGAGGAGCCTGGTGGGCTGCCGTCTATGGGGTCGCACAGAGTCAGACATGATTGAGCGACTTCACTTTCACTTTTCACTTCCATGCATTGGAGAAGGAAATGGCAACTCACTCCAGTGTTTTTGCCTGGAGAATCCCAGGGACGGGGGAGCCTGGTGGGCTGCTGT
>NW_011495046.1:4489312-4489818 GCF_000754665.1 Bison bison bison
CCAACTCTTTGCGACCCCATGAATCGCAGCACACCAGGCCTCCCTGTCCATCACCAACTCCCGGAGTTCACTCAGACTCACGTCCATCGAGTCAGTGATGCCATCCAGCCATCTCATCCTCTGTCGTCCCCTTCTCCTCCTGCCCCCAATCCCTCCCAGCGTCAGAGTCTTTTCCAGTGAGTCAGCTCTTCGTATGAGGTGGCCAAAGTACTGGAGTTTCAGCTTTAGCATCATTCCTTCCAAAGAAATCCCAGGGCTGATCTCCTTCAGAATGGACTGGTTGGATCTCCTTGCAGCCCAAGGGACTCTCAAGAGTCTTCTCCAACACCACAGTTCAAAAGCATCATTCTTCAGCACTCAGCTTTCTTCACAGTCCAACTCTCACATCCATACATGACCACTGGAAAAACCATAGCCTTGACTACACGAACCTTCGTTGGCAAAGTAATGTCTCTGCTTTTGAATATGCTATCTAGGTTGGTCATAACTTTTCTTCCAAGGAGTAA
>NW_011495046.1:4489918-4493215 GCF_000754665.1 Bison bison bison
CCTGACCTGCATACAGATTTCTCAAGAGGCAGGTCAGGTGGTCTGGTATTCCCATCCCTTTCAGAATTTTCCACAGTTTATTGTGATCCACACAGGCAAAGGCTTTGGCATAGTCAATAAAGCAGAAATAAATGTTTTTCTGGAACTCTCTTGCTTTTTCCATGATCCAGCGGATGTTGGCAATTTGGTCTCTGGTTCCTGTGCCTTTTCTAAAACCAGTTTGAACAACTGGAAGTTCACAGTTCATATATTGCTGAAGCCTGGCTTGGAGAATTTTGAGCATTACTTTACTAGCATGTGAGATGAGTGCAATTGTGTGGTAGTTTGAGCATTCTTTGGCATTGCCTTTCTTTGGGATTGGAATAAAAACTGACCTTTTCCAGTCCTGTGGCCACTGCTGAGTTACTGAAGTACAGATGTTTTACAATGTTGTATTAGTTTCATGTATACAACAAAGTGATTCAGTTATACATATATGTGTAGGTTAGATTATTTTTCTAGATTTTTTTCCATTATAGGTTATTACAAGATATTGAGTATAGTTCCCTGTGCTATACAATAGGTCGTTGTTGGCTATCTATTTAATATAGAGTAGTTTGTATCTGCTAACCCCAAACTCCTAATTTACCCACTCCAGTACTCTTGCCTGGAGAATCCCATGGAGGGAGGAGCCTGGTAGGCTACAGTCCATGTGGTCTCAAAGAGTTGGACATGACTGAGCGACTACACTTTCACTTTCACTTTCCTTTCCTCTTTGGTAACCATAAGTGTGTTTTCAATGTCTGTGAGTCTACTTCTATTTTGTAAACAAGTTCATTTGTATAATTTTTTTTAGATTCCACATTAAGTGATATCATATTTGTCTTTATCTGATAAATTTTACTTTTAAATATACATACCATTTGACATAGTAATCCCATCTTTAAGAATTTATTAATAACTAGTGATACAAAGGTCTGTCTAGTCAAGGCTATGGTTTTTCCAGTAGTCATGTATGGATGTGAGAGTTGGACTGTGAAGAAAGCTGAGCACCAAAGAATTGATGCTTTTGACCTGTGGTGTTTGAGAAGACTCTTGAGAGTCCCTTGGACTGCCAGGAGATCCAACCAGTCCATTCTAAAGGAAATCAGTTCTGAATATTCATTGGAAGGACTGATGTTGTAGCTGAAACGCCAATACTTTGGCCACCTGATGGGAAGAACTGACTCATTTGAAAAGACCCTGATGCTGGGAGGGATTGGGGGCAGGAGGAGAAGGGGATGATAGAGGATGAGATGGCTGGATGGCATCACTGACTCGATGGACATGAGTTTGAGTGAACTCTGGGAGTTGGTGATGGACAGGGAGGCCGGGCGTGCTGCAATTCATGGGTTCGCAAAGAGTCGGACATGACTGAGCGACTGAACTGAACTGAACTGAACTTAGTGATACAAGTATAGAGGATATAGGTATAAGGATATTTACTATAAGCATTGTTTATAATATAAACAAATTTGCAGCAACAGTGAAGTGGTTAAATATATTCTGACAAATATTACATACTATTTATGACAAAGAATGCCATATTACTGTTAAAAAGAACAAAGTAGGTGCATATTTACTATATTGGTTTGCTAGGGCTGCCTTAAAAAAGTAACATATTAGGTGGGAGGCTTAAAGAATAGAGATTTATTTTCTTGCAGTTCTGGAGGCTAGACACCTGAGACAGCGTGTCAACAAGGCTTCTCTCCTTGGCTTGTAAATGGATGTCTTTTCATGTGCCTTCATGTGGTCTTTCCTCTGTACCATCTGTGTCCAAATTTTCTCTTCTTATAAGGACATCAGTCATATTGGAGTAGAGACCACACTAACAACCTTATTCACACTTACCTTTGTCTTTAAACTCTATTTCCTGGACTTTCCTGGTGGTACAGTGGATAAGAATTTGCCTCCCAATGCAAGAAATAAGGGTTCAATCCCTGGTCTAGGAAGATTCCACATGCTACGGGGCGACTAAGTCCATGTGCCACAACTACTGAGCCTGCTCTTTAGGACCTGCGAGCTGCAACGACTGAGTCCATATGCTGCAACTTCTGAAGCCCATGAGACTAGAGCCTGGGCCCCACAGCCAGAAAAGCCATCGCAATGAGAAGCCCGTGCACCATAGGGAAGAGAAGCCCCCACTCGCCGCAACTAGAGAAAAGCCAAGCACAACAACAAAGACTCGGCACAACCAAAAATAAAAACAAACAAACAAATAAAAACAGCCTATCTCCCAACACAGTCACATTCTTAGGTGCTGGAAACTAGAACTTCAGCATATAAAATTTGGGGGACACAATTCGGTCCATAACATTAGTAACATAGAAAGATGTTCATGATTTTTTAGGTTAAAAAAAAATTTGAGCAGAATAGCACATGCAGTACAATCCCCCTTTTTTCAAACTTAAACACTAAAAACAAACCTCTGGTACGTGCTTATATGCAGTTTGGGGTACACTGCAAACATTCTGGAAGGACAGATATCCAGCTGTTAAAAATGGTCCCTGGGGAACAAAACTTGAGTTAGGAATGGGTGGGAGGGACAGATTTTCACTCTCGATCTCACTCTCTCTCTCTCTTTTTTTTTTTTTTACAAACATGGGTTACATTTGTAATTGGAAAATTTGAGTTTAAAAAATAGAGACACAGGGTAGACCCCTGATCAAAGGAAAACATATCCTTCCTTGAAAGAAAGTGTCATTATTGAAATGAGGGTTGGGGACTGGCATTCAATCCAAGGTAAATTGACAAAGACAGGAAAATGGGAAGAAAAACAACTAAAACTGAGGTGAATTTAAAATAACATAAAAGAGAATTGAAAAGTATTGTTCTGATATTGACTTTGATAATTACTTAAAGGTTTAAAGCTGTCTTTGAAACACTGTAGGATTTCATTGAATTAGAATTAAAAGCAGAGTTTTCCTTTCTTCCAAAGTACTGCAGCAGATAAGAGCAAACAAAGCATTCTATAAGAGAAAAAAAAAGGAAAGAAGGAAAATAAGTACTTGAAATTAAATACATAAACAAAGAGGAAAATTAAGAGATAAGAGTTTTGGTAATCGATGTGAATAAGAGTTAAATTTATTGACTCCTATGTGCCTGGCTCTGAGCTAAGGACTCTGCCCTGTGAAGATGACAGAATCTGCCTTCAATTCTTTTCTGGCTTTTTAATTTAAAACAAAGCTGAGAATATCCTTTAGTATTTGTTGGAGAGCTGGTTTGGTGGTGCAGAATTCTCTCAGCTTTTGCTTGTCTGTAAAGCTTTTGATTTCTCCC